>NW_021620706.1:521611-634530 GCF_004785775.1 Grammomys surdaster | reverse complement strand
CCTTCCCTCCTTCCCTCTTTCTTTCTTTCTTTCTTTCTTTCTTTCTTTCTTTCTTTCTTTCTTTCTCTTCCTTCTTTTATTCTGTCTTTTCCTTCCTTCCTTCCTTCCTTCCTTCCTTCCTTCCTTCCTTCCTTTCTCTTTCTTTCTTTCTTCCTTTCTTCCTTCCTTTCTTTTTTCTTTCTTCTTTCTTTCTTTTCCTTCCTTCCTTCCTTCCTTCCTTCCTTCCTTCCTTCCTTTCTTTTTTCCTTCCTTCCTTCCTTCCTTCCTTCCTTCCTTCCTTCCTTTTTCCAACACATTTTTATTTTCATTAATTGATTGGGAATTTCTAATAATTCACCCCTATCACACTCACTTCCCAGTCCCCCAAGCTCTCCCCATCCTGTAGCTCATCACCACCCTCCTCAAAGCCTGAAAACCACATTTCTTTTATTTTTTAATTTTTTTATGCTTCTCTCACATATTGCATCCTGACTGCAATTTCCCCTCCCCCAGTTTCTCCCCCCCTCCAACTTCCCTCTCTCCAAGAACCACCCCCTTCTCTTCTTTTCCTCAGACAGTAGCAGGTCTCCAGGGACATCAACCAAACACAGCATAGCAAGCTATAGTAAGATCAGGCACTACTATCACATCAAGGACAGACAAGGCAACCTGGTAAGAGGAAAAGGAGTCTTACAAGTAGACAAAATAGTCAGAGATAGCCCTCTCTCCACTGTTAGGATTCCCTCAAGAACACCAAGTTACTCAACCATAATATATATGGACCGAGGTCACACCTTTACATGTTCCCTGACCTCTGTGAACCCCCATTGAGAGTCCTAGTCAGTTGATTCTGTGTCCCACGACCTCATGGTGTTCTTGATCCCTCTGGTTCCTCCAGTCCTACCTCTACAGTACTCCGTGAGCTCCACCTAATATTTGGCTGTGCGACTCTGTCTCTGCTCCCATCAGTTGCTGGATCAAGTCTCCCTGATCTTCCTGATGACAAACATGCTAGGTTCTGGTCCCAGCACACTCTGCAAGCAGGATAAGCTGTAGGTTGATGGTTTTGTGAGTGGGTTAGTGTCCCAAAACTTCCACTAGAGGCTTTGCCTGAAAAACCACATTTGTTAACTAGAGGAAATATAAGACTTCATAAGAAAGTGTACTGAGAACCTATTCTGTTCAGTGGGCAATAAGTAGATCGGAGAACCACGCAGGCTTCTAATTAACTTAACAAATCATTAATTTGATCATATTTGACTGTATCTCAATGTTTATTCCCCAGGGGCACTGCAATTTTTTTTCATTGAAAATAGATTTTTAAAATCTTTTTTCTCACATAACATATTTTGATTGTGATTCCCCTCCCTATATTAAAGGAACTCAGTGTTTTACAGAGAAACCCTGATTTGTCATAAACACAGCCACAGCAGCAGCGAATTTTGTTGTGTTTTTTAACATTCACAATCAGTTCATGCTGCCTTTTTGAATATGAATCATAGATTCTCCAGTAAAATTATTTCTTCTTGGAGGAACCTGTTCTTATGTTTAAATAGCAAAGGAGCAGAAAAAAATTCCTTCAGAATGATTTCTATTAGGCAAGTCAATGTCAAAATACTAGAGTTTTTAACAAACAGCAGGTCATATGATACAGTACCCTAATGACTCATCATGACTTCATAGAAGACCTGCACACATCAACAACCTGAGTGGTGTTGAGAGTCAGCCTCAACACAGGGTAAATGGAGCTAATCTTGGGCTAAGAAATCAGTAGAAGTGTTCATGTGGGGGACACTAATCAGATTTGGAGACTGGCCCTTAAGTATTCTCAGTATAGTGTTTTTCTTCTTTAAAAAAATCTATAGAACTGTATTAAAAGTGGGAAGAATTGAACTTTAAAATAAGCATATGAAAGCTATTAAGTGACCTGTCTGCTGACATTAACTGAGGAATTTATTATAAGAAAACAAAAGCTTATGCAAAATTAGCATTATGCCTACTTTCTGCCCTCTCTGGTGAACACCAGACACTTGATAGATTTAAAAATGTTTTGGAATTAAATCAACTTGTCATTAGAGCTACCAAATGTTTGTAACTATATGAGAAGAGTAAGAAGACATCCTGGACCCTGAAAGAGTGGATGATCTCTAGACCTGTGCAGTCACAGCTTTTGTGATGACCTGAGGAGTTGCATTGCATTTATCTGTTCCAGTGACCTCGTCTGGAAAATGAGGTGGAGGAGTCAAGGCTTTTCTAGGCCTGTCTAAGGATATTATGAACTGCATACAAGAAAACTGATAGCTACTATCAGTGAGAAGCACACATACCTATTACCAACTATGTATTCTTGTTATTAGTATTATAGGTAAAGGTGTTAAAATGGAGATTCAATAGAATATATATATGTAAAAGCTGGACAACAAAGCATCATGTTAGAGATGTTAGAATGGATACTATCTTTTGCTGTTAACAGAAAATGCATGAGTTTATGTACAGAGACTAACCCTACTACCCAACATGCCCACTAAAGAACATTTCCTTTCACTCCTTAACAAAAACAAGGCTGTAGAAACCTTTATTCTTTCCTGTCATTTAGTCACCAGATACTTTCTTAGCCATCTCACTATTTTCCTTATAATTGCCCTTAGTGACAAATTTATTGGTTCTAGAAGTGTCCAGTGGCAGCTAGGGTGGGGCTTCAAACTTCAGAGTAATAATAGCGTAATGGTTTGAATGTCAGTGATTGGTATTCAAAGGACTCCAACTAATAGAGATTTATCACTAGCCCCCTTTAGTTGCCATAAAGACTACTGTAGAAGGAAGGTGTGCTTTGAAAACTTGTTAGGGAAGCATTTGTGTTGGGTTTCCAGAGGGTAGCTAATGCAGTTCTAGGCTTAGCAGAACAATGAGGTTCAAAGAGAGGAAAGGTGGATTAATACATCTGTGCTCCTCCGTTTAGCAATTGAAAGGATTGAATTTACTAAATGATTCAGAATCCTAGTTTCCTCATCTGTGTAAAAGCTTAATGATGTACAATTACTTAGTCTATCAGGCACTTTGCCATTTGAGAGAGATAGTCCTAAGAAGTGTTTCTATGTATTGGGGATGACAGAAAATAAAATGCTTTGTTAGTACAGAATTAAGAAACAATATCCCTTATCATTGTTCATGAGGCATCGGTGTAGAAGGAAGATTATAGGATGCATATAGAGTTGTTCCATGGAAGTCTGGTTCTATGAAATCTCCAAGCATGCTGCTGTTCCTTATGAAAGTGATTACAATAGCATCCACATATTAATTACACACATGATTCTGTATATTAGAATAGATTATGCCCAGTTTAGTACAACTGTTGTTTATATAAGTAGTTTGCACATTGTTTAGGGAATAATGACAAGAAAATATTCTGTACATGCATAATATTGATACAACCGTTGAAGGTCTAGGTATGTAGTGGGTAAATGATTGCTTAAATATTCAGAAAGAAGCAGAGGGCCTGTGAAATGTCAGAGGTTTGTATTACTACCCATCACTTCATGCATATCACTGTACCATTATGCTCTGCATTAGGCAAATTCCATTTTTACATTTTAGAAACTTCTGGAAATCACCTATTTTCAATTCATAGTTGTTAGACGCCAGAAATGTGGAACTCACTCATACAGATGTGACTATACCACGTAATGATGGGATTAAAATGACAAAGCAAGGGCCTGGTGAGATGGCTCAGGAAGGAAAAGAGCTTACTGCACATGATTCACGACCTGAGTTTGATACCTGGATCCATTGTCCTCTGCCTTTCATACCCAGGACCTGGCATGAATCATGTATGCATGCACTCAAATACCACCCAGTCCACACTAATACTAATAACATAAAGCTAAGCTGAAAAGAGACTTGATGAAATATGCTTAGAAGAATCGTTTTGAGACAAAACAAAATCACCATTACATCCAATAACAATGACCGTGACTAATATTGAATAGAAGGCTAATGGAGCTATGTCACTTTCTTAGATCCCGTAGATAGCAAGTGCAGGACTTGAAATCATCTCTCAGATTTTCTAATACAAATACACATGTCCTGACCCACTATACTATACCACCTTAATAACAAATATATCCCGGTTATATGTCAGTGATATTCCCTAGAGGTTAGCTTCAGTTCATCCATACCACATGCACCATTCAAGCCTCTGCAATTCAGGAATTGTGACTCATGAAGAAATTTCATATTACAATTGAAATATCTGCTCCTCCTTTTGATTTCCCAACTTTACAGTCGAAAGTTCTTAGCTAATATATTTCTTTGACAAATACAATAAAGTCTGCATGTTGTTCTACCTGGAAATCTTTAAATTATCTCTTTAGACTTTCAGCACACAATTTACAAGTGACAGGCAACATATTTCATTATCTTTATGTTTGAAATAACTTTCAAAGGAGAGAAGAGGGGCGTTTGACATTATTGTAATCAATTCTGTCAGAAATATTATTGGATTTACTTGATTTTTCTGAACAATCATTTTTCATTGTTATTCCGAGTTTTCTCAGATGTTTTACAGGAGGCTAACATAAATAGTAAAATATGCTTTCTCTAAGACATCTGTTGAAAAAATAATGAGGAGATGCTCTTCCTACCAAAGGTGGTTTGGAAAAACGTGATGCTCTCTTTTTATAGCAAAGACACAAATCTCCAGGTGTCATCAGGTTAACACAGGTTCTACCCTCCAGTACCAACATGGGCAGTCTGGTATGTGAGAGCCCACATATCAGCTGGATTTTGTTAGGTTCAAGAGGTTCAGGAAGAAATCACATCCTAGAAGTCTACACTGAAAAACATAACCTACGGAGCTGTGAGAAAGTCCAAGCCTCAACAAGTTTTAATCACTCACATTGCCACTAATTTGAAGTCTTGCTCAAATTAGGTGCTTTATTGGATCAAAAAGAGACCTTTTGTGAAGATTCACTTTTCTGCCAAGTTGTCATTGATATGTTGCCTTCCTCACTGAGAATTTAATGTTGATGAAGGCACAGAGTAGGTATCTATATGATAGGCAGCCAGGTATGTCCAATGTCTAATAATGGTTTAGAAAATCCCAAGGTAAACTGCATAGCTGACTCTATACTTATGCAGGTAAAGGGAACCAACTTTTATCCCCAGTCACAATTCAGGTTTGTGGCAAAACTATGTAGATAGTTAAGTAAAATCCTTAAAATTTAAACATTTTCATCACCTGTCCTTAGATGACTCCTACCTTCTTAGAGCTCTTCTTACTTGGTTTCCTAAATAAAGAAACACACTGTTCATACATGTGAAGAGAATATGACAGGAGCCTTTGATCTAGATCAAGGAAGGCATAAATTATCCTTATTTTCCATATACAGGGATCTGAATAACTGAGAACCTAACAAAATGATCTCTTACTCAGGTATGAGGTGGAAAACTGACAATACACTCTAGAATTGTGATGTGTTATTTTTGTGTTAGATCTAAACTAGAAAGAGAAACGAACACACATTCCTCCAGTCCTAATTGTTTTTCTCGTCTGCTACAAGCTGATCTCCAAGTCCTCTGGTATACAGTATATGTGTGACTAGTTTATATGTCTAGAAGTTTTTGTGCCATTTATATTTTTATAAAATGGAATGTATTCTCAACATCACTTAGAGCTGATCTTAAGTGAAAATTTGTTTTTATAAGCCCAAAAAGGAAATTGTAGCTTTTTTAATCCCTCAACTAATATTGAGTTATTTTTATTATTTAATATGTCTGTGTGGCGTCTCAGAAGAGGTGAATATAGCAGTGTCCTTGCTGTTTCTGCATTCCAAAGAATACAGAAGGGAACCCAGATTCAAGAGAATATGAGTCCATGTTTATGCATTTGAATCACAGAATTCTTCTGAAGAAGCGCTGTTTGTTTCCTTTCAGGTATGGCTAGCTAGCCAAATTTAGTAAGCATGTGCTAAAATTACCTGCGGATGGTTCATAACTAGGTATAAGTTTGAGTGAGCTCATTAGATACCAGAGTGCAAGTACTTTCAAATACCTTGATGATCTCACTTTCTCTGACTTGTGTACCAAGTTTTCACTCAGTCATTAAGTGGAGGATTTTATCTAGCTCCATGTTAGAAGATTTGGGAGAGTTATACAGCCAGAGGCTGCAATCAAAATCCTAGTAAAAAAAAAAATCAAGACTCCTAGATTCCTGCATGTGGTAAGGAATAGGACCAAATGCCAAAACAACTCTAGGCAATAAAGATGGAAAACAAAACTAACCTGAGAAATAGAAAATAATCATTGTCAATGTGTACTTAAAAAAAAAAAGCTTTTTCAAAGGAAGTAGAACTTTAGAGAGTCCTTTAAAGACTTGTCTTAGCAAAATGTGGAGGCTAAATGTAGAAAACAGAAGAGAAAGAAAAAAGGGACCAATTGGACAAAGAATGAGGTCTTCTAGGGGGTCTCAAAATAATAGAAACAGGCCAGGAGGACTAAAAATGACTTTCCCATCAAAGTCAATCTAGCCTTGGTTTTCCTGTGCATCTTTTAAGATTTGCATCCAGATCAAGGAAGTTCTCATGCATGAGGTCCCTAGCCTGCTATAGACGTCCATTCCTGAGTTTATAACCACCACCCTCTCCCTTTCCATTAGAAATCCATTCCTGGGACGTGTTTTGCAGAAGAAAGGGAATCTGTTCTTCTGGCCTCCCTGCTATGGTCCACCATAGTCAGATGACCAAGGGCACAGGATTTTATTCTAGGTTTAGTCAGAAAGGATAGAGCACATGTCTGTAGACTTTTACCTCAATATTATATTTTCGATGGTTCAGTCGGAGCTGTTACATTTGGCAGCATTCCTTGTTAGCATTTGATAAACAATTATTGCCAAATGTTAGCAAGGAAACCTGCCAAATGTTACAGCTCAGATTTAACTGTGGAAAAAAAAGCAGTTTGAAAAAGCCTTTTGCTACTGAGCTGTTGTCTGGCATGCCAGCTCTGAAGCTGCAGGGGACCCCGGTTGGGACAAATTGTTGAATATGAAGGTATAAGGCTTTGTGCCAGCAGTTCTGGATTCCCCTCTGAAGTTATGAATTAGTTGACACCTGTTGGTTTCAAAGTAATAAATTTGGGGCAAATAATTTCTGGTGAATACTCTGGTGTAGTGCCTCTATCTACACCAGTGTGGATTATACCCTTTCCCTGGCATTTTATGCCTGTGGGTGAAAGCTACAGATCATTAGATCATGTAGTCTCTGTAACTATCTATTGGGACTGATGTTCCCAAGCAGCTGTTGCAATTGCTATCCCATTTCCCTGAGGACACTTGCTGCCATCTTTTTCTTCTAATTTTCCATCCTTGGTTTACTAGTAAGAAAAAAAATGTAAAAATGATTCATTCTTCTTGTTTTGTGATAGTTCATTTACCAGTCTGGTAAATAAAGACTATATTGTTGCTAGGTGATATGACACACACACTGAAGTTACAGTCATACAGATGTGTAAGTAGAGGACCAGGGGTTTGAGGTCAACCTGAAAGATATAGGAAAACCCTCTTTCTAAAATGAAATCAAAACAATAGAAGAAAATAAAACCAACCCACCAAACAAAGAAACAAAACACCCAAACAGCAAATGAAAAACAAGTGAAAACAAAACCAAACAACCAGTTGAATAAAAACAACACATGTCACGGTACGCATGGATTTTGCTGCACTTTGCAGTGTTCTGGATGTTTGATTAAACATAAATGAAAAAAAAACAGTCTTGGTAAGATCAAACTTCAGTGTTTGTGTTCTGGAGTTTGTAGATTTGTTCTTACCTTATCTTTGTCTTTGCTACAGTTTGTTTTGAGATCTCCATTTGCAGTTAATTTGTGGGTAGCTTAAATATCTAAGAGCTACAAAAATTGAGATATATTCAAAGTGAGGAACGGTAAGAAAAAATCGGAAGGAGGATATGGACTGAAAAATCTATTTAATAAAAATTGAGAGGTAAAAAAATGATCTTCTTGTTCAGAAATCCATAGCCGGAGTATAAAGCATGTTTTTTTTCCTTTTTTTTTCCCTCCAGAATCTAATCTTTCAGTGGTATGGTAGAAACCATGTAATAAAAAAAAATGCCAAAGACTTACCTTCCTGAGAAACTTTTCCCTAAGAGTTGAAAAGCAATATCTAATTATGTCCTGGCTGATCAGACACACCACTACATGACCTTGAACCCGAAGTTTCTGATTCACAAAGCAGACAGTGGGCATGCATTCTGCAGAAAAGAGAGTATCTGGAGCAATCAGCCTCTGTGCTTAGGGTTGGGTCACTCAGTGTTTGAAGCAGTGATTGTGTGCTTCAGGTCAGGCATGTGAATATCTGTCACTAGACTGATTCTTTTCAACCTCCCTGCTATTAGTGTTTGCCATTAGTATTTTCTAGTTCAAGACTTTGTGTTTGTCTTTCTAAACAAATTTAAATCTCCTTAACTATCCCCTATGTCCTCAAATGTATTTTCATATATATATATATATATATATATATATATATATATATATATACACACACACACACACATATATATGTATTAAGTAATCTGTATGAAAATGAGGAAATCACAGGAACATTTCTTAATTTCAGGGGGAAATGCTAGTTTAAGATTCATGAGCCATAATGATAGAAAGATACTTTAACGTATTTTCCTGGTCAAAAAGCAAAGAGTTATAGATAAATATAGTAAGAGACAGGATCTTCTAGTGTTTGCTTTTGACTTATAAGGGAAGATCATCTGGGAAGATTTTGACTCCTGTATTGAACAGAGAGAAGCTTTGAACTGTCCATTAAGGAAAAGGAGCTGGCAAGACAGAATGAATGACTGGTAGAGAGAGGCTCAGACAAGACAGTCACATAGTTTAGGAGGATCAGCTGACACAGCTGTTTAAACCAAACCCAAAGCAGTTTTCCTAAGCTTCAAGGTTCATTGTGTAAGCTTATAGAAAACAGAATTCATAGTTAATTTGGGTTTGGAATCACTGTATACATTTAATTTAAGAACAATCTTAGAAAAAAGAAAAAAAAACTAAAAATGAGTGACTACATGTTCCAGTTCTGAAAATACAGAGTAGAAGGGGGTGAATATGAAGGCACAATGTGAAAATTAGCTACACAGATATTTGAATGGGATAAAGAAACTTACTTAGGTGTAATAAACCTTACGATTATATGCCAGTATATAGAATTTGTAATTCCTTCAAACTTAGAAGAATTCTGGAAAATGACAGGATAGGAAGATTTGATTAGTTTTAATCAGTGGAGAGAGATCTTCTCTAAACCTTGTTAGAAGTCTAGCTTCCTGTCTGAAGCTGGAAGGAATTTCCTCATGGAGTAAAAGATTAACACGCTTTACCTGTTATATCTACTGATCAACACCTTAGCAATATGGATTCCTTAAGAACAGAGGAGCCTCTCTTCATCTTGGTGAGCTTTACCTGCGGTTCTATATAAGCTAAGGCTATAAGAAGGTAACATGAGCTAGTAGCTTCATAGTGAGTTTCTAGGATTCAAAAATAAAATAAAATAAAATAAAATAAAATAAAATAAAATAAAATAAAATAAAATAAAATAAAATAAAATAAATAAAATAAAATAAAATAAAATAAAATAAACAGAATAAGGGAAAAAAGACCAGAACTGAGAAGAGCTGGAACAGATGTTTTAAGGAAATATTAGAAAGAGCTCCAGAGAGTTGGAAGCCCCCATGTTAGGAATACTAGCATTTAGTTTTGGTTGGGATTTTGGATCTTGTGGCTGAAAATGGATGCAAGACAGCTGTAATCATTATTGAGACTTTGTTTGTTTATTTTAATTTCTGTACATCATTTGTGGAGCCAGTAAAAAATATACATATCCCAGTGATTGCTCCTATAGCCCAACCAGAAATTTAATTTTATTAATTATTTAATCATTTGTCCATTTAGCGAAGGGAATTACCTAATTTCCATGAATAGCTCTCCATCCACTGTGTGTTCTTATCTTCATGCCTCAGGGGAGCCATCTTCTGTCTAACAGAGAGTGCTTTAGGAACTATGGTTTCAGTGGGAAATGTGCTCAGAGTAACACCAATATGTCAGCAACAAAATTAATGTAGAAAAACAATATAAACAAGTCTATGTAGCCTAAATTCCTACCCCAGTAATTTGGTTGAGATGTTTCTAAACCAGTTTGTACAACACTGCAGGAGACTCAGAACTTAGCTACTTCAGAAAATGTTTTTCACTTTGCTGGAACTGGGCAAACCATCAGTAGTGTGTTCCTGAGCCATGTAAACATGTTGGAAAGCATTTGGATGCCTGCACTTTTAAAAGATGTTCTTCAGTTGTGCTGGCTCTATTCCATATTGATTATATTTCTTACAGTTTAGAACCAGTCCATTTTCTTCTTTTGATCAGCAGGAGATTGTTCCTAAGTCTTTGGCTGTATAAATGAAGGCTGAAGGTTTGGCTTTGAGTTGACACTTCATTGTGAGATACCAGTGTTCCTCCTCAATCTCACCTTGGGGCTCCCGTGGCCTCCTCTGCTACATTCATTCAACCACATGTTGCTTCGTGTGGTTCTTTTGAATACCATTGACTTGACTGAGAACAACCTCCTTTCCACTCCTCTTCCAGTCAATTTATGTATCACATCGACGTCCTCTACCCAATATTTCTCAAGGAAGCTTCAGCTCTATTGCTTTATTTTTTCTACTAGTGTATTCTCACTCAAAGATATAAATGCTTTGTTTCCTTTGCTGTGAATTTCATAATGTCAGGATGCTCCTTAGTTTTTCATCCTATAGAATAACATGATAATTCATATAGAATCCAATACATGTGCTTTTGAGTGCATAGTTGCTTAACTCTTAGGATCTAAATTGGGAATGCACTATATTCCATGAAAGAGTGGGTATATGGTATTGCACTTGAGTGTCCATGGTGGTGTTCACTGCTTTACTCTCTTGATCACTGTTGGTTGATATGGTGAATCCAGTTTAGTTACATTGTCCTCATGTACAACTGCATCCCCTATTCTATTTTTACTCTATTTGCACTTAAGCCAAATTTCCTCCTTTCTCTGTTCCTAGCAACAGCAACAGACTATGGGAATTTAGTCAGAAAATAAAAGTAGTTGTTGAAAGGTGTTGTAGAGCTCACAGATGCAACTGGAAGTCTGGAATTTAGAAAACAGTCATGAGTAAGGGGAGGTTGGCAGCTAGAAGCACAGCCAAAACCCTGGGGAACATCGACATTTAAATGGCAGATGGAAGAAAGGAGTCCAGGAAGAAAACCGAGAAGCCACACAGAGGCATAGTAGTCTCAGAAGTGGTGGCAACAAGAGACTAGAATATCCCAGAAAGAGAATACCAAGTAGTGATGACAAAGTAAAAGTCTCATAAGATAGAGATGGCCTGATGATGGTTGCACTGAGAGATTTCTGGCTTGTTGGTAACCTTGGGAGAGCGTATTCAGTTGAAGACCGAAATTGGCTTGAGCAGGCAGCTAGGACAGTAGGCAGGGTAGGCTGAACCTTAGTGGATCTGGAGCTAAAATTTATAGAAATAGGAGTGTGTGAACAGAGAGAACTGATACAAAGGAGATTTTCTTATAATTTTATCTCTAAAGACTTGAGTACTTTTATAAACTGGGGGGAAGAGGAGAATTAGAGAGAAGGGATGGTTGACTTAAATGTGAGAGGAGGAAGAAGGATGGATGGCATACTTATCAGTGGTAGGAATACTACACCTTCTGACACTGAAGCAGGGGTGAGTGGGTAATTGATGTGAATCCAGAGCCCATGTGTAGTTTTATGGCTGTAAACCAGGAGAAATAATGTTTGGTGCTCTGGAATTTTTTTCAATGGAATTGAAAAAGAAAGTGGTCCATTAAGAATGAAGTTGTGCCATGAAAGGTCTGTTGACTGAATGTTTTTGATTGGTTGGTTTTCTGATCTGCGGTCACCTGTTAAGCTGTGATAGTTATCCAAGTTCATGCTCACTGCAAACCACTTAAACAAAGCTACCTGAATACCCGTCATTCAACCACATAACTCATCTAATTGGTAGCCTATGAACTTGTACTTCCTCCAGTGGGTAGGGAACTTAAAAATCATACTGATGCTAATTTTCATCTGGCAGGCTATAGCTAGTTCTTGATCATTACTTGTTTAATGAATTTATTTTCTTTTAGCTGCTAGTTTTATGAAACTGATTCTCATATAGTTGAAGCTAAACTTGAGCTCTTATGTTTTGCTACAGCATGTTTTTATTTTTCTCTTCGTAAATATTTTATTAACTTTTAATTTTCTTTTTAATTTTTATTGGTTATTTTGTTTATTTACATTTCAAATGTTATCCCCTTTCCTGGTTTCCTTTCCAAAAATTCCCTTCCCCACTCTCTTTGCCTTCACAAGTGTGCTCCTCCACTCAACCACCCACTCCGACCTACTGCCTTAGCATTCCCCTACACTAGGGCATCAAGCCTTCACAGGACTCAGGGCCTCCCATCCCGTTGATGCCAGACAAGGACATCCTCTGCTACATATTCAGCTGGAGCCATGGGTCCCTCCGTGTGTATTCTTTGCATGGGGGTTTATTCCCTGGGAGCTCTGGGGGAGGGGTCTGGTTGGTTGGTATTGTTGTTCTTCCTATGGAATTGCAAATCCCTTCAGCTCCTTCAGTATTTCCCCTTACTCCTCCATTGGGGTCCCCTTGCTCAGTCAGATAGTTAGCTACAAGCGTCTCATCTCTCCCAGAAGTCATCTGTCTCAGGCTCCTGTCACCAAGCACATTTTGGCATCTGCAACAATATCTGGGTTTGATATTTGTATATGGGGTGGATCCCCAGGTGGGGCAGTCTCTGGATGGCCTTTCCCTCAGTCTCTTCTCTACTCTTTGTCTCTGTATTTCCTTTAGAGAGGAGCAATTCCAGGATAAAATTTTGAGAAGGGTGGGTGGCCCCATCCCTCAACGAGGACCATGCCTAACTGCTGGATATGATCTCTACAGGTTCTCTCTCCCCTTTGTTGGGTTTTTCAGCTAATATCATCCCTGTTAGGTCCAGAGAGCCTCTTGCTTTCCTGATGTCTGAAACTTTCTGTTGGCTACTCTCAGTTCTCCATCCCCTATTGCTGCACACCTCTGTTCAATTTCTTGACTCTGTTCATCTCCCGCATCTCATCCAACACCTGATCCTGCCCCCCCTTTTCCTCATCCCCTCCTATCTTTCACCCAAGTCCCGCCCAGACTCTACATCCTCTGATTATTTTGTTCCCTCTTCTAATTAGAACTGAAGCATCCACACTTTGATCTTCCTTCTTCTTGGCCTTCATGTAGTCTGTAAGTTGTTGTATCATGGATATTCCGTGCTGTTTTCCTAATATCCACTTATCAGTGAGTACATACTTTTGTGACTGTGTTACCTCACTCAGGATGATATTTTCTAGTCCCATCCATTTGTTTGCGAATTTTCATGAAACCATTGTTTTTAATGGCTGAGTAGTATTCCATTGTGGAAATGTACCACATTTTCTGTATCCATTCCTCTGTTGAGGAACATTTGAGCTGATTCCAGCTTCTGGCTATTATAATTAAGGCTGCTATGAACATAGTAGAGCATTTGTCCTTGTTATATGTGAAGCCTTTTTTTGGTTATATGCCCAGGAGTGAAAAGTCTTGGAAAGAACAGGAATTCAAGGCCCATACCTAAACATAGTAAAAGTACTGTACAGCAAAACAGTAGCCAACATCAAACTAAATAGAAAGAAACTTGAAGCAATCCCACTAAAATCAATGACTAGAAGAGGCTGCCCACTCTCTCCTTATCCATTCAATATAGTACTCAAAGTTCTAACCTGAGCAATTAGACAACAGAAGGAGGTCAAAGGGATACAAATAGGAAAAGAAGTCAAAATGTCACTATTTGCAGATGATATGATAGTATACTTAAGTGACCCCAAAACTTCCACCAGAGAACTCCTAAACCTGATAAACCACTTCAGCAAAGTGGCTGGATATAAAATTAACTCAAACAAATCAGTAGCCTTCCTCTATTAAAAGGAAAAACAGGCTGATAAAGAAATTAGGGAAACAACACCCTTCACAATAATCTCAAATAATATAAAATATCTTGGTGTGACTCTAACCAAGGAAGTGAAAAGTCTGTATGACAAGAACTTCAAGTCTCTAAAGAAAAAAAATTGAAAAAGACCTCAGAAGATGGAAAGATCTCTCATGTTCATTGATTAGCAGTATTAATACAGTAAAAATGTTACAGCATTTTTTAATTAGCTCCCTGTATCAAAAAATGCACAAATAAAACCAACCAATTAACCGACCAAACAAGTAAAGACAAGCAATGGTTCTCCTGCCATTACATTTCAAATGCTGGAATTGACAGACATATGACACCATTTCTAGTAATTTATTAATTTAAAATTTTCATCTCTTTAATTTACTCATTGAGTTTTAGATGTAATGGTTTGCTTTAAGTGGCCATATAATTGACATATTTACAACACTAGGGAAGCTAGAGATAGAAAGTAATGGTGTGCATTTGAATAATGCCCCAACTGGTAATGTGTTCTTCAGTTTTCTGTCCTCTTTTGAGGAATGTTACATTGCAAATGTCCATATGTCTGTCTAATAGCATGGAAATTTAAAAGCTGAAAATAAATCTATCATGCAGAAGAGTTAGAACCTAAACTTTTTCTTATGGATCAACAGCTAAGACTGCAAAGTTGGTTAGAGAAAAATAAGGGGCTTAACATCTTCGCAGTTCCTCAGTTTGTCAGGGGATGGTTCAATTCTCTAAAGAGCCACTCTATTCTAATGACTCACCAAAGAAGTAGAGGATAGGTCATGACTCTGGCTTCTGATCCAGCTCAGGTACAGCCGCAAACTCCCTTTCTTGCCATTTTGAGTATCATAAAATCAGAAAAAGGTTGTAGTCCATGGGCTCATGTGGGCTGTCCACTGTGAGTCAACACCTCTAGGTTAGAATTAGACCAAATTTATGGATCTAGAGAACTGGAGAGGAAGGAGACTTGGTTTGCTGTAATGCTGTATCAGACCATTAGTATTCTCTTTGGATTTGGACGAGGTCTATAAGACAGAATGTTTTCTTCATCTTTACTTATTTTAGGCCCTCTCCTTTGCATCTACAGAAACAGAAGTAGAAGAATACCAAGAGTCACAGTGAACTAACTTTCATTGGCTTTGAAAATCTGGTCTTCATGTCTTTTGTTGCATTGCTTTCCATCTTAATATGAAAGACCAGAATGCCACTGTCCAGCAGATAGGTCTAGTCATATTGTTGTATTGTTCTTCATATTTAGCCTATATACATATGTGTGTGTGTGTGTGTGTGTGTGTGTGTGTGTGTGTGTGCTTGTGGAGAGAGACTTTGAATATTTCAATGATACAACATAATTTCGCAGTGTTAGTAAATAATTGGCATCATGACACAAATCTAATCTTAGAGCTCACTCCTCTTTGATTGCAGATTTCCACGGATGGCTTTGGAGAACAGCAGTAGTAAAGAGTAGGTGCAAAGAACCTTAAACATTAGCTGGACATTTTTACTGAAAATCTCCCTTCCTGTCCCAGATATTTGCATTGAATGGGCCTGGCAGGCTGAGATACAGTGCATCAGTGAATGTGACTTTTGCAGGAACTTGGTGATTACACTGTGGGTGACAATCTATCATTGACTCTCTACTCACCCTGCAGTCCATTTTGTCATACCTGCAGCATTTTCCACAGGGTTGATTGTCAGATCCTTATGGCTTTGGAATTGTCTCAACTGGAGTTCAAAGTTATATAATATAAGTACAGAAAAGGAATGAGAGGTGACAAGAAAAGGCTGAAGTCTTCAAAAGCAACAAAAGGTTCTTCACCCCCACCATCTTTTCTTTTTCTTTTATGGGACTATTAATTACCTGCCAGATATCTGAATGTAACAGCTGTGCTTTTGAGTATAAAAGAGTCATGATGATGTGGTGCACCTATATTCTTGTTGTTTTTAAATAACTCCCTAAAGAGTTAACTTATGAATATGCTTATACAATGAAGAGTCTAAGACTTACTTAAGTTAATTCATATCCTGAAACCTGATGAGGAGCCTTCATAATGTTCAGGCTAGTGTGGTTACAATATCATGTTTTGAATCTAGAACAGCACATGTTGCTACTCTGGATACATTGCACAAGATATTGGAGCTCACTATCTCTGTTTCCTCCTCTAAAAAAAAAAGGTTTATAATAAAAGTAGCCTTTTTGGTGAGCTAACTCAGGAGGGCCATTTGGGGTGATGCTGTCACAGTTGGACTCCTATACTGAGATGCTAGAGTGTAGTATTATACTACATAAGATGTTATTCTCCAGAAATGGAGGTGGTTAACAAAAGGGAACCATAGACTTTGTCTTTCCTGATGGGAGAGATCTGGAAGACTTTTCAGATGGGAAGGAGTTGTATGGTCCCTGGATATAGCATTTTTCTTTCAGTTTGAATTTCCTACTGGAGTTTTGAGAATTTCCGGCCACTTCTGTGGTGATGCTATTCTGTATGTAGAGAATAGGAAGAAGTTGGCTGTGCTAGTATTGCAAATTCCAAGCTAGGACAAGAGTTTTGCTCATAGTATATGTAACTCGAAACTACTGGGAAAAGGGATTGAATGAACTTCTGTTATCTTTATCCATGCTTTCCAATGTGGAGGTCACTGTACACTGTGCCTATTGTAATATAGCGACATGACTGCTCTGGTAAGGCATCATATCCAAAGACTGCCTGGATCTTTGTGATTTGGCTGGAATGATACACCTCTAATCCTAAATAATGAAGGTGAAGTTAGTTTGTAGAAGGAAGCAGCCATCTTTAAAAGCCAAGTCTAATTAAGGGGCAGACAATCAGAAAAACAATGTGACATAGTGAGTCAGAAATAAGATTTGCCCGACTCTCATATAAAGAGCATAAGAATTAGAGGTGACTTAAAAGAGCAGGGCAGAAAGATGTACAGAGAGATAGAGAGATGGAGATAAAGATATAGACAGAGGGACAGACAGATAGGAGGCAGTTTTACTTGGACAGTTTTACAGAGACAGTTTTCAAAGAGAATAAGCTAGACATAGGAGAAGACAGAACAAGCTAGTAGATTAGAACAGATTGTCAGAATTAGTTTGAGGCCAAGCAGAGCAATTCAGTCAGAAGCCTAAAAAAGCCAATTTGAATCAGTCAGCTTGAATGATTAGATTGTAGAGAGGCTAGAAGCTTACAGGCCTAGACCTAAGCATAGTTAGAACAGAGAAAGAAACACTATTGTATTCACACAACTTGGTATGGTTCTTTTCTCATCACTCCATCTGTGGAAATAAAAGTTATAGCTACTGCTTATTCTACATCATAAATGCAACTAGTCTGAAATCAAGATATGACATTTCAAAGACATGATACAAAACATAAAATGTCTCAAAATTTTACATAATGATATGTGCAGAGTATAACATTAGGACATTTAGTATGCTAAATAAAATATATAGCTGAAAATAAATCCAACTATATCTCTGTTAGATGTGGTATTCAGAAAAGTTTGACTCATATAAATAATGATTCACTTCTCTGACTCATGCCACCTTTGTACTGTACATCACTGATATACATAACTTGATTTAGAAAAATGTAGTTTACATTCCTGCTTTGCTGGCCTCTTTTCTGCCCTATTCTTCTTTTGTTCCAAGATGAGATTGCCATCTCCTAAGAAGTAATAGCTCTCAGAAAGCCACAGCTCAGACTCTTATATCACAAATACTAACTGATTAAAAACAAAGTATATATCAAAGAGAGCTGTCTTTTGTGTAGAACCAATGATAGACATTCCAAGTTTCTTTTCTAGTATTCAGTGTTGTTTCCTTACTGTGGTAATCGTTGTCAAGTTTATCACATACATTATAACACAACAAAACAGCTCAGACGCTTACAGAACAGGGAATGGTCATGAAAGGTATTCATAAAGTAATAGTCTGTCCCTTTACACTGCTAAGTGTATTTCATGTTCTCATGACACCAGAAATAGACATCATTTTATTAAATTATCTTAATATATTTAATGTGTGTGTGTTTGTGTGTGTGTGTGTGTGTGTATGTGTGTGTCATAAGATAGGTTTGTGATGTTTCTCAAGCCAAGGAAAGAGATTTAGACATGCTATAGAGTCCTAGCCTACCATCCTAAATGTTTATAAGCCAGACTTAAAAGAGTTGTCTTAAATAAAGGCATATCTGTCTTCAACCCATCTTTGCCATGTTCTATCTCTAAGATGTTTTGTTCTGTTCTGTTCTGTTCTGTTCTGTTCTGTTCTGTTCTGTTCTGTTCTGTTCTGTTCTGTTCTGTTCTGTTCTGTTGTTCTATTCTGTTCTATTATTCCTGTTAGTCTGTTTCCCTGGAGGACCCAAACCTGTCAGCACAGACCTTGGGCCTGGTCATCTGGATTTGGTTTCTGCATCCTAAATACTCTTCAATTTATTTCTCTTTTCTGTTTGAACATGTCTAGAAAAAAGTTATGATAGATTTTATTTCTTTCTTAAAGTTACTTGAGACCAAAAAAGTGGCTTCTACAAAGACCCCAGAATTCGTGGAACTTAAATAGAATGTTTTCTACCATTTATGAAAAAGAGAGCAGATTTCGAGAAAAGGATACAGACATGCTCAGCAGGCTTCCTTTGGTGAAGTACCTCATCATGGAAAGGCTGAGAAAACTCTATTCTGCAAGAGTGTTGGTTGTAAACAGTGATGGTGAGCAGCCTGAGTTAGGAAAGTGGACTTTGATGTTTGTGTGCAAACACCGGGTCCTAGTCTAGCTGTGGGACCACTACACACTGTGTGTTGGTATTCTGGCAAGCATGGTTATTAGCATCACCTACTCACAGGGTTAAAGGATTAAAGCAGATGATGCATACAAAGCACTTAGACCATTGAAGGGCAACATATATACTAAACGAATGCTAGCTTTTATTTCCATACTTTCCCCATGTACTGCCATTGGCTGCTGTTGCTCAATAGCCAGGCCTTACTTTTATTTTTCAATCCTTGCTAATGGATGATGTGGTTTGTTTTTCAACTTAGCAAAGCTGTCTGAGATTTTGATGGGAAATGTGTTAAAATCTCTGTGGTCCTCAGAATTATGCAAGGCCCCTTGGCAGTGGTATCATAGCAAGCATGCAAAGACACAGTGCACTCCTGGGTGTTCTCTCTTCACAGCACAGAAAACTGTAGCTTCAGATCCTCTTGGATTGCTGGTGTGGGGAAAGAGTTTCTCTTCTCTCATGTGGACAGGAGACACACATCTGATTATTTTTTTTCTCTCTGGTATTTCTGTTTTTTGATGGCCAGAAGTAGGAAGTGATTTGAGGCTCCAAAGAGATATGTGGTCATTTTCTTGAACGGCAATGATTGATTATTTTATTGCACAATTTCAATTTGTATACCTGACATATATAAAATCATATTGTGGTACAAAATTTATTCCCAAAGTATATGAAATCAGAGCTATTATTTCATCCTTGGATTTGGTGCTAATAAATGAGCTATGCAGGCTTTGTTCAGGTAGTTTGCAGCATTGCTGAGTGCCTTGATAGAATTACAGGCTTATCCATTTACAGTTGGGGGCATATGATTCCTTTTATGTAATATAATACCCTATAATGTAATGAGTATCATTAATAAAGTGACAAAATAAAACTTGAATTACCACTTCAGGATGTGCTTTATTCAACCAGTAATACACTTTTTGGTCCTTTGTAGTTTCTCTCCTTTGAATTCATGGCTTACTGCATTCAAACTGTGATATTAACACACCAACCAAGCATACCCTGTTGTGCCATAAAGCCCCGGTACTGCAGTGTCAAAGGGGGAAAAACAAACATTATTCTAAACCAGGACCTGGAGAATGGTACTGTGAAGCTTTAAAAGAAGATATGACTCTCATGAATAAGCAAATTTATTTACTACCCAAAAGCAACATTTCTATTTTTATGTCTGAGAAGGTTGGAATTCTATTTCCAGAGAAACAGTCTATAAATTGTATGTTTCAAAAAGTGAAGCAACAAGATAAAGTAATAGATTAGCCATTGTTAGATACTAAAAGGGTTCAGAGAAAGTTCTGAGAGTTCTGAACAATATGGTAGGCATAAAACAATAACAAAATCCAATTTTCTTTTCTTTAGTGCCACTTGATAAGGCTGGTTGATTAGTCCAGGATTTCTTGGAGGCAGTGCCTGTTTGTTCCCAGGGTAGTTCAGTAATTCTTAAAGTATATAGGATGCAGAAGGGATGTGACTGTGGTATCAGGATGTCAGAGGCAGAGAGATTTTACTGTAGAATTAGTTAAACTTCAAATGGGTTTCTGTAAAGCAACAATACAGGAAAAAAATGGTCAGAACCTCAGAAATATGCTTTTAATTTTAGTAGAAAGCTGAACACTATCATACAAGGTCATGAGGAGAATAGATGAAAGTTCTTGGTGTCCAGGGACAGAAAGAATTATGTAAATATAAAGTTTTCTATATTTTTTTTATTTATCAATCATTTTATTTGTTTACATTTCAAATGCTATTCCCCTTCTAGGACTCACCTCCATGATCCCCATCCTAATTCCCTCCCCTTTGCCTCTAAGGGGGTACTCTCCCACCCACCCATCCACCCACTCTCACCTCATCCCTCTTACAGGACTTATATTCAAGGAGAGGTTTCATATTGAAAGTCTCAGAAATGATGAAAGGTCTAGAATGTTCTGCAAAGAAGCATATAAAATATCTATGACCAAAATTCTAATTTTTCCTGAAGTTTCTATTTGTCATAGCAAATGTAAAATAAAATAAAGTATAAACTAACAACAACAACAAAACTACCCTAAGTCTTACTGACTACTACTGACATCATTTCTGGCCCACTTCAAGACACTTTTCTATAGCTAAATGGATAAGCATGGCTTATAGCAGTGATATGAATGAAGTAATTGAAAAGTATGAAGAGGTAAATGAATTAGAGCCATTCATCTGAGAAACATAGATTAACATTAGGTCAAGCATTAGTGACAGTTTCTCCTCTCCAGATTGCTTTGCATCAATTTTGCATAATTAGAAAATTTTTTTATCTGTAATATTGTTATACACAGACAGAGATTTTCAAGGAACATGCAAAATGGGGCACCAAGACACAGTTATAAATCATCAGGCATCTTTGAAATTCTGACTGATGTGTGTTCATTGACAAAAAGATCTAGTATGAATATGGTGGTGACACTATCCATCATGAAACTTAAAATTTGAGTTATAGAACTGTCTAAGTGTTTAAATCCACATATTAATATCCTAGCACCTCTAGGACAAAGTGGTGAAGAATCTTTAAGAGGAAACAAAAGAGAAATTTTCAAAGAGCTGCTATTATAGAATTGATGATTGATCTGTTGGATGGCTGACTTGTCTTTCCTTATTCTCTGAGCTAGCAGTGTATTCTCATCTGAATTCCTTTGTGGTCACATGTCTTTAAATTGGCTGCTTCCAACTGTCATGCATCTCTAGAATATGTTTTACCCTGAATTGTATCAACTAGCTCAAATGAGAAACTTACCCCATATTTATTCTCACTGGCACTATATGCAAAACTAACCCCAAAATAAATCTTACATTTGTTGCTATGTAATTCACTGGCTAGAAAGCTTGGGAGGTCCCAGAGATAAATTATTATTTTTTAAATTTGTTATGATAATATATACTGTTAATATTTCTACAGTATTTCACTCATTAAAGGCATACGTGTAATCAGATGTAAGCTCTATAGTTGACCATGGCTTTATACATTTACAGAATATGTGAGCAAATATATGTGAGTAAACTTACACAATGCAAATCTAACTATATTGAATTCAAATACTATTTCTGATAATTTAGCCAGTTGACATCCAATATTTTGGGACATACTTGTGTGACTCTTTTTCAAAATGGTTTTCAAGCTGTCTGTATATATAAACTGTTTATCATTGTAATTTGAAAAATTAGAGATCGTTTGACAAGATGTAGATAATCAAAAATGAGCTGTGACTATAAAGTATAGAAGGAGTTCTGGAATGAGTTCATACTGCCAGGACCCATGTAAAAATCAAGGCACAGTAATAAATGCTTGCAATCCCAGTGCTAGGAATTAGGGAGTAGAAGTGGATAAGTATCAGTATTTGTTGGCCAGACATCTATGCATAGCCAATGAGCTGGTTCAGTGAGAGATTTTTAGCTTAAAAATGAGGGGCATAGAAATACTGCTTACATATTAATTATTATGATAATAGATTGATTAGATATAGTTTTAAATGGAAGAAAAAGAAAATTTCAGGTTATGCTATGTTGCTATCCACAAAGTATGTTCTTTAAAACAATAATATGAAGAACAACTGAGAAAGAAATTTGCCATCAACCTCTGATGTTCTCATGGATATGTATGCATGTGTCCTCATATATATCCAAACATGTGTGCTTGCCCATATACATGTGTGCACACATGCACACACACACAAGAGAGAGAAGAGGGAGACAGAGACAGAGAGAGACAGAGAAAGAGAGACAGAGTCAGAGAGATAGACAGAGACACAGAAGGACAATAGCATATCTTCTCAGAATGCAAGGTTTGGGGATGGAGAAAAGTCACAGCAGACAAATTCCATTTTCTGTTGAGCCACAGAAACTGATTTGAACTCTTGACACTTACATGCTGTCTCCTGACATGTACTCTACTGGCATAGTCCATCCACAGCAAACAAAACAATAGTTTCGTTGACAAAGAAAGAAAAGTATTTTCCCTCTGTTTCACCTTTCACAGACAGGAGCTCAGAAGAATTTTCATTGTTACAGAAATAATTAGCACTCTGAGTGGAAGATAAAAACACAAGATCCACAGATTTGTCCCCAAATTTTTCAGTGTCATAACTAAATGAATAACTTCGCCCTTCCTTATATCACACTATTTTTGATTCAATACCCCCTGGGTGTTAGTTAAGAATAAGCCTCTGAAGGATCAGAAATGCCCCCCTCCTCGGTCTTTAAAAATGAACGGCCTCTTCGGATAGAGGACAGTAAGTCACCCTCAGTTCAAGGCATTCTCATATCAGAGGAAAATTGTAAACATGGTGCTTGAGCCAGATTGCTTCACGCAAAGTTCTCTGGGAGATCTCAGACTCATATGAAAGTAGAGACTGCTCTTAAGAGTTATTACAAGTCTGTAGGACTAGTCTCTCCACATTCACCCTTTTACAGACTCGTTCTGATTTAGGATGAGTTTGTTGACTAAGATACTATAGCTTGACTGGGGTAAATGACCCGTGATGGATTCTTCCATTTACTTATTTTTTTCTAACATAGAATTCTCACTCTGTAGCTCTAGCTCTTCTGGAACTCATTATGTGGGCCCCAACTAACCAGGACTTGAATGCATTGTAATTTTCCTACCTCAGGAACTGGAATTCTGGAGCCAGAGGCATATCCTACCACCACTGTTTTGATAACTATCATTTACTGCTATACAGAAAAGCTTATTGAGAATCTTTAGCCTGCTCAATCTTTAAAGCACTTCTAGTCAATAAGCTAACGTACAAAGTAAAGGGATATGAATCTTCATACATGTGTGTCTTTTACTTTACTGTAATTCATACTCTTTCCTCACTTCCTCTCCTCTGTCCCCTGCCCTACTTTGGCTGATTCCTCCACACAAAATCTGCTTTTGATTTTATGTCGTTTATATTCCATTACCTACCTTATTACCTTTAATAACTCTATTTTTTTAATTTTATAGCCCTACACACAACTCTACTATGTTATATCTATATTATATACATATATTCTATAGGCATTATATGTAATATTAAAATCTGGGATACCTGTATAATAGGAATTGTGGGATATTTGTATTTGATCTGTCCTTTTTAGAATTAATATAATGTCTTTATGCTAACTATAATTCTTCTGTGTATATATACCAATTAGTTTGCATTTTTCTGTTGATGGACATCTGGGTTTTTCCCACTTTCTGGTCATTTTGAATAGCACAGCTATAGTTGTGCAAGCATCTATGTTGAACATTGAATCCTTCAGTATGCACCCAGATGTGATATATGACTGGATTGTGCAGCACTTCTGTTTTACTGGGGGATCTCCATTAGACGGATGCCAGTAAGTCACCATCATCTCAAGGCTTTCTTGTATGCAAGGAAAATTGCAAACATGGGTAATAGTCAAACTATATAAAGTTTGCACAGATACCCATTGTCAGGCTTTTTAAAATTAGTTCATTAAGTGGACTTATAAAACAATGCAGATGTTAATTAACAAATGAAAAATTATACTTAATATTTCAAAATGAAGAGAATCACATTCTAAATTGTATTGACAGGAATGAATACACACTTGATTATTATTAAATTGGCATTGTTTGAGCCTAACAAATAAAGCTTCCATTGTAACAATTTACATAAGGCAAAAGAATTTCTTTTATAGTCATTTATTTTATTATTGTGCGTATGAAGGTTTGCCTGGTCTTATGTATGTGTACAATGTGTATGGCATGTAGTTGCCTGGAAAAGGTCTGAAGAAGGGAAAGAATTCTCTAGAACTGAAGTTATGGATGATTGTGAGCAACCATTTGGATCTTGGGAAACAAACTTGGGTCTTGACTTCAAAGCCACCTCTCCAGCCCACAATGCAAAAGATTTTAATATGGTAATTCGTCTGCATATAAAACTTGTAAGACTCATGCAATGACTATTTTTCTTAGCACAGACAGACATGCAGATTTAAAGGACATACCTACTGAAATAAAAATCCCATTGTCACCAAAGTTGAATCTCTAGAGGGATGTTCATATCTGCTATATGTTTTTTTAAAATATGAGGCATTTTGATCTCCTGCTAGTTAATAGATTTTGCACAAGATTTGGGGGTATTATCTGAGGTTCCTACAAGATTCTATTCTTGCAAGCTTCTAGCTCTATCATGATAGAGCCAACTTGGGTGACCATAATAGTTTTTTAATCATCTTGAAGGGGTCATGTGTATTTTTTTAAATAAAATGAATATTGGGCATTTAAAATGAGTTTAAGTATATTAATTGGTGTATGATTACACGCTCATAATTGCTTGTTCTTTTGTTTTCTTTTCAAAGACTTTGCAAAATTAATGTATACATATAATTGATCATTTCAATTACGAGTTTCTTCTATCTATGAAAAGCAATGTATCTTAACCTAAAACATGGTTTGGGGGATAGTAGTTTTTATTTGTTCAGAAATGCAGCCAGTGTCTTTTCTTTCTTTAGGCTATCATTTAAAATGTTATGAAAATGAAGTATTACATAAGTGTCCCAATGATTAAAAAATCTTGCTATTCAGAATGTCTTTAAAGTTAGCAAACATTTAGCAGTTGGTCTTGTCTCTTGAGGCTGGTAAGACATTATGTACAGGGAATATAATAGAATGTAAACTGCTTGCTACATTTTTGTTAGGAGAACCACATGGTAGTAGGGGAACAAAGAGGACAGGTTCAGTATTGGAAACTCCAGCTAGACAACTGTCCAGGGCTTCAAGTCATCTGCCTGCTTTAAGGCAAGTGATGCTATTTCCCTTCTGACCTTAGAATCCAGTGATACCTCTCCAACTCCTACAGGTTCTCTCCTACCTTTTCATTGTATATGTCAACACAATACACAGTAACCTCTAAGCATTTCCTTAAAATAAGCAAAACAGAAGCTTATATTACCCACTTGATATACTCAATTTATTATTACTATTTTTCTACAAGATTAGACTACTCCAGACATTTTTATATCATTCCCATTATCTACAATAGGAGTTTGAAAGAAATTATTCACTCCCCAGGCACTTTATTTATGACAAAACCTAATTTTTAAAAATATAAAGCATAATCCAGTGTTAGTTCTAATAAACTTAAAGCCTATGCAAGTTTTACCAAACTGGACTTCCAATGATCTACTTTCTACACAATCTCTTTGGGATGTGCTGATGATACTTTCCCAAGATTCCTCTTCTTTAGTTTTCTGTGGATGCAAGGCTCAATCTGAAGAGTATTTGATGAAAATTAGTGAAAGAGTCTTCATGATTTTACTATTTCTGTCCACAGGGAACACCACCTGAAAGGCATACAAAGTCACTGTAATAAATAACTAAAGATTCTGAGGCTCCCAAAATCCCTCCAAGACTGACTCATCCGTAAAATGATGCAAAAGTGCACCACTACTCTCACTCTGGAGCTACAAGCATAAGTACAACCCAGTATCTCCATAATCTATAATGAAATATTGTCACCTTGGTTATACTCTACAGTATTTGTGGGTTTCATTTTTTTCTTTTAATGGGAAGCTTAGATTTTGTGATATTAATTTTAACTTCAAATTTTAAGTTTCTGAGTGGAGGTGTTACAACAAAAGTATCAAATATTTTGCATTTGACACCACCCTTTTTAATACCCTTGAGTTTCTGTATCATGAATCCAAGGATATAAGCAACAACATTTTCTTCTTTGTACAGTGAGTCATTTAATAATGTGAAACTTTGTTCATGTCAAACTCTCCAACCTTTGTACATGTGATTGAGGGCTAATCAGTAGATCAATGAGAGATGGAAATACAGTCACTAGTAGACATAAAACTGCTTGTTGTGTGGGGAATGCATGAATACATTCATGAAAATTTACTAAAATTAATTCCTAGAGAAGCATTTGTTACTGAAGAAGACTTGATATTCTTCACTTTGGAGCTGGAAACATTTGGACAGGCTGTACTGGATCCACTTCCCAAGAGTATTTGTGGTTGTTTTTTGCATTCATTGTATACCCATCCTGAATATAAGAAGGTAGGATGAGATTCCTGTGGGCTTCTTACTGTTTGGACATTTCTTTAAAGATCACAGATGCCTGCTATTTACAATGGATACTGAATGAAATATTTACAATGGATACTGAGCTCCAGTTCAAGTAAGAGAGGGGTTTTGTTCTTTTATTTCAATATATATCCATCATTTCTTCGCATTTGTGAGAAGTTTGAACTCTGATATCTTTTCCAGTTCCATAAAATTCCATCTCATTTGGAATTCATACCTCTGAAAAAGATAAAATTTATGCCATGACTAAGAAGCTTCTTAAGCAAAAATAACAAATTGTTCCTTCAGTCTTTTAATTCCAATATTTTTGTAGCTATTTTCAAAAACTTCCACTTATTTGGTAAAATAAACGTGATTTTAGCTGTTATTACTTAAAAGTATTATCAAATGTCTAGTTGTTATATGGCAGTCATTTGTTAAAATATATTTCTTTATTTATTAACTACTGTGTATGCATATTATGTTTGTACATGGATACGCGCACAAGAAAGCATATGTAGAAGTCAGAGAACTATTCTGTGGATTCAATTTATTCCTTATATGTATGGATTCAGGAGAAAAAGTCAAGTCACCAAGCTTGTGCAACAAGCCCCTTTACCCAATGAACCATCTCAAATTCCTCCCAAATAGCTAATTCTTAACTACTGCTTAAATACCTAGAGCTTTGATGTTTTTGAGCCCATGGTAGGAAGTAGTGAGAATGAATTGGAGATCTTTGCTTTCCTTTAGAAAACATGAACTGTTTCTGCTTGGAGCAACTACAAAAGCTTTCCAGCTAAGATGCCCACTTAGTTAAACTTTTAACAAAGAAAGCCACCCTATTTTTGTAATATATATACAATATATGTATGTGTCTGTGTGTGTGTGTCTGTGTAATATATATATATATATATATATATATATATATATATATATATATATCCCAGTATAACATGAATGAATAATGTAATGAATAAATTATTTTTCACTAAGTGAGTGCACAAATAAAATTGAAGGTGAAGCTGTAGCATGTAAAATTTCTGTATTATAGTCAACTACAACTGACCCAACATTAAAAAATAAATATGACTTTTCCTATTTTCTGTTTTTCCTCTGTACTCCCTATCAAGCTTTAGAGGCTATAAATTATTTGTAGGTTGTGATCATTTTAAAGTTTTATCCTCAGAAAACTAATAGCATGTTGGGATTTTCTTTTCTTCTTTTGAACCATGTATTTCACTATTAAGAGGAAAGACAAGACAAATACACAACAGAAAAACAATAGCATCAGAAAATATATACATAGAATTTTAGATCATTGAAACCTGTGCTAAGGTGTTTGGGTTTTTTTTTCTCCATTAATGTATTTCTTTACTCATTTTATTTCCTGATTTCTGTCCCCCTCCTGGTTGCCCCCTCACAGAGTTCTCCGTCAATTCCTCACTTTCCTCTGAGAGGGTGGTGGCTCCCCCTGGGCATCCCTCAACACTGGGACTTCTAGAGGATGGGCTAGGCACATCCTCTTCTACTAGGCCAGACAATTCTGCACAGCTGGGAAACTGTTTCCACAGACAGGCAACAGATCTAGGGACAGCCACTGCTCCAGTTGTTCAGGACCCCCATCAAGACCAAACTGAACATCTGCTACATAGATGCCTAGGGCCTAGGTCCATGCAGTGTATGCTCTTTGGTGGCTCAGACTCTGATATCCTCCAAGGTCCAGGTTAGTAGACTTTGTTTGTCTTCCTGTGGAGTTCCTATACTCTTCAGGGCCCTTAATTTCCCCCCCACCTCTTCCACAAAACTTCTTTATTGCCATCCAGTATTTGACTGTAAGTCTCTACATCTGTTTCAGTCAGTTGCTGTGTGGAGCCTCTCAGAGGACAGTTATGCTAGGTTCCTATCTGATTGCTCTGGGAGGGAGCAGGCCTTCTGTGAGTGAGGCAGAGCTGTAGGCTGCAAAACAGTGAACCAGTCTGTGGTTGCATGCAGAAGTATGGACCGGAAGGAACAGGATTTTGTTTTATTTTATTTAAATTTCAGATTTTGGTATCTCTCTCACTGTCTTATAATGGAGACTTGGAACTCTTAGTCTCATTTTAAATATGTACATATAAGAAAATTGGATGCTAATTCCTGTTGTGAATGGAAGATAAAGTTTCTGTGATATTTTCTAACATTGCTTCCAGACCCAGCTAATCTCATAGTTTGGCAAAGACGTGAAGACCTAATTCTGGCCTTATCTTTTGGGTTCAAGAACTCTCATTCAGACTTTATTGTGTTTTTCTGCGAAAGAGAAAAGAAGTGTACACTTTTCAATATTCTCTTATAATTTTCAACAAAATTCATAGTGTTATTGAACTTTATCAATTTGCTACAACCTAAAATCACCTGTTAATACGATCTCAGTGACAGCTGTCTACATTAGGTTGGCTTGTAGCTATGTCTGTGGCTCAATGTTCTTATTAAAGTTAATTGTTATGAGTAGACTCAGCCCAGTATTGGAGGCACGAATTCCTAGGTACTGACTCTCAGTAGGTGAAACAGAGAAGTAAAACTGAGCCTACAAAAGCCATCAAGTGAGCATCCACATATTCTTCTTGCTGCGGTCGTGAATGTGATGAGCTGCTTCAAGTTCCTGCCGTCCCAAATTCCTACAATAATGTTCTGTAACCTGAAATTAGGAGTGGAAATTAACCTTTTTTCTCTAAATTGTTTTTGTTTGGGGTATTTTATCATACCAAAAGAAAGGAAACAAAAAGTTAAGCAAGCTCGGGTATAAGTATGTTGTTAACAATATAGGTTTTATTGCTAGCATTTGATGATCACAGGAGCTACAGGCAGGACTATCAATGAGGTCACATCTTGCTTTCTCTTCTGAACACCTTGTCACACCTTGTCTTGTGACCTCATTCACAGAAGATTGGCTTTTCTAAAGAATGTCTTCTACCTGAAAACTTTCATTTTTTTGTGAAGTGCTCTTGAAAATAAAAGCTTTCAAATCCAAAAGAATGAATTTGTAATGGTGGATCTCAGATAGCATGAGTGACCAGGGATGAGTGCAGAAACTAAGCTGAAAAAGTATTCACAGGAAAGATAGTAGAGACTGGAAGCCACAGACAAACCAGAGAGGCATTAGCTGAGAGTGAACGTGGTCATGGTTCTGTAATTATTGGTAAGAAGGCAGAATGGGTGGTACTAGGCAAAGGGAGAAGAAAGAAATTGATTTATGTAATGTTAGGAAACAATTTCTGTCATCTACTGGTAGAGATTTATAGAACCAAACAGAGATTTCTTATAATACTCAGATATAAAATTTTCAAAAATCCTTCAAATTACACACATACACACACACACACACACACACACACACACACACCTCTTAAAACTGAAATGTGTATATAAACATACTACTGAATAAAAGGATAATTTTTTATCTAATAAGTATATAGTCATAGCATATGTTTATGTGATTATTCCAATATATAACACCTGTCTGTCTGTCTGTGTGTCTATCCGTCCATCCATCATCCATACATACATCCCTCTACCTACACTTACTTCTTTCTTTCTTTCTTTCTTTCTTTCTTTCTTTCTTTCTTTCTTTCTTTCTTTCTATCTTTCTTTCTATCTATCTATCTCTATTATCTATATATTTGTTTATTCATGTATCATCTATCTTGTAACCATTTGTCCATCCATCCATCCACAAAAATAAATAAAAATAACATCTTTATGTATTTGGTACTAGTTTTGATCTTCCACAGTGCTAGTCCAAGTACATTAGAGTTTCTAATTTTTATTTTGATAGAAACAGTCTATGTTTTTGCTGAAACCCCTGATAAGAGATTTACCAAACGAGAAAATCAGAAAATATATGTGGCTAAACCTAATGAAGAACAGCTGGAGGCAAGGACACTCAGTGTAGAACATCAGGGTAGAGAACATAACGAGGAGTTATCATGGGGCAGGAAATAAAAAATAATTATATAACATACTGAGGGAGGCAGATTTCTAAATAACCATGGCTGTGGAAAGTGTAATGCTTATCCTGTAAATGACAAGCACATCTAAAAACATATATCCAGTATTTAAATTACACCAAGTAGTAAAAATTACATTTTCTTGTGTTTTTCATATCATGAAATTGAGAAAAAAGGCTCAGTTGATTGTTCAGAAATAATATTTATTTGTTTATTTATTCAATGTTTGTGCCTGTGTGTCTGTGTGTCTGTGTGTGTATGTGTGTATGCGAGTGTGTGCATGAATGCATACACATGCAAAATTACCCTGTGCCTGTATGAATGTGCAGAAGTCAGAAGACAAAGTGTAAGAGTAGGCCCTCTCTTTTCATCATGTTTATCCTAGGGATTGAATTTAGATTGCCGGACTTAGTAGCAAGTACCTTTACCCACTGTGCCTTCTTGGCAACTCCTTGAGGAGCTATTTTTCTTGCCATGTCAAATATGTTTCCTCATTAAAAAGCAAGAGGAATTGAAGAAAACAGATATAGAGATTTTTATACTAAAAAGGGATTTTTCTATACTTTTGACTGCCCCAGAATGGTCCAAGCAACTATCAGAACTTATGGGTTCCATATTCTGGTCTGTCTAGGTTGATAAACATTTTGGAAGATTCAAGTGATATAAGTCTTAAATTTTGATTTAATCATAATGACTTAAGTATTTGCCTTCTTAGCTTCTTTTTCAACAAATAGTATTACCATTAACCCAAGTCAGTGTTTTATAGAGTGATATACGACTGTGTGAGGCAAGGCCATCTCACAGCCGAGCAGAGCTCCTAGCCATTGTTCATTACTACTTTGACTAAAATAGGAAGATGCTCTAGGAAGGTTCCAAGCACAAAAGTAATGTAGCTTTGGCTATTATCAACACTGTATATTTTAAAATATGGTTCGCATATTTTAAATATGGTGAATACAATCAGCATTCCTGACTAAGAGCAAAAGCCCTAGAGAAAAACTCTTAAATCTAAGTGGTACCATTCACTAGCTGTAGGATTATGTTGGGAGGGGCTCACTATCTCATCTGTAAAATGGATAAAATTCCAATACTTCTATCTTTAGAGGTTTGTTGAGATAGCAAAATGATAATATAAAATTCTTAAACCAGTCCACAGTACACAGTAATTGCTCAATAAATGCCACTTTGGTCAGACTACTAGTTGTGTACAAAAGATCATGTGAAGAAGACTCATGCAAAAGCAAAACATTGAAGATGAATAAGATCCAAAAGTGTTCCTGAAAAGTGCTTGCAATTTCACAATGAAAAACTACATACCAACACACACACACACACACACACACATACACACACACACACACACACAGCAGTAGTGTAGAAATTTTATCTATGTATTTTTAAGATTATGCACAGAGTATAAGCTGAGTAGGTACTAAATATGAAAACAACTACAATCAAGTTCCAAAGTGAGATTTTAATGCTGTGATGAAAACCCACTTTATCTCAGAGACCCTCTGTTTTAGTGAACAGGAGGAGTGGAGCTGAGGCCAGATGGAACTTGAGTGCCTTTAAAATCTGCTCCAGAAACATGATGGATGGTCAAGAATTGTGGATAAAAGATGCTTTATTTTTAAGCCTTTGCTTTGCTTCTAATTTTCCAATGCACATACATTGCTCTGAAAAAAAGAAAAGACAATTCAATAATATCAAATCTCTTGCTGTGCATTTTCATTATAAATAAAAACTTTCACAAAGATACTAGCCACAAAGACTGAGAGGTGATCAATATGTTCAACAATAAATATCCAATATTCAGCAAAAGTTGCATAATTTCCCCTGTGGAAATTTTAACTATAAATAGTCAGTAGACTGTTGCCAGAATAATGCTCCTTTGGCATGTGAAATAATCAAGTAACATTCTTGAAAGATGAATTGCAGTCTGGATCTGCATAACTTGGATTCAATACATTGACACAATATTTGCATTGGAAACATATCTAAAGCTAACCAATGGAAAGAATACACGATTTTACCAACATGCTTATACATTAATAACATTACTTGCCTATCTGATGTCCCAAAACCCAGGGTGAATTACTTATTAAAAACTCATATAGGCTATCTGTCTTTATCATTCTTTCTGGATGAGCCATAATGGTTCTGATTGTTTTCAAAATTATATTTGGACAGGATATGACTGCTACATGAGACCTCTCAAACCAATATCATTTCCCTTACTCATAAAATACATTATACTGCTGTGTGCATTGAGCAAAATCATTAATGAAAGAAGCATAACCTAACCTTTGTGCCTCTGATTTGACCAGCAGTTACATGGGAGCAAGCTAACATCTTGGAAATTGCTTAAAAAGTGAAGCTAACATGATTATGAATATTTATGGCAGGTTCACTTATTCCTTGAAACTTCATCCTGCCATCTGAGCCATTTCATCTTTCCTAACTGCTCTCTAAGAAGTTAACTTTAAGATAGAAAAATAGTATCCGAACCTTATATCATTTGTGAAACCACATTACTGTTTCCAGATTCAGCCCTTCTCTTTGTTTATTAAGAATTGTGTGAAAGCTAAAATAACCAGTTAAATCCTGTGAAATGTGCAAATTGGGAAGCACATCAATGAAGCCTTCACATTTTTCAGCTTTGAAAAAAAATATTTGGAAGGCAACCACTGACATGCAATGACTGTCTTGATGGACTGCAGATGTTTGTGTTTTAGTGTAGACAGCAACTTGTAGTCTGTAATGCTTTACATCTAATTCAGGGTGCAGTTTTTGGACAAGGTAAATTTGGTCTCTGAATTCAACAATGAATCTGATTTTTATACGCACTTAAAATCACAGGATTTTTTTCACGAGATTCAAAATCTTAAACATTTGTGAGTAAAAGGGTTAACTATTTGCACTTCAGTACATTATTAATTTTCCCATTTCTCACAAGCAGTCTTAGGAAAAAAACTGATATCAAATATAAATTTTGACTTACAGATATGAAAGAATGAATGCAAATTGTTTCAGAGAAAGTACCTCTGCTCTGCAAGTGGGGAAGAGGAATGAAATTACAAAAGAGCATCTCCAACACCTGGTGGTGGTTGGCACAAAATCCTGTGATCTCAGTGTGAGAAGACACCTACTAGTTGAGGTTGACCTAACCTTGGGCTGTAGATGTATTGATTTTGGAGACTGCAGTCTTACTGTCATTACTTTTTATTACATGCTGGGAAGGGAGATATGGACAGGACTCTATCTTGGGCTGGCTTCTTCTGTGTCTTTCTTGCTTTCACTCATCTGTGACCTGTATGCATGCCATTTGATGTGGCTCTCCTTGGTTTCGATAGTGAGTAAAGAACAAAGGAATCCGACATAGTCTCAGAGCATCCTAGGTATATATCATTGTTGATCTGTTGTTCAGGAAACAAGGGCATCAATGCCTGTGAGTATGTTTGAAAAGAAAAAAATATATTTTGCTTCACTAAGATATATATTTCAAAGAAACTTTCACAACCTTACTCTAGAAAACTCACTATTTCAGATATTTAATGTAATCTTGAGTGATTTATGCCTCGATGTTTATCATTTTGCCTATTATCACTTTGTACTTCAGATACCATTCTTTGTAATTGAGATTGCCTTAAAGTATACAAATGTATATTTAGTAACACAGCAGCCATTTACGAGTCCTTCCCAAAGCTTCCAAATGGGATTCTGATATTCAGAGCCCACTCACAGAACACTCAAGCATCCATCATACACAATTATGGAATTTAGAGTCTATTGGAGGTGATTCACTCATTGGCAAATAGCACATGAGTAAGGTTCTCTCTTCTGCTGGGTGAATTCTTGCAATTCTAAAACAAGGATTCACGAGGAACAAAGAAACAGACCTACACTAAGCAATGTTTCAGCCATAAGAGACGTCTGTGTAGTTGTTCCAGCTGTGACTTCCATCTTTGGAGCAGATATAAGCATCATTGTCCCTTGGCTATTTTTGGAAAAAATGTTACTGGCTGAGAAAGAAAAAAATATATATAGTGAGAAAAGGATTGGTTTCATTTTCTGCTGTGTTTCTCATTATTTCTACTTGCTAAAGACTATCCTACATCCATTTCTGAGGCGTGTGCTGACAGAACACCAAACAAGATAATGCAATGATGGTCAGTAGCTCATTTCACCACCTTCAATATTTTGATGTATATGACAGTAATAACAATGTTTAAAAAGATTTTTGTGTGTGTGTGAAATAGACTTTAGGTAGAGCTACAGAAGATATAGTAATGGGTCAATCTCCTTCTTATACACCTAGGATCTTAAAGTAAGCTCTTAGCAGTTGGTGAAATATGAGTCACCGATTAGCATCATGAGGACAAGCAAGGAACATAACTCAGTACAAAAGTCCACTTGAATTCTCCTTTTTATTTTTTAACACTGTAGTCTCTTGATGTAAATATGACTGGAAAGTTACTTCTCACAGAGGACAATAGTGATGCTGTCATTGGTGAGGTGACACCTTGGAGCTAAAATGGCCACTGAAAAGAGTCAAAGAGATGAGTGTCATTAGTGTTCATGATCTATCATGAGATTTAGCCAAATAACTCTGATGGTGGCTAAATTTGAGTCATAAATCAAATCACTTGGCATACTTAATGTAATCCCCTGTGGACACATCCCAAAGTAGGTCAAGGCCCAGAACATTCGAGTTATTCATGTGGCTAAGAATAATGTGCAAGTTCCATTACTGACCTTATTTGGCTATGACGTGAAGTCACGTGGCACCATATAACAATAAAGTAAACTGCCAAAAGTGCCTTCAAGTGATGCTGAGAGTCTGCCTTAAATTGCAAAAATGTTGAGTGGAAAGCTGAAAAGCTGCCAATGCCCATCTATGGTTTGTAGGAGATAAGCCATTAGTCCTGGCGAGGTATATTGCTTTCTACATTATCAGGCTGACAAAATGTGAACTCCCAAGACCTGTGCACTGCTTATCATCCACCAGAGATATGCCCTTAAGAAAGAGTCTGCATAAGGTCACTGTCTCAGAAACAGATATGACTTTTGGAGGTTATACATCATTTGAGAAACAATGGTTTGGAGTCATAGGATTGGCTTAGATAATTAAAAGCCAATTGCCATCCCCCCCAAATACACAACACGAACCAGTATCTTACAATGACCTTATCACATTTATTTTGCAAATTATTGGGTCCAAAATATTAGAATAACTAAGATCATTTCCACTTAAATCTAATTGGACTATATCACACAGTGATATATGCACATGAAGAAACTGACAAGGAAAATCAGTTTCTATACCAAATTAGAAAATTGGCTAAATATATTGATTATTTCAGAGAATACAGACAAAGGAAAGCTGTAAATCACATCAAGGAGAGCCTGTGTACTGTCAAGAATAAACCAGAAACTGAAAACTCTAAAATAATTAAACCTATGTTTTGTTAGCCCTTAGGAAACACTAAGACATAGCTTGATGTTTTAGAGAACAGTTCACTAAAATATTTCATTTATTTTTGTAAAAGATTACTAAAATAAAATAGGATATCAGCCGTAATGACTTTAGTCACACAGATGTCAGATTTTCTTATGATATCACTTGAGATAGCATGTGGAATGATGGATGTGGACATTTTGATAGCTTTGTAATTGGCTGAAAAACAATATCACCAGAGACTGTGAATCAAACAACAAGGTTAATGTCAAGGGAGATCGCAGTGATGCATCAGCAATCTCTGTCCCCAAGATACTGAGATAGGACACTGTCTAAGGAGTATACCAGTTACCATGGTGATAAGAGAATTTACTGATCACATTTCATCAGGGCTCATTGACCAGTGCAACCCACTGATAGTCTGGTCCACAGGGGCATGGATAAACAACTGTCTATCAATCTTCAAACAGTAGGAACCATATTACCTGTAGAAAATGAGTCCAATTGGAGCCAATATATTTTAAAAACAAAAAGGAAAATTGTTTTAAAGAATAACTCATTTTTCATTCAAAAATAGTGAACAAATTTCTACCATAATGAAACATATATGCAACCTTAATTACTTCAGAGAGAGGAGCCTATGATTATTAAAAATGAGGCAAAAAGTCCATTCAGTAACTGGAAGTAGGCTGAGGAAAATCATTAGGATGCGTTTTTTTATTATGAATCTCATAGGAAATTACAAATGGTACAAGTAAAAATTGTTGATGTGGGAAAGATAAAAAGTTACTCCAGTGATTTTTGTCTGTCTGGGAATCAATTAAAGAAATGGAACTTTGAACAAAGAAATTTCAGAAATAGACCCCAATGAGAGGAGATGAGTCTCTTTAGAGACTTAAATGGTAGCAATACTTAGAATTAGTCTCTGCAGTTTCACTGAGAGGCAAGACTATGTTATGTACCAACTGCTAAGAATGATAGATATTCATTCAAGTGACAGAAATCTTCAGAGTTACAACTTTTAACAATTAAGCTAAATTTTGAGTTTTAGGTTAAAAAGGTACTAGCCTACTCTGCCCTATATTTGCCTAAAGGCAGGAGTTATTCTGGTATGTTTTACAAGTAGGCTGAACCCCGTAGAGCAGAATTTCTTTATGACTCGGAGGAATTATGATGGGCACCTTCTAACTGTGGCTAAGCATCCCAGAAAGCATGACCCAGCATGCATTCATTGTAGAAGTACATTTGAGAAGCAAGGGAGGACAAATATGCTTTTCCTTTGAAAGTGGATCAATAGCTAGAGAGAACCCAGCCTTCCTGAAGGAGGGCACTGAGTAACTGTACTATCTTGATCTACACTGCCTCTTCATAGCATAATGCATTTTCTGGAAAAAAAATTTCCTTTATACATTGAATAAATATCCAATTCTAACAAGTGAAAGATTGAAAATTGATTGACTGATCAATCTCTATTTGGAGTAAATTTAAAAGAATTCATGAGAGGACAGCAATTTTGAACTTATGTGTTAGTGATCAAATGGTGCTGAATGATTTCCAAACAGCTACAAACTTTTGAAATCACACAAACGGTAGTTTCTTACTATTCAACTTCACTGGAGAAACTAAGGTTCTGAGGAATGACAGATTATGGCACTGCTACTGAGTGTTGCTGTTGCAAATTAAAACATATTAGCTGGGCTCTGAAGGTGTCTGTTTTTTCTACTCCAACTATTATTGGATGAGACCAATGATTAGTAAATATTAGAGAACTCATAAAGCTTTTGGGTGTTTGATCTTAGAGGTTACAATGTCTTTAGAGCACAGTGGAAGATGTATTGGAGACGGAGGATGAGTTAAATTCAGGAAAAGTAAAAGTAAAGGAGGAAGCAGACAGAGAGTGGGATTGTAGAAAGCCTGTCTCCTCTTGCAGGATTGCTAATGCATGTTTAGATTATTCACTCTATACCTTTTGTTTTTCAGACCATGAGATGAGTTAGACCTGGTATATCAGTCTATTGACTTTATTTCACATCACAGGCCTCAGGAGCTCAGGAGGTATTGAGCAAATAAATAGACAAATGAATAAAAAACATACCTTGTAATAAGGTTTTCAAAAGTTTGAGTAGAAAGTTGGGACCTTATACTGTTTATCAGTTTATCAGTAGGGACCAAGACATTCTTAATAGGAACTATGGTATTCTCAAATTCCAACATCTAGAAAACAGAAGACTCTAAGGAGCACCCTGATCTATACCAATGAACCCACCTAGGTTTCTAGATTAGGCTGCAATAGATTCCACTGACACACTGGCATGTTTTTTCCCAACTTTCCACTAGATTAAAATTATTAAAATTTACTAGATAACAAATTATTAAGATTATTGAACCTAATACAAGCTTTCAGCATTTGAGATGGACTTTAAACCTTACAATTACTCACCACAACTAATGTTTATTAACTTGACTTCCTGATATTTATCTGTGATCTCAACAATATATGTCCATCATATGACTTACCCTGTTAAGTACTTCTGATTGAGGATTTCTCTGTGGGGAAGTGTTTAAATGATAGTTTAAAGTTATAGAACCATCCAGTTCTATAAACAGACTTGCATAGGAAGAGAGAAAGGGCATAACAAATAAAATTGTGATACTTTTAGCCTGCCTGACACAAAGCTCTTCATACACATACATTTCCCTTTGAATTCAGCGTGAGGTCTACATCTGTAGAAAGAGCTCATGCTTAGGATTAGCTTCATTACTCAGCTGGACTTGGATAGATGTGGCAGGAGAGCAGCAAGGATTCTTTTAGGAGTGGGCACAGAAAGATGTAGTATGCTGAGATGAATTCTCCTTTAAATAAAAACGAAGTCAGATTTTAGAATGAAATTCTCTAGTGCTGTCAAACTGTTTGAAACTAGATTTGGCAGTTGTCCTTTCAAACTGTTATTTCAGAGCACGTGTCCCAGAAGGGACAGCTAAGAATGCTTGTCATATTTGAACTCTTTCCAGAACCATTCAGCAGGATACTGGCAGTCCACTTGTTCGTGTTAATTATTTCTGCCCTGATTGCCTGGCAACACATAACATGGGAAGTATTATATTTTGCTATTTGAGAATGCTTCCAGCAGAATGCAGGGAGAAAATGGAATACAAAGTCAGCTGGAAATGTAACTTAATAAGTTAGGTGTGTATTTTGATTGAAAATTTGTTACAGATGAAGAGGTTTGTAATCCCATGATTGTGTGTGTTAACCATGGTTTCAGAGAGCTTGAGGGTGTCTCAGTGGATATTGGCAGGAAGAAACTAATGATAGATCTCAATGGCCAGCACACTAGAATCGATGAACATCAATGATCTCCCTTGTAGGCAGAATGGATGCATGTATGTGTGTGAGCATGTGTTACATATAGGCATGGTATATGCACAATGGGCTATGTGTGCCTGTGCCTGTGTGGTGGGAGTGGGAAGAGAAGAACTTTGAGTGACCTAATCTATAGCATTCTATAATGCTCTTTTGTAATAATGTTTCTATGACTTTGAACTCACATGGGCACCACCATGAACCTCCTTGTTTGCATTCTGCATAGTGAAGGGCAAATAGGCATACATATGACTCACACAAGCATATGAACTCAAGCCCAGATTTTTTAACGTGGATTCTAAGGACTAAGGTACTCATGCTTACTCAGGAAGTGCTATTACCCAAAGGGCCATCTTCTTAACCTGTAAAAGGCATGTTCTGTAAAGCCACATTATTTCATCCTTTGATAATCCCTCCTTCCTTTCTTTCATACCTCTTTCTTTCCCTTCTTTTCTTCCTTCCTTCCTTTTTCCTTTTTCCCTTGATCCTTCTTCCTTCCTCTTTTTCTTCTTATAGTATCATTGAAATCCTGAAGTTAAAGCTCAGACAAGGGAATTCTCAAATTAAATGTGATACCCAGAGCTTTTTATCAATTCAACAGTATCAACCACCCTGGGATTGTCATTATAGTACAAGGAGTGAAGGATTTGAGCATCCCACCTTACCAGACTCACACTGCTAAGTACGGCCTCCTCCAATACCTTACAGTACCAAAAGCAAGGAATGCACCAACTTCCTGTGCTAGAGAAAAATGTGCAATTCTGGATGATATCTGGGATATGATTATCTTTAAAAACAATTATCTGACAACTTTCTCGTTGCTGTGGTTTTGAAAGTCAACCCTAAGTGACAGCTTCAAGAATGGTAATGTTCCATTCTGTGTTGCTCCTGGGTAATGAGCAGTGACAATTCAATGGAAATCAATTTCAAAATGAAATGTAAAATGTGGTGTTAATACATTGAGATACAAATACCCTGTTTTGATGATGAAGGTAAGCAGTGAGGTTGTCTGTAGATGAGAACAAGTATTCAGGTTCAATCCGTATTTTTAAAATACTTAGATAGAAACTGAGATCATTGTAAAAAATGGTTGTCTTGTCAAACTAGGACCTCAAGTTTCATCTTTAAATTATTTGCTGGAGAATTTTTTGCACATATACAATGAAATATGATATTATTCTCGATTCTCATCTTATCTCTCTAACACCTCCCTAACATCATTATTTCTTCTTTATTCCTCCCTCCAACCCTGGCTCCCTTTCTCTCTTTCATCTTATAATGACTCAAATCCTATCAGTGCTGCCCCTAGGTACAGGGTTTGAGAGATCCTCAGACAACTGAGAAACCTACCAATGGCTAAGCTCTCAAAGAAGAACAATTCTCCCTTCCCCCACAGCTATCAACTTCCAGTAGTTTCTCAGTAAAGGACAAGAACTTCAAAATCCAATACATACATGACAACTATCTTAACTAAATTATTTAAGACTAAAGAAAAACAAAGAAAAACTACGACAAACCTTTCAATCACTGAATTATTCTCCAGATAAACTCAATTACACATGTGAAAATTCTAGTGAATAAATAAAGGAAAGCAACAAAAACAAAAAGTAAAACAAAGGGTGAGACCCATGACACACAAGCTGGTGGCAGGGTGCATCCTTTAGATTCTAATGTCCAATAGACTGACTACCTTTCTAGCAATTACTTTCTGGCTGAGAGACACTGACACTGTAAGTATTGTTCAATCAAGCATTAAGTGAAGGAAATGAAGGATTATTGGAACCAATTGGGTTACAATGGGATGATAGTTCCAGTCATTATGGTTACAGTCACAGCCATGTTTTACAGCTCCCTCCTCTGTTTCTTTTAGTGTCCTTTCTGAAAACCTTTTAGGAACCCAGATCTTCATTATTTCACTACCATTTATGGCCACTTTTCTGGTCAGTCTTTATATGCTCTGGATTGGCTGCAACCTCTACTCTGTACCTATTTCTCTTTCCCTCTGCCACTTCCTCTCAGTTCTGCATCTTCTCTGTTGCTGCCTTCTGCTTTCACTATGTCAGAATGAGAGCATCTTAGAATTAGGCAAAGCTTTGAGGTGGCAGGGAAAGAATGCTTGTTAGACCTTCTGTGGTGATTCCTTACTTGACCACATTGTCTTTCTTCTGTTGCTCTATTAAGTTCAAGTTCTCAGGACTCAAACCTTTAGACTAAAGACTAATGTGAGTTTAAACAAAAGTTCATGAAGGAGGTTAACCAATGAGACAAAGCTATCAGTAGAAAACTACAACACCTGAACAGTTCTCTTCATCTCTTAAAACAAGAGTCTACATTCTGTTATTGTTTTGTTGTTGTTTGTTTGCTTGCTTGTTTGTTTGTTTTTTCTTCTTTTTGACAGGATATAAGCTAGATAGCTCTGGCCTCAAATTCACTATGCAGACCAGACAGGGAAGAACATGAATTTACAGATATCCGGCTGTCTCAGCCTCCTCAGTTTTGAGATTACAGTTGTAAAGCATCATGCCAGGATAGACAATTTAGAAATTTCTTAATATCAGTCAGTAATACAAAACACAAAAGAGGTGCTAACTCTCCTCTGTAGCCCAATCTGCTCCAGCATGTTTTGATGGCTAGCCAGTGATGAATATTTTATATTATTAAATAACTGAAACCAATGGAACAAAAATATTTTCTGATGCAAGATGTTAAAATCTGAGTGTCCATCAATACAGTTTCAGTGTAACATAGTCCTACCTGTTTGTTTACAGCTCTCTTTTTACCATAGTAATAGAATCAAGTACTTGAGTCACCATATGACTTGTTCAATAAAATACTTAGCATCTACTAGATAGTCCTTTAGAAAAAAACCAAAAAGTAAAAATTCTGCTATTTAACAGAACTTAGATTTTACAAAACACTCAATAAAGGCGAAGTTAGATATCCTTGACTAATACTTTAACTTCTAATTTCATTTTTCCTTCTGTATCATTTTCCCTTCACCCTCAGTTTATCTCCCTCTCCACTTCTCTCTCCCTCTCTGTCTCTCTTTTCCTCCCTTTCTTATTCCTATATTTCCTTTGTTCTCCCTCTCCCCAATTTCTTTCTTTTTACTTCTTTCTTTTATTGCACAAGCTTTTACCATTCCTCACAAACTCTTGAGCCATTCCATGACTCAAGCACATAACTGTTCCATTTATAGCACATAACTAATTTTAACATACTTTATTCAAGTCAGTTTCACTTTAAGATTGTGCAATGAAGTGTATTTTAATATACTCTAATAACAGTCAAAGCATATGAAGAAATTTTGATATTTTCTTCAGTTAAATGTTTCATTTGCTTTGGATAAATTATGTTATATAAAATCATGATTTATTAAAAATACACTTAAGTATTGGTTTAAGGAATAAGAACATATAAAAAGATTAATTGAAATTTACTTGTGTATTTAAAGCATTAACTGTAGGCCTTTATGAACTGACATTCATTATTTTTTGAATTTGTGTTTTAAAATGTTTTCACATAATTTTATTCATATAGTTTTATACACAGTTAAATATTTTATATAAATGTAGATATTTTATAATACATTAAAGTATACATTTATCTAATATTATTTTTGAATAGTAAAACAGAAGATTTTGCAGGTTCCTAATTGCAAGCACTTTAATAAAATTAATACATTTTGTGTATAGAATCTTTCTTCCTAAAAGTGAAAAGGCAAATATAATGGTTATATTTATCTTTAGGGACTTCCTTTTACATTCAATTATCTCTTATATTTTTGTATGTGTGTGTGAGTGAATGTGTACTCATGTGCCTCTCTTTTTGTATATGTTTGTATGTCTCCTTGTTAATGTGTTTGTGTGCACGGATATGATTGCACAGGTGTTAAGACATATGTAAAAATCAGAGAACAAATTTGTGGGAGTTGATTTTCTCCTCTCGATCATCAGGCTTGGCTGAGATATCTCAGTGACTCTATTTTAACTTTCTGTTTTAGTATTAAAGTAACAGACTTGTCTTGAACAATGAAATTCAACAATCATGAACATTCTTTTTCCCTACTGTCCTGTCTTTTTTTCTTTCCATTCTCTTTTTCTCTGTTATTTCTTCCTTTATTCCCTTCATCATCTACTTAGTCTTCTCAAACCTTCTCCTCCTCCTTCTCCTTTTCCTCCTTGTCATCCTCCTCTTTGTCCTCCTCCTCCTCCTTGTCCTTCTTCTCCTCCTCCTTGTCCTCCTCCTCCTTGTCCTTCTGTCTTATGATGTAGGGTAAGCTATTCTAAAAGTCATTTTATAGCTCAAGCTATAATAAAAAAAATTCAAGCCTCCTGCCTCAGTTGTCCAGGTGATGGGATTACATACATGAGCTATTATGCTTAGCTTGACCTTAAGCGTATTGACTGTAGGAGTTCATTACCTTTATTCTCAAAATATGAAGACAAAGTAAAACCCAGTGTTTGGAAAGTGGGTTAAGGGAAGGGTGAATGAAATATTATCTTTAACTTTAGTTGACATGAATATTTTCATCACTTCATACACATGATACTCTTCCTCAATTCCTACTCAGTGCAGAGTTTTTAGATGCATTGTTTGGTTTTATTTTCTTGTAGAAAAATGCTGCCTCTCCTACATTAAAATCATATTCTAAAAGTTAGTACTGCTGCCACCCTAGTGTAGAGAGAATGCATTCTAAGAGTTTATTTGACAGCGTGAATCTGTAGGGTAGAACAAATATGTGATGTCTTTTCTATGCTAGTGGAGTTCAAAATTTTTGAGAATATCACTCATTCATATGGTATTAAGAATACAATTTTATAGATGGAATAGATGGGTGAATGTAGACAGAATGAGGAGGATAGAAATAAGTGCATGAATAAATTTAGTCAAGTGTATACATTAGCAAACTTTAGTTGAATAACTCTTAAATAACTCCTTAGATATTGATACATAAGTATACATATAATAGAATATTTGAAGGAATTTTCCCTATCTCTAGTAATTGTGAACATTCATCAAATATAGACAATATAACCCATAATGCAAATAAAATGTAGATGTTCACAATGTGATTGAGGCTGATAACATGTGATCCTTGTGTTGGTGTTTCTGTACTGGTATATAATGGTTAATATTAAAATACTATTTACTAAGTCTTATATAAAAGGATGAATAACATTGATAATATGCTTTTTGTATTTTATTTGTGAAATTATAACATAATTACTTCATTCCTCTCTTCCTGCGCTAACTATAAAATATGACATGCACTATTCCCTTTGCTTTCTCTCATATTCATGGTCTTTTTTTCTTTAATTGTTTTAACATACATACACCTAAATACATAAATACATCCTGCTGAGTTTGAATAATACTGCCTGTGTATATATGATCTCTGGACTTACTTGTCATTGGTTAATTAATTAGGAGGCTCTTTCTGGGAAGACCATTTCTCCTGTTCTCAGCATTTCCCAGTTGTCTGTGGTTCTTTGTCTAGAGTTGGGATTATGCCTCTTTCTCATTTCATAGGATGGTTTTGCATATCCCCTGAGTGGATCAAGCTTAATTATGGAATTATTTGGTTGTTCCCTGAGATGTGGCTTTTAAGCCCTCTGTATTTTTTCTTGCCACCTAAGTTAACAATCTTTAGCATTATCCCTGAAATGTGATCTTCAAGTCCTGGCTTTTTGAAGTTTTCCTATGGAATAATTTTCTTTATCAGTTTAAAAATGGCCAGACATCTAACATGTGATGGTCATTCTTAACAAATCAGTAGACTCCATGTGTTTCCATGTAATCTTTGCTACCAGGTCCTTTTTAACCTAAAACAGACTTAGCTTTACTTTTTCCACCTACTCAAATACATCCAGTGTTCTCTTTACTTGTGAGGATGGAGCTGCTTTTAGTATCTTGAATATACTAGCTATCCTGCCTCCTTCTTAGAAAGGAGCTAGCAGGTAGAAGACAGGATGTAGACCTGATAAGGTTTGCCTTACTTGCTAAGATTAGCTACTGTGTGAATATCTAGTCTTAGACGAGTGGTACAGATAGAGCTGGGTGAGGAGCAACCAAGCATTGGCAGGTATATTCTGGTGCCAAAGTCGATGGAAAGTTCTATAATAAAAAAAACTGCAGAAATGGCATCTACCCAAATCTCACTAGGCTTCAAAATTCTTGCAATTCTGTGTGTGTGTGTGTGCATGTGTGTGTGTATGTGTATGTGTTTGTGTATGTATTCCATAAAAGAAAATGTAATCTTAAGAGAAAAGCATGTTTCTTTATTTACCGATGTATCTTCCTCTTTGTGTCTACTCATCTATTGTATACTCACTGCGTGGCAATGGAAATAATAAAAGGGCAATCCTGAGAAACAAATTCCACAGTATGTTAGTTCACAACTTAAACATACAGCTTTCGGCATGTATTCAATACCACACATATCCAGAGGACACAGCAAAAGGTCACAAAACCTATTCTAGTTCACTTCACAGGTTCCGAGAGACAAAACTCACTCTCCTAGAATAATATCACTATCCTTTTTACACTTGGGACATCTGTGGCAAAGTGTTGAATAATGGCTGTCTTATAGGTATAAAGATTTCTTCATTTATGTTGATAAGATACTTAGATAAGAGACTTTCTTTGATAAGGGGACATTTAACTGTCATAACTAGAGAACATAATTGCATTCATGTTCATATAGTGAATAAATTCTTCCCTATAAACACTGACTGATTCTCATTAAAACAGAGTAATAAGATTCTGTGCTAACAAATACCATTTTCTCAAGTATGTATTTGCTCCTATGAGATCAAAATCCCGTTTGTGAGTAAAGCTGCCAGTGACATGTTTAAGACCCATTTTAACGGGAAAAGTTACAAAGCCAAGTAAGTTTAATTGCATGTCACCTCTTGATTTTGACAAAATATAATGGCACAAGTTGCTAGTAAACTTAATTATGTAGATTTATTTTAGCTTAACAGAAATATATGCGGTATGGAGTCGGGAGTTAGCTATGAGCCAAGCTTTAACTTGATATTCTTTTTTTTCTTGCAGTGAAAATGTGCATGAAGGAATGTTTTAAATTAATGAAATTTATCAGTGTGATTATCACCAGAGGCAGGTTTATACCGGAAAGTACCTCTTCCAATCATTCACAGAGGAACTTAGTAACCTGGGAGCAGAAGCTATCCTTCCTAGTTTCCTGCTGGGTTTTGCATCTCTGCCAGAACTTCCCAGTATTTCCATCATTATTGTGTAACCAATAGCTTACTTTTCTCTAAGTGACTTCTGTAGAATGGTTTATCGTTTGGGACAGAGACCATTACTGACATTTTCATGTCATGTGAGTATAATTTTCTACCTCCACACACCAATATTCTCACACTTTCTCTCTGCCACTGCCTTTCTTTCATACATATTAAAACAATACAATTTAAAATCAGGCATAATTTTGGCTCCTCTTTATCTGTTAGTAGCTTTTTACTAGTTGCCAGATTTTTTTAAAATTAAATTTTTAATATCAGACTGCATGATCCTTTTGCCTCTACCATGCAGACACGATTCTCTTTGGCCAAAGACCATCAACATTACACACAGCTATGGGCCTTTCCTCCTACAGTCAATCAATTACCCATGACTGCAATTTCTAAGATTTTGTTGCTTCATTGCTCAACACCACCCATGTTTGTCCATGGTCTCCAAAATGTTCAAACATTTTACATATGTTACATAAATTCATTCATGGCTTATTACTTTCATATTTTATTCTAGCCAAGATGGGCATTGTTTGTTGGCCATGGTATCTTATGCTTCAGTTTCCAGACTTTGTTGCTTGTGATCCTGTTTCTTGTTATTCTTCTCTTTTGTCCCAATTCATGTGACACTGTAACTACATACAGCTTCTGTAAGCCTCCTACTTCCTATTATCCCACATTTTTGAGTTCCAACACATCTTGAAGACCTATGTGCATGCACGTCAACATTGTACAAGATGATGTGTTCAGAACGTTTAATGAGCTACAGGTAAAACTTTTAGAAAATTTCTTCCTTTTCCTTTCAGTTAAACTTTGATGCCTTTCAAAAATTATCCATTATTTTTTTCAGAGCTAGTATCCCTGCTCTGGGTGATTAAGAGCATATTGCTTTCCATTGTTGCTGAACTATTTTCCTTGCATAGGTTTGATCATGCTATCTACTTTATATATTCTGTGGATAAAGAATGCACATCACAAGAATTTCGATGCAAAACGCATGTAAACACACACACATATATGAAATATATATATATATATATATATATATATATATATATATATATATATATATCAATAGTTAATGTGATCTTTAAAATCATATAAAATTCTGAGTGTAGAGTCATGGCTCAGTGGTTAAGAGAAATTATTGCTATTTTAGAGAACCCTCCTTCAATTCCCAGCATTTATATGATAGTTAACACCTGTCCATAGTTCCAATTTCAGGGGATTTGATGTTCTCCGGCCTCTGTGAGAACCAAGCACATTCATGGTGCACAGGCATACATGAAGGCAAAGCACTCAGACACATAAGACAAAATAAAAATAATTTAAAAATATAAAATTCCAGTGCTGGTTTTGCATTAAGCTAATGTTTCAAGGTGAATATCAAATCATATCTTTTTTGAAGAAATTTCAAAATGTAAGATTGCAGCATTTAATTAAATAAGCTGGCAACAGGAGTAGAGTAGGCACAATGGGTAGATGGAAAATTACAAAATTTAGATTAAATAAAGTCTAATACCTAACTGAACATTTCAACTCAAAAAAGAGTTTTCAGACAGCAAGAAAATTAAATGCTTTATGAAACCATTAGATTTTCTTTGAAATTTCATCTTATTTTATTATTTTTGTTGGATTGAAAAAGAATATTGATATAGTCATAATGATAGTATTATATTATAAAATAAGTAATTTATTTTTATTAATTTATACATTTGATTTCAGAAGTCTAGTTAGTATTCTAGAATTCACCTGGGAAATGGCCAACGTCTGCCTACCTTGGCATATTTTGAATCACGATAAGATGTACAAGTAATCTACATGTTATTGTAATCAATGAAATGTTTCCTGACCTAGTATATGGCAATTCTTTGTGCTCTTTTATTATTAGATACAAATTAAAATTTATCTGTAGAATCAGCACCATCTAAATATAATGCTAAAGCCAGAACTTGGAAGTGAGGACAGAAAACAATGCTTCTCTCCCAGTGGGTACCATTTTGCTGGTGAGCAGCAACAACTTCCTGTTAAGAGTTAATGCAAAGTCAATGGGACATGAGTTAAGTTTTTCAAATGCCATTTACCATCCCCAAAAAAAGTCTGCATGAAGCATTACATTTCTCACTTTGTGTAAGTCTTGGAAGACATGCTATTTCTCTAGTTCCGTCAGTAGTGAAAATGCCTTCACACAGGCCTGTAGCTGATGACATTGTAGTGAAAGCTTTCCAAACACTAATTGGAAATTAAAAATAATCTTGACAACAGCTCAGAGCATCATAGCTCTGTTTCTTCACCTTCGACACTCATTATCACTCACCACATACACATATGCTAATGGAGAAAGTGTTTACAATTGTCTTCTGGTGCCATTTCTCTCTTTTCATCTTGTTGAGTTATTTTTGGATGGCTAACACCTTGGGATATCAAATTGCGATTTTATTCTCCACTTATTGTACAAAACTCTCTGGATATCTCGATTTTTTTCCTGATACAAGAGTCTTTAAGGGGTGTTTTATCAGATGGTAAATGTAAAATGTATTGATTTTTGGAAGATGTTAAAAGATACGAATTTCCTTTTGATTTTTGTAATTTATTGGAGATTAACAATATCTATGTGGTTTAAATTTCTTACTGCATAGTAAATAGAAATGATGCATGTGTTAGTTGTTATTGGATTCTTAGTGACACATGATTGAAAGATATTCATGAACTATATTTGAGTACCAACGGTAAGGAAGAAGACAAGTAGTATTTATTTTGTACAAAAAGGGCGATATGGAATTTCAAACACAGTGAAGCTTTGTAAGAGCCACTCTGCATGGTTCTTCACTTGGTATATGTTAGGGTTGCGTGGGTGGTCTTGTGAACTTTAGATTAAGATAAGTCTGAATTTATACCAGGTTTATAAAATGAAGTTTAAACATATAAGTGTGAGCAACAGAAAATGCTTTGTCTCTCCATCTTGCTCTGGGTTTTCACCTGGGATAAGAACTTGTAGAATGCTTTTCTTTGAATGAGTTTTAAATGCTCCCATTGTGCACAGCAATTCTTAACAGAAGGTCACTTCCTTGCTTTCCATGTAAAAATGAATAGGAAGCACTGGGGAAAGGGCTCCATGGATAAGTATGTGCAAGCACGAAAACCTCAGTTTGAATCTCAGAACTTATGTAAAAGCATGGCTCAGAGGTAAACATGTATTTCCTGCACTGGACAACCAGATACCCACAGCTTTCTAATCATGAGCCTAGCTGAGCCTTGAACTTCAGTTTCAGTGAGAAGCCTGTCTGTACATAAAATAGAAAATGACAAAATGACACCAAGAGACTCAGCATCATACTCTGTCCTCTATGAACAGCTGCCTACACACACACATACACACACACACACACACACACACACACAGCTCTCAACACACAGATAATAATATACAGATACTAACACAGACACAAACTACAGACATACATACACACAGAAACACACAGAGATAAACAGAGACATGCACATAAACATACATAGACACATATATAGACACATATACATACAGATACAGACAGGCATACAGACACGCAGATACACAGACTCAGATATAGTCACACATACACTCATATATAGACACAAACATGCTGACACAGATATATAGATATATGCATGTATATAGACATATATATATATATATATATATATATATATATAGACACACATACACGTAGATATACACAGATACAGACACAGAGAGGCACACACAGTTACAGATACGCAACAAGCACAGACATAGATGTAGACACACAGACAGATACAGATACAGAAAGACACAGACAGATACAGACACACAGATACAGACACACTCAGTCACAGAGATACACACACACACAGACACACATACACAGATATAGCGAGTGACAACATATGAAAGTAATGTATAATGCAGTATGTCACATGTTCTGATCTTTGATACTTTTTATTAATATCAATTTCCCAACTGTTTTCCTTTTCATGGGGATATGATCTTCATGAAAACTGTAGCCACATCAAAGAGATTTGATGCTCAAAGTCTCTGCCTTTACGCTATTAAAAATTTGGTGCTTGAGAATAAAAATACACTGAAGATGCACATCTCCCACTACTGATTGATAACCAAAGTAAGTTAAAATTTTCAAATAATAGCAACCAATGTTCAGAGTATTCCATACATACATGGTGTTATAGTTAAAGATTGGATAATAGCTCAAGTTCATAGGAAAGAAACTGAAAGTCTAAGCATGGTAAGTAAATACCAGAACTAATTATAAATGCATTTAATGAATAAATGATACTTTATTCAATATGTCCCCAAAGTCCAGCCAATCAAGGGCAGCCTCATACATTCAAAGATGGTTGCCTGGAAGAGGAATTAACCCTGAGAATATACTTTTTACTACACTGACAAAACACAATCAGTGTTTCCAGGAAGATGTTGATAACACCTGCTTCTATAGCTCAGACAGCCTCTTTCAGGTATCCTTCAAAAGTTCCCAGACCTTTCTTACCCTAGCCAAGAACACATTTATTTTACATTGCAGCTTAATTACTATTACCTTCCTATGATGTGATGTTGTCAGCTAATTCTCCTATCTGCTCTGGGGAATACATATGATAATTACAGAAATTTACTTAACCAAACTTGATGACTGCTACCAGAGAGACATTCACTTTGTATTGAAACATGGCTACTGTCAAGTCTCTCAAAATCCAGTGGGTGACTCTACAGGCATGGGATTTTGGGTAGCATTTACTAGACTCAGTGGATAGTAATAATAATAATAATAATAATGATAATAATAATAATAAATTATTTAATGGAGTAGGAGATGGGTCAGTGAGGGATTATAATATCTCATTTATTTCTATGAAAGTATCAAAGAATAAAAAATAGCTCTATTTTAGTGATGATAGATCATATATACTGGGAACCAAATGGATTTTCACAAGGAATGTCCTACACCATGTCAATTGCCTCGTAAGAGTCAGCCCCAAGCGCTTGGCAAGGCTGCTTCAGATGCTATATAAAAGATATCTAGAGAAGTTTTCTTAGACTCCCAGGCTAGAAAAACAAGCAAAATTTTATTTTAAAAAATGACTGCTGTGTTTTCTCCTTTCACTTTTACTAGTTTGAAGCAAGAGTGATTTATGAGGATATAGATAAAAGTGAAGCCAAAAGTGGTATTATTTGGAGACTTGTAAGATGTGAAATCATCAAAATATGGATTATGTGGTGCTGAGACACTACTTGGTGAATAAATTCCTCTTACTCTATTTATGAACCTTACTCTTTCTTGAGAACTTTTGTAAGAAAAAGAAAGCTCTCCTGTGATTGTTACTTCCAGACAAAAATGATAATTTTATTCTGATTTTTTATACGAGGTATTTTTCCTTAAGTATTTAGTACCCAAGTAGTGGGCTAACAAAAATTTAAAAGTACAAATATCTTTCCTGAGTAGAGAAGTGAAATGAGATTTGGCGGCCCCAAAGCTCCGCACTTTCCAGCAGGGTGATGTGCACTGAAATAATTGTATTTGCAAATGTGTTATTAAATGGTTCTGGGTGGTAGGGGCAACATGGTGAATGGTAATAAATGGGAAAAGAAAGACAGATAATTATAAAATGATTCATTTTAGTCTTGTTCAGTAAACACTAAAATACTGTACAAGTCAAAGTAACGATTGCTAAACAGAACTTTAAAACTTCAAATTAAGAGAAAACTCACCAAATAAAAATATGAAAGTGGATAGAGAAAAGGATACAAGCTCTCAGTCATACACAAAGAACTATAGGGAATCGAGGCAAACTGGGAGTGGTCTTCCTCAGGAAAGGCTACACATTTGGTTAACCAGTGCGAAACAAACCATCAGCTGTGAAACATGCATACAAATGATGTCATGTGGTCTGAACAGCTTATATTTGAAAGCATGCAATAGAATTAATAAACAAAGAGGTTTTATATTTCAGAGAGTAGGGGAGAAAATGATGTGATTAAATTATAATTGCAAACAATTAAAAATTAAGAAAAATCAATATATTTACAGAATATCTAAGATTTAAATAGAAGACCTAAAATAGCAAAAGTCCATGCAGATAGTAATATTATTTGGTATTAAGTAAAAGTCCATGCAGATGGTAATATTATTTGGTATTAAGTAAATAAATAAATTGCAACTGTAAACTAGTTCTTATGTACTAAATTATCAAAATTATAAAACACACACACACACACACACACTACTGCAACTACCACCACCACCACCACCACCACCAGATAATGCTAAATCCTGCTAGAAATAAAAACCAATACTTGCAGTTTGGACGAGAGTGTGGTACCTTCATATTTTCTTAGAAAGCTACATGTAATCTGACAATATGATCTAGCAATTTTAGTTCTATATACATATCTGATTTAAAAGCTCATACCCATAACAAACACACATATAAATACAGATACAGTTTTTTTTTAAGTTTGCTAAAGCTGGAAATCATGACCAATATATTCTTTAATAATAAATTTGTAAATCATGGCATACCTATTTAACTGAACATGGTTGAACTTGAAAAAGACATAAGGTATCAAATTAACTTTAGGTATACCCTGATTAACAACAAAAGTACCAGCCTAAGAAGGGAGCACACCATGATCTCCGTTGCATCGCATTCTTGGAAACCAAGGCTGATGACTACAAGCCACCTCTGGTTTTCAGTAGTTTATGAGAAAGAGAATTGAAAAGACAAATTTTAAAGAAGGTGAAATAATTGGACATAGTGCTGTTGTGGGAAATACAGAGGTTGTTAATTTTCAAAACCAAAACTTTCATGGAATAAAGTATAAAAAAAATGATTAAAACACTCCTACACTGCAGGTGATGGGCACCTGAATTCTGAAGGAGGAAGTAAAGTGAACTGCTATTAATGGATTTGTTGTTGTTTGTTTGGTGGTGGATAAGTAAAGAAAAATAGACTGAAGAGTGAAAGTAAAATATCCAGTATGAAGCTCCACAACTTCAGAGTTACCAGAATGGTTATCCTAACTGTATAAGAATCCATTGAGATCTATGGAGTTTGGATTATAGATTTCCAAACAGCAAAATAGACTTAGCCTGTTTATTCAATCTGATTGGTTCCTATGACTTATGTGAATTGGGATAGCTGCCTCTCTTTATCCATAATAGATTTTAAGCACAACAAATGTGACAATCCACAAATTTTCTAAGGTATAAACACATTGAAGACTATTTCATGTGCTTTAGAGGGTGAAAATGTTGGTTTAAAATAGAATTTTTTAATGGAAGTGTTTGTTTTTTTAATTAATTTTTTATTGTTTATTTTATCTACATTTCAGATGTTATTCCCTTTCCCCATTCCCCCCCAGAATCCCCCATCCCATCACCCCTACTCCTGCTAGTATGAGGATGTGCCCCCACCTACCCACCCACTCCCACCTCCTTGCCCTCGAATCCCCCCACACTGGGGCATCCAGCCTTCACTGGACCAAGGACATCCTTTCCCATCTATACCCGACACTGTCATCCTCCACTATATACAGCTGGAGCCATGGGTCCCTCCCTATGTGCTCCCAGGCTGATGGTTTAGACCCTGGGCACTCTGGTTGGTTGATATTGTTGCTCTCCCCATGGGTCCACAAACCCTTTCAGCTCCTTCAGTCTTCTCTCTAACTCCTCCATTGGGAACCCCATGATCAATTCAATGGTTAGCTGTGAGCATCTGCCTCTGTATATGTCAGGTTCAAGCAGACCTCTAAGGATACAGCTATATCAGGCTCCTGTCAGCATGCACTTCCTGGCATCCACATCAGTGTCTGCCTTTGGTGACTGTCCATGGGATGGATACCCAGGTAGAGCAGTCTCCGGACGATCCCTCCTAAAATTTCTGTCCCACAATTTGTCTGCATATGCTCCCGTGAGTATTTTGTTACTCCTAAGAAGGACCGAGGAACCCATACTTTGGTCTTCCGTATTCATGAATTTCATCAGTCAGAAAAAAATAAAAAATTCAGGAGATAGCAGATGCTTGCAAGAATGTGGAGAAAGAGGAACACTGCTTTATTGTTGGTGGGATTGAAAGCTGATACAACCACTCTGGTAATCAGTCTGGTGGTTCCTCAGAAAACTGGACATAGCATCACCTGAGGACCCAGCTATACAACTCCTGGGCATATACCCAGAAGATGCTCCAACATATAACAATGACACATGCTTTACTATGTTCATAGCAGCCTTATTTATAATAGCCAGAAGCTGGAAAGAACCCAGATGTCCTTCAAAAGAGGAATGGATACAGAAAGTGTGTTACATTTACACAATGGAGTATTACTCATCTATTAAAAACAATGAATTCATGAAATTCTTAGGTAAATGGATGGAACTAAAAAATATCATCCTGAGTGAGGTAACCCAATCACAAAAGAATCCACATGGTTTGCACTCACAGATAAGTTGATATTAGCCCCAAAGCTCGCAATACCTAAGGTACAACTGACAGACCACAGGAAGTATTTATTTTTAAATCTATTTTTAAAAATCTCCAATTTTAGCTTATTTCATTTATATTGGGCATAATTATCAAGAGTTAGGTTGAAGTCTCTCATCCTGTCACCTATTTCTGTTTACTTGTCTATACACTTCTGCCTTTGTTAAGTGAATAAGTTTTACATTTCATTTATTTATACTTTTGGCTTTTTAGTCAATTATTTTTTCAATGAATTATAATGCATGTACTTAACTCACCATATAGCATGTCCAAAATACAATTCTTTCATAGTTACTCTGAAACATAGATATCTTACAAAGAATATTTTGTCAATGTTCGTTGGGTTATACTTATTATATATTTTATTTTTACAACAGAATATAGCAGTACAAAGTCAAAGGCTTTCTGCTTTAAGAAATAATTTTCCTCTTTCAGAAATTAAGATAAAATCTTCAAAGTCTTTAAAATAGTAATTCACATGTTTATCACTTTTTTACACTACTAATTTTTTTGTAAACATTGATTTCTATACTGTCTATTCTCTTCCACCTAAATAACTTTATAAAAAGCATTTTATGGACTGGGTTTGTGGTGGTATTTTCTATTTTGTTTATCTGTAAACTTCCTTTACACATATTTGTAGATTATTTTCATGGGATATAGAAATCTGAATTGCTTGCCATAATTTTAAAATACTGGACTATTTTGGGGCAACATTATTTCTTGTGAGAAGCACCTATTAGGTGTTATTGTCCTTGCATATAGTACTTTTCTTTCCTGGCTGCTTTTGAGACTTACCCGTCAGCTGTGCTTTTCATTAGTAGACAATGACACATCACCCAGAGAGTTTTCTTTGAATTTCTCCAGTTTGGGTTCAATGGGCTTCTCACATTTACACATGTCTATCTTTCAGAGTATTTGGGAGTGCTTTGGTAATAATTTCTTAAATTCTGTTTCTATTGTATTTTTGTACTGCTTTTTCCCTCCTGTTTTAACTCCAATTGCATGTATTTATATCAATCATTGACTTCCTTTGTGTTTCTGAAATTCTGCTCACCATTTTTGTTATTTAACAACCTCTGCTATCTGCTTTAAAAATCAGTGAATGTTTCTATGATTTCCCCTCAACTATTGAGCCTATTCAATGACTATTTATAAGTAACTGTATGTGCAAGTTTAAATTTTTTGTAAGTTTACATTGTGTGTACGTGTGTGTGTGTGTGTGTGTGTGTGTGTGTGTGTGTGTCTGTTTCTCTGTGTCTGTCTATGAATAAGTGAATGTTTATGGGGTAGCAAAAGGGGCCCCTGGTACAAACCTCCTGGAGATGCTGTTACAGGAAATTGTGAGCAGCCTGAGTTGGGTGCTAGAAACCAAACATTGATCTATTGCAAAAGCATCACATGCTCTAAGCCAATGAGACATCTCTCCAGAGTGTGTACTTGCAAGATTTGTTTGATTTGATGGTGTCTCACAGTTTCTAGTTCTTTATCATTTATTCATATTCTCATCTCTCATTAACTTAGACATATTTGTGATATTTGATTGTCATTATTTATGACTTTCAATATATGAAGAAATTATTTGGATAAGTTTATTCAGTTTATTTCTGTTTCTTGGTTTGGAAGACATTGTCTCAGTTCCTTGTGTATTTAGTAAGGTTTAAACTTATAGTGGTCACTGTGAGTGAGACACCAGAAGGACTTTCAGTTATTTCTATTTTCTTTCAAATTGTGTTTTGTTTTGACCAGCAGGAAGTTATATTTCTTTTTGGTATTTTGATCTTGTCAAGCTTGTTGTTGCTTTGTTATGCTGTGTTGTTGTTGTTTGTTTTGTTTTTGTTTGTTTGTTGTTGCTTAGTCATGTGCATGTCTTTTTGAGTTTAACTTTGATCCTAAGGCCACATCATGCTCTCAAGGTTTTTAGGTCCAATTTTTATCCTAAGGCCACAGGCTTATACTAAATGACTAAGTTCAGTGAGATGTCCTTACCCTGCCTTGGCTAAAGTGTATCTTTTCTAAGCTCAATATAATTTTCATACTTCAATTTACATATTAGCTTTATGGTATCCATTTTGCTAGGGTTTGCATTTCCTGACTAAAACCTTAGCTAAACCCTGACCTGGACCTTGGCCAATAACCAATAAAACCTCAGTCAGACTTCTGATAGTAACCATCACTCCCAACTGTATAGGTTTCATTTTTATAAGATTTCTCCCTGGAAATTCCAGTGATTTCAGTAGCCCCTAAGTATAACCTCTGACAGCTCAGTTCAGAAGTATCAATCTCTGCTCACTTGTGCAATGGTTCTAATTTGATTACCACTTGCAGTAGTGGTTTTTCATTAGCTGGCTTGATGTCAAGAAAAAGAGAGATTATAGAAGAAACATTTCAAAGAAAAACTGACAATTTTCAAATAAAGTGCTAGTTTTGTTTCTTGACTTCTTTTAATAAAGTATTTTATCTGTACATATATGTGCATATGTGGTGTGTGTGTGTGTTCATGTGAATATACACTGAGGTCAGAAAAGTACATAGAATTCCCTGTAGCTAGAGTTGCAGATGGCTATTATCTACCATACATGGATAATGAGAATCAGAAGAGTCCTCTTAAAGACTACCTAATATCCCTAGCTGTTGAGCCTTCTCTCCAATCCCTGCTTTATAGATTTAACCTAGTGATATTCTCATTAATTCTAATGCTGTATACATTTTCTTTGTAAAGACTGCCCTCGGTCAGAAGACTGAGTGTACAGGCAGACTGCTTATAAATATCTCTCCAACCACACTTAACTCTTAAATACTTTATGTAATCTAGTTATGCCTCAGACCTCTATTCCTACCTCTGAAGTCAACAGTGGGAATTAATTATTGATGATAATGTGTTGTTTAATGTCAACCAGTGTCTAGTCACAACTAAGAATGTCAGACCTCAGGATCGAACATTGACCTTGTCAGTGCCTTCTGGCCATGACAGTGCAAGCTGTATTGTGATAGTGAGCAATGAGATACTTAAAAAACAAGTATAAAAACAAGTATAAATTAATGGGAATGTTCATTGTGTGGGCTCAAACTGAAGTTTTAACATTTCCTTCTTCATCAGTGAAAGGGCAGGAAAGTGGGACTAGCAAACACACTGTATGCTAAATCTTCGCATGAAATTTAGATGTCAAAGGAGGTGGATGAAAGAAATCTCTCAAGTAACTATTGTCACAAATGTCTAAGTCACAGAAAAAAAAAATGCTTTTCATTCTTTTCTCCCTTTAAATGACGGAAAACTTTACAACTATAGGGCGTGTATTCATTAGAATTTAAAAATATAGGAAATTGCCAACACTAATGCGTCTTTTATTTCTTCTTCTTTCTGCGGATTCTTTTCAATAGTTAGAGCCTGCAAAGTACATCAAATGAAAAAGCCTAGGAAGAACATGCAAGTATTCATTAGATACCTGGAGGAGTAAATACAAAGGAACATTTTCAATGAATACAGATTAGGAAATGTTACTTTTGTTTTCTTTGCTTCTCTGTGAGAAACCCACACCACTGAACAAATTTTAAATGTTATTTATCTTTGTGCATCAGCCCCAAACCCAAAATTAAAAAGCCACATATATCCAATATGTTTGACAGGTATTATCAGTAATGATAGGTTTACTTTGATTTTTAACTTTGCATTAAAGGACACATCCTTTTCTTGATGCCTTTTGGGACATAGCACTCCAATTTAAATAGCAACTGAAATTGTGCACACAATTTCCATTGAGAGAGATAGATTCTGTGCTTTTATTGTACTTGGTGTGGTTCCTTCATTCATAAGCAAAACCTTTGTTTGTATTTCCATGCCTAACATCATCTGACATTCTCAGTCTTCTGCCTGCTTCACTCCCCATGTTTTGCTGAACTTTCTAATTATTTTAGAGGAAACCAAATACCAACCGTGGTTTCAAGTGATTAGTATGAGGACACAACTTACCACAAAAGGTGTGTGTGTCTTTGTGGTTGTGCATGTGCATGTGTGTGTGCATGTGTGTTTGCATCCGTGTGCATGTTTGTGTGTGTGTGTGTGTGTGTGTGTGTGTGTTATATGCATGCCTGTGATGTGAACGTTAGTGTATGTGAGTATGAGCACACATTTGCTGTTATGTGGAGGACAGAGGGCAACCAACTGTGTTAGTTCTTATCTTCCACCCTGTTTGAGACAGAATCCCTGGTTGTTTGCTGAACCTTAAGCTATGGTAGCTGGCCCAAGCAAGAGAATTCTCCTGTCTATGTCATCTGGTGGTAAGAAGTGGAATTATACATGTGTACTACCAAGCGTACTCAGTTTTACATGGGTGCTGTGGATCCTCGTTCTTGTACACCAAGTACTTTACCCACGGTTCTGTTAAAGTCCAGCTATTAAAATCTCCCAAACTTAGTTGTCCCTGGTTTATTTGTATAGTATTGAATGTCAACTTCCTTGCTCTGGGATGGTATAATGATTTAGAAGATGAGAAACACAGACAAAGTATCCATCATGGACTGTGACAGGGGATGAGAGTGTAAGAAGTGGTGGGTGCCTTCTCCTCAACATCTTCAGCATTTCTGAACTTCCTCACAATCATGATGCTGTACCTTTATTGAAAAATTATGAAAAAGAAAGAAAAAATAGGTAATTTTGATTTATGAGAAGCATGTCTCTTAAAGATTTTAAGGCTGATCACATTTGTTATATGGCATTCATTTGCTATGTGATATAAAAGTAGTCATTAATATATATAATGTCTTTTCAAGTTTAATGTAGAAGCAGTATTTGACATTCCAATTTTTGAGTCAATAATCTTTCAAAAAATATACATTTATTATGGCAAGGTTTCTATATTTAAATATTGTGGGTTATTGAAATTTTTAATAAACCAGAGAAGCCAAGCCATAATTTCCAAATGGAAAATTTTACTGCCATTGATTTACATGTTTATAAAGGAGAAAGCAAAAGTACATAATCATGTGTTTGGCTCATCAAAGTTAACCAAAATTTTGATACCAATATCTTCCACACTATTGTTGCCTTCATATTACTCTGGATTTCTTTAATGTAAAAAAAAAAAAAATGAAAAGGCTCGGAAGCTGCCTTTCCTAAGAACCATCCACTAGTCCTTTGGCTTTGTAAGACAGCTAAAAGCAGGATGATGCCCTGGCAACTCTGGCTTCATTTTTACTTGGCTAAGACAAAAGCCTGGTAGTCACTCAAGGAGTTCCCAATTAAAACCAGGAAGTATGTGACGTGTGTCATCACCATTGATGCTAAGGGCACAGAGATAACAGTCATTGTCCAAAACCTGAAGTCACCTTAGATTCCAGAATCAGCACAGACTGGCAAGACAAATCACTCCTAAATGTGGGTAATAATCTGTATGAGTCTTCACCTTGGAGTAGAAATAATTATCTTTTATAAACCATACTCCTTTCATTATATCATAAGGGCTACATGGAGTCATCTTGGAGAACCTGAACTAAGATGATGATCAACCAAACAACCTCTTGATCAAGACATCTCAAAATCTGTTGCCCCCTGCACTGGTTTTTCCTTAATTTAAACCCAACAGTCCTATCAATACACTAATGATGGTGTTGCATCATTGGCTCCCTTTTCTGCTCACTTCCTAAACAAGCTAGATTGATGAAATATTCTATTTCCATTTTTCATTATTATCATATCTTTAATTGGAGTATTTAGTACATTTGACCAAGCCCTATCTGTTGCATATTCCAGAATTCAGAGCTTTGGAAGTAAAACTTCCTTAACAATACTGCCAATAAAACAGATCTTCGTGATTATTTTAAACAACTATTTAAAAGATACAATAACTCTGTCTTTGTTTCTGAGATTATAATTACACCACTTTTCTCTTCCCTTTCTTCTCTCAAAGCCTTCTTATGGACTCTATTTATTCTTTTTGAAATTAATGACCCCCTTTTTAAATTGTTGTTACATACATATATATCCTTAAATATAATCTACTCAACCTGCATCATGTTGCTTGCATGTATGCTTTAAAGCATGAGTATTTAGTATTGGATAATTAATTGGTATGCTCTTTTCGGGAGAAGACAGTTTCTCCTAATCTTAGCACCCCTCAGTTGCCTAGAGTGATCTGTGTAGAATTGATACCCCATGGACTTTCCCCTACTGACTTTGACATGTCTATCAAAATGCACAGTTGTGGAGACCAGTACCTGAGTAAACCTTCAAAATACCTCAACAACTAAGGTTCACAGAGCATTATCAAAGAGGAGGCAGAAAAATTGTAAGAACCATAGGGAATTTTCTATTAAAGTTGGTCTCTTAGTAATGTCAGAATCTACACCTATAAAGTTGTATCCACATGACTTATGAAACAGCTAAACAAGGACAATAGCAATAAACATTTCAATTGTCATTTTTATATTTAGTAAACTAAAATTATTTTATATAAATATTTGACTTTATAAAGCTATGAAGTCTTTTTTTATTTTTCTTACTTACTGCAGATACACAGATAGTCTGGTGTCATCACTTTATGTAGAAAAGCGAGCAAGTTGGAAGAAATGGTTACACCCAGGAATGTACACTGATCATGCAATGGGGCATGGGAACAATGCGTGGTGTAACTCCATGGCTTGTTGATTTTTATCCTGTCCAATAGGTTATATCTTAGTTACTCAGGTCATTTTATAAACCACAAGGCATCATTCTGCTGTGGTCTTTATTCTTATCTATGCCTCTATTCTTCATGAATAGTTGATGCTGTTTCAAAAACAAAGAAATCTATTGAAAACGTGAGAATTAGCATCTATCTACCTATCACACCAACTGTACAAACATGGACTTTTGGACTTTGACTGCTGTCTGATTTTTTTTGCTGGCACAAAAGATGCATATTTTAGATCACATAATTTTTTTTTCAGAAAGAAAAAGCTCATATTTAAAAATAAGCTTTAACAAAGCATAATGACCCAGCTCTGAAATACGATATTTCCTTGGCAGTAAAATCTTATTTCTTAATGATCAAATCCCAAACAGCCTGTGAAAATATGAAACTCAGTAAAAGAAATTCAGTAGAATTTACAACTTGAGACAAAGAGAATTGTGTACCTCATTGTGTATATTGCATTTGAGAAACTAATGTAGGTATGCTCGATTGTAAAGATTCTCTCCCTTAAAGACCATGAAGTTTTGCAGCCTTGATATCCCTACCTCCCACTCCCACAGAATGCTCTACATGGCTTGATTAGTTACAATAAATTCTACAGCTGTGTTCCATGGCTTTAACTGCAAATGATTAATTTAAGCTGGAAACTCTAATGTACTTCCACAGGGTTCTTTAATTTAGTACAATTGTTTAGAACTCACTTCCTTCATGGTTCTCCATTTTTTGTCTAAAAAAATAAATGTATTTTTAAAAATATAGAACATTCTAAAACTTTCCAACTTAATATTTTACTAAAAAACAAGCCATTTGCTTTATGCGAGACCTAAAGTGGTCATATATACATGTATGTATATATATATATATATATATATATATATATATATATATATATATGTGTGTGTGTGTGTGTGTGTGTGTGTGTGTACATGTAAATAGCAAAAATCAGTGATGAATTCACATTGTCAAGTAGAATTTGAAAGGAAACTTCATAGAAAAATAAGAAAGGATTGTTCCTGGAGCAGATAGACAAACTCACAAATAAACCTATGTATATGTGTGAAATTTTATTTCCGTTCTTCTGTGAGTCAAGCATGATATATGTGTCAATGACTTTTATCATTACTTTGCTTTTTTAAAAATTAAGAAAACAGTAAAGCATCATTTGAGTTGCTTTTGTTTGCTACTACTCTGCAAATTTATTCTCCTAAGTGAAATTAGTTGCAGGCACTGGCAGAAATTAAGAATCCTAGATTTCTCAGGACCTCCATGGTAAGAAAAAAAAAACCCAAACTACAAGCTGCCCTCTGTCACACACACACACACACACACACACACACACAAATAATTAAATTCAACAAAAAATTAAAAAAGCTAAAACAAAGATTCAACATAATGTAGAGGAAATCAGCCATCTGATTTGATAATGCAGAGGATTGACTGTATCTCCCAGACCTATACTCTCAACCTCTAACAAACCTAATATTAATTAGGGAGTCACATGGTCACACATTGCTGTCCCCAAGTATGTACAAGTGTCTTATAAACACCTGTGAAATGAAAGCAGGGCATACCCAAACTCTTTCTGGCACAGTTTTACATATCTACAGAATTTTTTGTCAGTTTCGAAATTCCCTGAGGATACTGAGTGTCATTAAGCACACTCTCCTTACCTGTGTAGAGTGTGTTAAGAGCATGTTGCATGTAGAGTGTGTTAAGAGCATGTTGCACGCACACTTGCGACTGGGTCACCTGAGTTTTGTGCATGCTTGGTGTTCTCTTTTTTGGCATTCTGCCTCTGCACCCATAAAATGATACAAGGGTGCTTCCCTTGTGCACTTGTCATCATGAATCTGGTGACAATGTCACTATGGCCTACAGTGCAGGATGGATTAGGGTAATGTCAGATAGGCCTTCTATTCAAGCAGCCTGGGGCACATTTGAAAAGAATGTACCCAGAATAGGAAGCTCCTACTGGAAGAGAATTTTTTTCTCTGTCATTAGAAAAAGAAAAAAAGGAAAACCTCTTTGCTGAAAAATTATCTTGCAAGTCCTGTCTTTTCTTTTACTGTCAGTAGAAATAGAAAATAGGTGGCCTAATGTGACATTCTGTCACTGATACCATAGAGAGCATAAAACTTCATCTACATCATACATTTAAAGGCATTGAGATGATACCTAATCACTTAGGATGTTAGTTTACGAGATGATCCTAGAATAGCTGCTTTACAAATAAAGCCTCTTGATATTTCCCTCATCATTATCTAAGAACCTTGTGAAAAGTATATACTTCAGACTCACAAAATCAATCAATAGGTAAAGATGCTTGCCACCGAACTTGAAGTCCTGCGTTCCACTTCTGGAACACAAATGATGGAAGGAAGAACCTGCCCTTCACATAAGCTACCTGGTATGCATGCATATCGCCCAATAAATAAATATATGTAAACTAAAAATGCTGTGCACTCTCACCATAGTTCACAGAACTCACAAAGTTCAACAAGCTGAAGGGCCCAAATGAGGACGCCTCAGTCCCATTGGAGAGGGAGAAGAAAGCAATCACAAGTGGGGAGGGAAGGAGTGATCTGGGAGGGAAAGTGGATGGGGGTTGGGGGTTGGGCAAGAGGGGAACCTGATCTGGTGTTGGGTGAGGGAAAAGGACTGAAGCCCTGAGTGCCAGAAGAAAGAATAAAAACAAGCAACTTTGGGAGGTAGGAGGTTGGGGGGAATCCTCCAGAAGCACCAGAGACCTGGGAGGTGAGAGACTGTCAGGACTCAAAGGAAAGGACCTTAGATAAAATGCTCTACAGTAGGAAGAGGGAACTTATAGAACCCACCTCTAAAAGGAAGACAATGCATCATTTGAGGGAAGGGGTTGCCATCCCACAGTCAAAACTCTGACCTGTAATTGTTCCTGTCTGAATGAAATACAGAGATGGAAATGGAGAGAAGCCTGAGAAGGCCCAGTGACAGGTCAAAAGTGGGATCCTGCTCAAGGGGAGGTCCCAAGGCCAGACACTATTACTGAGGCTGTGGAGTGCTCACAAAAAGGGACCTATCATGACTGTTGGGAAGACCCAACAAACAGCTGAACTGCAGATTTTTTTTTTATTTGCACACAACCAATGGACAGAAGCTGTTGACCCCTCTGGTTGAATTAGGGAAAGGCTGAAAGAAGCTGAGTAGGAGGGCGACCCTGTAGGAGGACAGGCAGTCTCAATTAATCTGGACCCCTGAGATCTCTCAAACACTGGACCACCAAAAAGGCAGCATATACCAGCTGATACGAGGTCCCCAACACACATACAGCAGAGAACTTTCGGGTCTGTGTTTAATCAGAGATGAGGCACCTAACCCTCCAGAGACTGGAGGCCCCAGGAAGATTAGAGGTCAGTTGGGGTATGGGGTGGAGGGTGTGAACAGCCTCGTGGACACATGGGATGGGTTGGGGGTATGGGATGTGGAGCAATCGGATGGTGGAAGGAGTGAAATAAAATCTGGACTGTAAAAAGAAAAAAAAAATCAAGCACTCATGTGAAAGAATGACCAGAAGACCTACTTCAACAATCTTTATTTTGGTTTCATTTTTAATTGATTGATTTTTCCATTTTTCATTTGTGTTTAGTGTGCATTTTCATGCGCATTTTTTTTTGCATGTGTGTGACTATACATATGGGCATGCTTGTGGAAGCCTGGGTTTGTTAACAGGAATCATCCTCAATGACTTATCCACATTAAAGCAAGGTCCTTTACTCAAGTCCTAGGCTGTCCAGTAAAGCAAGATTCACCTGTTTGATAAATCTGCTCTCTCTTCCTTCCTATTTGATTTAGCAATTCTGAACATCTTGTTAACTTTACTTCAGATGATTTTAGTAATAAAATATCTACAAAATCCCTCTGAATCCTCTATATAACTCTCTCTTCCCCCTGTCTTCCTTGTAATCCCAGAACAATAATAGTTGTGTGGCTCTCATTGGTGATTTGTACTGTATCCTCAAAAGATTTTCTACATTGTTTTGTCTTCCCATCTCTGTATCCAAAGGAATCACCTCTGTGTTTGAGGTGACATAATCTTTCAATTGCTTATTTTTCATGCTGTCATGGTCTTCAGAGTTATTCATATTAATACACACAACACTAGTTGACTTGTTTTTAACCCCAGTACTCTTTCATTGTATGAATATATGTATTTGAGAATGTGTGAGAAAGCTTTTCTTGACTCATACAGAATCCTTGGCTTGCACAAAGATTGCACATTTAGTAGAACTACAATTTTTATTTTCAGATGTCAGTTACAAAGGTGTCAAAATACATCTCGTCTTAAATTTTACTTAACTCATGATTGGTGGGATAGCACTTATTTCCATGTGCATAGCAACTGTATTTCCAGTTCTGTGATCTCTCGCTCATTTTCATTGTACGTTTTCATCTATCATGCCCCTTGATGTTTGTTGTGTTGTTGGCTTGTAGATGTGACTGTAATTGGGATGCAAAGCTTTTGTTTGTTTCCAGGCTTAGCTTGAACTTTGTCCTCCAGTGTAGCACATCTTTTAACCTCTTTGAAACACATTTTTATTTTAATCTTTTATAACTTCATACAAGTGTTCCAGTCATTTTCATCTTTTAGTCACCTATCTTATTTACCCATTCCCACTCCTTCTGAACTCTTCCTTCCCAGTAAATCCTCTCCTCCTCTCATGTCTGAAGCTTTTAATGACACCCACGTTTAATTAGGGATTAGCTACATGCATGGGCTTGGATGTGAGGTCATTTATTGAAACATGTGCAACTTACCAGAAGAAAAATAACTATTCATCCCCCTACATCGCTCTTTCTGATCCTGCATTACCTCAGTAGATTTTACAATTTCACCCATTTTCCTGCAAGTTTCATATTTATTTACAGTTGGATAAAATTCCACAAGGATGCTATTCTGGATTCTCTTGTTTTAAATCTTTAACTTTCCACTTGATATTATTATAATATTGCATATTTATTTGTTCAAAAGCTTAAGCCATTTTGGAAAAAGTGTGAACTTAATTATTTTAAAGTAAACCGAACCAAATCAAACCAAACAACAGAAACCCTTGCAATAATGACTAGGAAATAGAATTTGCATAAATGTCCACCAACTAATGCGTGATAGAGAAAATATGAAATTTTATTCAACTATAAGGAATTTACTATCATTTTGTCTTATCCTCCCAATTACTAGGTTTGTGTTTATAGCATCTATTCAATAAAGTCCAGATAATGTGTTCTGAAGACCAATACTGCATAAATGATCTTGACCCTTGTGTTTCTTGAATATATCATTGTTAAAATGGCCTTGTCAGTTTCTTTCTGTTAGTCTATCCCTTGTTGACATTGACATTTTCAAGCTATATTTTGTAAAATGGTAAAGTACATCTGTTGAGTAGATTCCTTTTTCAGCTGTATTTTGTCATTTGTTGCTATGGATTTCTCTCCCTTTTGTTTCAAATTCTATTTTTTACATGAACTATGTCAATTATAGTTAACAATTAATTTTTCTACATTCACTGCTTTTTAAAACTTCTGTACAGATTTTTAAATTTTTTTATTGGATATTTTATTTCAATGTTTCAGATGTAATCTCCTCTCCCCATTTCTTCCCCCACTAGGAACCCCCTATTACATGCCCCCTCCTCTTGCTTCTATGAGGATATGCCCCCACCCATCTTCCCACTCCCACCTTCTCATGCACGATTTTCCTCACATTGGGGTGTCTAGCCTTCACTGGACCAAGGACTTCCTCACACACCTATGCCTGACAATGTCATCCTTCCCTACATATAGTTTTGTGTGTTTCTAAAGTTTGTATTTAAAAATATATTCATGTTCATTGTAAAAATTAAATTGGGGCATTTTTTATTTTTTTTTCATTTGTTATTTATAAATAATAATTTAAAAAGTTGTGTTTTGTTTCTTCTACTGTTTTCCAAGATTTGCGTTCAATTTCAATTTTTTAACCAGATGGTGACCCTTTTTTAATTTAAATTTTTAAAAGATTTTATTAATTTTCATGTCTAGGAGTACTCTATCTGCATGTACATCTGCATGCCAGAAGAGGGCATCAGGTCACATTATAGAATGTTTTGAGCCATCACATTGTTGCTAGGAATTGAACTAAGGACCTCTGGAAGAGCCATCTCTCCAGCTCCTGCACCCTTACCAAACAAACAACAAACAAACAAACAAACAAAATACATGCATAACACATTAAATATTTCAACTAAGCTTATATGTATGCATTACTTTTCTCAGCTTTCCATGCATTCCACAAAGATCTCAGCAAATTTCCACATACCACTGAATATCATGTCTGATTTTACATATACACATACATAAATATACAGATTAAGAGTGGCTCAAAACAATGGTTTTTTTAAAAATAAATCATTTTAAGATCAATAATTTTCACTGAAGCATGATTTAATTTATTCAATTTTTTTCTACTTTACTATCTCAGGACACACTCTTCTTTGGTTATGTACCAGCTTTAATAGTTCCAACTTGATGTGGTTGAATATTGATTTCATTCTGACATTGCCTTGGCAGGTCTGAAGTAAGCCACTTCTCCATCTAAGCACAGACTTGATTCAGTCTATCATGTATGACTTTTTACAGGAGTGATAGTACAAAGAAAACCTTTGGGATGTGTCCCCGTGACAGCTTGTGTGTGTGGAACTGAGCTGTAGCATCAAAAATATCTGAAAAGGCTTTGCACTACCTGCTTTAAAAGTCTGCAGCTACGAATTGATGATTCAACAGTTCAATCAGAATGTTACCTTATCAGCTCCTCCTGCTGCTATTGAAGCATAATCTGTCAGATTAGTCCTCAGTTTGCTTACAACCTCCCCTGTGAAAACTTTTGATAGTATGTCTTTAGTTTTAATCTTCCCATAGCTCATATTAAACCATCCGTATATCTTGTATCAATGTATCCTGCTGGAATCTTGTATTTGAAAACTGTTAATTTATCTACTTTAACTTTGGGAGAAAAAAAAGCTCAGTCAACCTTTGAAACATATGAACCACTTCAAAAATTATTTATGATTGTTAAGGATTTAGTTTTGTTTTTTTATTTTATCTTCTTACAAATCCAGAATTTCATGCTTACATACAGTATTTAACATTTTAAAAACCACTTACTTTTGTGTGCATAGATGCTTTACCTGAATGTGTGTTCTGTGCATCATGTACATGCACTGTTTACAGAAGTCAGAAAAGGGAATCAGATCTCTCTGGACCTGGAGATACAGATGATGATGACCCACCATGAGGGTGCTGGGAAATAAGCTTCAGTCCCCTGAAAGAGCAGCCAATATTCTTAAACACTGAGTCATCTCTCCATCCCCTGTATAGCGTACTTTGATTAAATCTACACTTCTTCCCTTCCTTTCAATTTTTCTCCTATTACTACCACAACTATTCCCTTCCAATTTCATGTGTTCTCCCTATATTGTTTTGCACTCCACCCCCATAGTTCAGTTAACTTTGCTAGTACAAGTACGGGTATAGGGTTGTCTATTGGAGCTAGGTATCCTCAAAAGGCCTTCCTTAAGTAAATTTATTTTCCTTCTCTGAGATGCTATCAACAGTCAATAGCTATTTAAATAGGGTTAGGACTTCCTGACCACCTCCATTCTGGGATTTTTATCCAACTTGATCTTCCACTGGTCTTGTAGTTACAGGTAGTGTCAGTTTATATGTTCGACTGCCCCTTTATGTCTAGAATGCACTGCTTTTTTTGTAGTTATCCAATGCTCTAGGTTTTACAAACTTAATACCCACTATTTTACTATGATCCTGTGCCTTGAAAGGAGTATGATGAGATAAATATAGTTCACTTGAGACTGAGCACTCCACTCCAGTCTTTGATTCTCATCACATGGGATATCTGTAGGTATCTATGTTAACAGCTGTCTACTACCAAAAAAATTATTCTCCGATGAAGCTTAAGATATTATGGACAATAAGTTGTTATAAATTAGCAGAATAGCACATCTATGTAGCAGAATAATAGTGTCAGGTTTTATCCTAGAGTTAAGGATCTGCCTAGGTCTTGGTCCCATTCGTGGTGTTAGATATGGTATGTGTCTTGTGGAGTCGGTCAGAAAATGATTGGTTACTGTGATAACATTTGTGCCACTATTATACTAATGGGTACATTATGCCAGGCTGGTCATATGATACTTCAAAGGATTCATAGGTTAGGACAGATGACTTTTCCCTAGTAGAATGCATAGCATGTTCCAATAATATGAAATCTAGCCAGTAGGGATGAAACCACCAGGTAAGTATCAGCTTTGCAAGTGTTTTCAGCGATAGGGTCTTCCCATCAAATGGGAAAATCTTTATTCTTCTGTGGGTCTTAATTTATCCTTCTGTTTTGTTTAATCCCTTTGTGTAGTTTTGTTGCACCTTGAATAAATACTTTAGTAATATATTTCTCCTTACTGAGGCTTCATCTTGTGTCCAGGCTAGGTTTTCTCCTTTTATTCCCCTCTAAATGCTTCTATTTTTTATATGTTAAAGTTCATTTTACCTGTAGTTTTCATTTACTAGTTGTGTTTTGATCTTCACAGTATCTATTATATGTCATCAAGTAGGGTTCAAAAACATTACTTGAAAAATTCTAGAAGAATGAAATGTCTTACTTTGAAATGGATGTCCTTCTGAGTAACATGGTACGTTCTCACATCATGCTGCTCTGTACTTGTTGGGCTGCTCATCAAGTGTTTCCCTGGAGGATTTGTGCTGTATGTGCTGACTTCTCACTGGTAGCTGCCCCACTTATCACATTGACTGCTGCAGTGTTTTAGTACTAGCATACATATAGCATTCCTTTTACTTAATAAGGGCCTCAATGTGTAAAACTAGTTAGACTGACAACTTTACTAGGTATATTGTTAAAAGTACTTCATTTTAGTATTAGTCATTATTAATGATCTTATTGGTCAAATTTAGAAATTAAGTCTTTTTGTAGGTATGAATATAGGATAAGACACAAGACAAGCAAACTTACTACTATCTGTGGTTTCAAACATTCACCACAGTCTTGAAACAAACTTCTTTGAATAAAGTGGGGACTAATATTCATTTTCATGTGATAATCTGATTCTAAATTATCCACCAATGACCCAGTCTTTAATACAAAAACCTTCCGTTGACTATAAGGAGGACTTTTACCTATCTTTTAATTTATATATGACAAAGTTGACAGACCATTATCCCTGGGATTATATCTCCTTATAAGGCACTGATAAAGAGACTCTGAAGAAAAAATCACCGCCCTTAACTGCTTAACTTTAGGGTAATCCAAAGGAAATTTGTCTTGACCGTTTTAACTAGTCAAATCACTACATGGAGGACAGTAGTGAGGCAGGTGTTCAGCGTTTGCCAGAGGAAAGTAACCTTGATTTCTATAGCCAAAGCAAAATGAATTTGCTAATAGCCAGTGATCTTTGGAGCCATCCCAAAACCCCAGGCAATGTCATAATCTAGTCAACACTATGACTGCATCCTGGGGGATTCTTAGCAGGGGATACAAATACCACTGTCTTCTTTGGCACAGACTTTTAGAGATTGAAACTGCATGCTATGTTTAGCCAGTAAGTTTATGGCAAGATGTAACTTGGAAAATGAATACATGCAATTATCAAATCTTATTCTTCCATTTCCTTTTCATTTTCATAATACCTTCTTACTGTTTTTGAACATTGTTCTTTTTCCTATTTCCTTAATTATTTTATTCTTATTAGTTTAAAGAAATGTTATAGCTTCATATTTTCATTTCAATTTTTCTACATTAGATTTTGATCTGGTTTTGATAGCTAATTATCATCTCTCTAGGAACTCAATATAATCTTACTCATATAAGTTTTGAGTTTAACCTTGCTTATTAGAAATTCTCTTTTTACAATTTTTTGAGATTGTAATTACATAATTTTCCTCTTCCCTCTTCTCTTTCCAAACCCTCCCATGCATCTCCCACTTGTCTTTAAAATCCATAGACAGTTTTTCTTTCATTAGTCACACATGCACGCGCACACACACACACACACACACACACACACCTAAACATATAAATACAACTTATAATATAATGTTTACTCCTCTTGTTCAAGATCTCATTTCAACAATCATGCTTCATTGACCTGCCTTTTCTATGTTGTGTTCAGCAATGACACCAACTCATGTATTTGCTTAAGTTCTCCCATGAGGGTATTTCTGTCTAATGTCTCACTCCCTTAAAGAACTCATGCATCAAATACTCAAACGAAAAGCCAGAATTCTCTGTAAAATTTTTTAATGGGGATTTTCATACTAGCCACAGGTTTCAACTGGATACCTCTTCTTAACTCCTTTTATTTCAAAGCAGCTATCTCTTTTGTCTCTCCTTTATGAATTTTCCAGATTGAGTTGGTCATCTTTCCTTACTTTCAAGCGCTCTTAGTTTCTAATTAATAAAGCCAGTATTTCCAATTTTATTTATTTAATCATCAAAAATTCCACTTTGAGCATCCCTTCTACAGCTTGATACGTGAATTATTCTTCACTTACTCCATAAAACAGCAGAATGGTAAGAAAACATCTATAAATCCAGACAGCTTGGAATCAAAGACATCTTAATAGCTGTGAGACTTTGGTGAATGAGTGGTATCATATGCCTAGTTTATCAGTTTGAAGAATGATTTTTATAATAGTAACTCATGGATATTAAGAGGTTAAAAAAAGTCAATAGTTGCATAGATTTTGTCAGCTTTCTAGTGAGCACTCAATAGCTGCTGCCTATTATTCCCTAAAGATTTTAGATCCTTGATCACCCTCTGGCTCTCTCTGCAGGACAATTGAACGGGTAGTAACCTCCTCTTCAATGTGATTGTCTTGAACTCAGCTCACCTTAGATATTTTCGCTCTTATGCTCCAGACATCAATATAGTAGCTGGATTGTTTTCTATGATGATTTTAACAATCTCATTTTCTAACTACACACACACACACACACACACACACATACACACATATATATTATATGTTATATACTATATACCATATACCATATATACTATAAAATATATACTATATATACTATATACCATATACCTTATACTGTATATACTATAAAATATATACTATATATACTCTATACTCTATACTCTATAGTATACATACTGTATACTATATAGTATATACAGTATAGTTTTACTTTCCCTCAACCACTCTGACTTTCATAATGGATCTGTGACTACTTTTTCTGCCTATACTCCTTATTTGTTGTGGCTCTATTGCTTTGTTTTGCACTCTTGCAAATGTCCTTTTCATAGCTAAAAGCATTTCCCTCAGGACTCGGCTTTTTATATTTATTTATTTTTATGAGGTGGATATTAGGCACAGGAACATATCCTATTGAGCTGATTGGTCTAACACCAACTCTATGAAACATAGCATTAAATATGTCCTAAGTGTTTCTTTTCTTTTTAAATGAAATTCTATAGCATTCCAAGATAATTTGTTTCGCTTTCTAAAAGATAATTTCAGATCTTCCTCACTCATCCTAAATCCACCACCTTTGCCTATATCTCATGCAATATTTTCACTAATAAAATGAAAGTAGTAGTTCTTTGACAATCTCCACTCACTTACATTTTTGTGTACACATATATTCTTTCCTTTCGCTGGGTATGAAAGAACCATTTCCTCATAAAGCAAAGCCTTCTGTCCCTGCACCCTGTATACTTTTCAATTTGCTTTCATTGATATGATTCTTCTTTTCCCTATATCCATCTCAGTCTTTCTCCATTGGATCCTGCTTAACAGCCTATACTTGTCCTTTTTTTAGAAAAAAAATTATTGGCTCTTGGTGAATTTTACACAATGCACCTGAGTGCCACTAATCTCCCCTTTCCCTATACCCACCCTCAACCCCTGCAATCTCCCCTGCTGAAAAAAAAACACAGAGAAAATCATCTCACTGTGGAAGGTGTCGTGTGTCACAGTGTGTTCCACAGTATACCATTTTGTCCACAAGTCTTTGCTTGCAAATGTTCATTCCAATGAGTCATTCATCTGGGATGAAGGCCTCTGGTTTCTGCTACCCTATCAATACTGGAACCTCACTGGAACTTCTCTCGGACATCCTGTTGCTGTCCCTGTGTCATGGAGATCCCATAGTTTTGGACCTGTAGGGCCAGCCTATACTCCAGTAGTTCATAGATGGGATAGATGTTGAGGTGGGCCAGTTCAAAGCCTTAGATCTGGGCCTGTGAGGTATCTGATCTAGACAGTTCACCAGCTCTCAAGCACCTACACCAGTGGAGCAAGTTCTCCTGTCTGCCCTGGCTGGTCCACCCAATGGAGCATCGAGCAAGAGCAAAGCCTGCTTTCCCACTCTCATATCTTTGGGGCTTTATCATCCTAGCTTACACCATCAAGGCCACACATGTTCTTATCTCTTGGTTAATTTGAATAGATTTTTCCTGACCTCAAAATTTCCCTCTACAATTTTTTGTCCTCAAACACTTTAACAGAGTTTCTTATTTGTGGGATTTTTTTTCTATCATTGATTAGTTTCTCAAGTTACTGTAACAGATAATTGTGACATGCATTTAATGCTATTTATACACATAATTCTAAATTTCATCTATGCATTGACAAATCCCAGAGTTAAGTTTTTATGTCTAGATGTTGCACAGAGGCAGTATTAGTTGCTTATTTCCAGCCATTGTTTCACCACTGCTCCACTCCATCTTACTCTTTGCTATTTTCAGACTCACCAGCATACTTGTAGTTGTTAGGGACTAAAAGCATTATCTGAAGCGTGACTTACTTCAGTCATCCTGTGCATCTGATGAGTGAAAATAATTCATTCTGCTTCTTAAACATCTTTCCACATATTTGACCACCTCCACTTGTTTATAGCCTCACTCATTCCATTGTTACCTTGATCTGGAATTCTGTCATAGCTTCTCACTACAACTGTTACATCTTCTCACCAGATTCATTTCCATCAAGTCTTAATGGAGCAGGCAAGCCCTATGGTCAACCCTCTTGACAACATGACTAAATTGTGGTGAATTTTCAAATGGAGTAGAACTAAATACTAGATATAAGTAACATAGAATATAGAGATAAATGATAGTAATTAAAGCATTCCAATTTTTTTTCTACTAGATAGCAACTAATTAAATTTATGTACTGTATTTGGAGAGTTACTGAGGGAGGGGTTTTCTATGCCATGAAGCAATGTTTAGTGAAACTAATTCCATGGTATAAATTTTCAATAAAGCTGATGAAAGTGCTATATGCTAATTAGTCTTAAAATGGAAAGAACATTTTTAAACTTAATTAACACTAGGTTGTTTTCTGTGCACTGTTGACAGAGACCAAGTTGTATAGGGAACTTCCATTATGAATGCTACACTTACTATACAAGCTAAATGTGGCCTTTCACATTGTAAATCCATATTTTCCCCTGAAAGAGTCTCATGAAGATTAAATTTTATTCGAAGAATAAAAGATCTTTCGAAGGAAGAAATACCATTAGTAAAGAATTAGAATGGTTAGACTCAGAAGGAAAAAGGTAGGTATTCTTTTAACTACATAAATATTTCTATAATATTATAATTGTTGAGCATCTTGGTCACAAGATACATACCTGTTGGTATCTTTGTTCGCTATGTGAAGATAGAAAGCTTGTACCTACATTATCATTGAGGAGGAATGCTTCTGTTCTGTTTGACTTTGTTTACTCTCTGCATCTCTTTCATGTGCTGACATTTCCACTTTCATTTCCATTCCTGATTTTTAAACTAGGTCATCAGTACGTAGCAAGATTGGGGTATAAAACAGTAATGCTGCCTAAGGAGAAAGACTTGGGGCATACCTGTCTTCTGTGTCTCTTTGACCACCTTGCATCTTCCATGAAACACCTTCCTTTGTTTGTGTAGGTAGAACTGCAAGAATAAAGCATCCATGAAAGACAGGGATAGGAATCTTGTCTTTTGCTAACTAGCTGGAATATGGGTCTCTACACAGTTCAGATCAGCTATTGTGCTTTCATTTTACATGGGCTTTTGTTTGTTCTACCATTTCTTAGATTTAAACTAGCTGCTGCTTATCTGAAGTTTTATTTCTTTAAAACTGTACCTAGAAAGAATTAAGGCTATGAGAAAATATATTTTTTCTATTCAGTTCACAGGAATCTCATTCTTCTATAGGAATTCTTTTCTTTAAAAATTATGTACTGCATGTTTGCATGTGTGAACATCTTGGGGCACATGAGGAGGTTATCTAACAGTTTGTGGGAGTCAGTACTTTCCTTTGACCGGGTATGTCCCAAGGATAGGACTCGTATAATCAGACATGGATGAAAGTACTATTATCTAGTGAAACATCTTATGTTCCCTTACAGCACAATCCTATACATGGAATGTTCTCATCCAAGTATCCCCAATCAACAAAAGGGGATTCTTTTCATAATTTTCAATTTTCAGTTATTAAAGGTGGTATAATGACAACCCCTCCCAAACTCCTTTCATTTTGTTCTAGAAATCTGATCTTGTTAACTTTTGACAGGCTGCAAATTGCTTGATTCAGGTTCCTCCTTTCCTTATTAGTTCGATTGACATAAGAGCTGAAGCCAGATTGTGTTCTTGTTGCTAATATGGGCACATAGATGCTAAGGCTTAATGTGTACCTTCACTGTTAAACTCTAAATAATCCAACCACTTACCATTTTATAAGTTAAAAAGTTCAAGATTTCCTTTCTTTATTCACTCTACTAATTGTACAAAGGCATAAATTCAATAAGAGTAAAGGCTCCTTGGAAGGTGAAAATATCTTAAAATAATTATTGGAATATGTTTTGATTCATGAAAAGACAGATTAGCCATCTGTGATTGACTTCTGTCATATTGTCTGAGTATGTGTACTTGTCACTGCTTCAAATCCCAAAGAGTGAGAAGGTTTGGGCATTCTATTCTGAAAACTTCCTTTGGTCAATTTTTAATGACTAGGCAGGCAAATATTTTGTTTCCTTGAGTAATAAGGGAAAAAATACAATTTCCATAATCTCAATTTGTTTGTTATCTAAAACACTGAAATGTGTCTATGTTTCTGCATGGTTTCTTACATAGATTAAAGTAAAAGCAGTAGGAATCACAAAGTATAGATTGTCATGGAATGAACAAATAGAGCCGTGAATGCTGGGCACGAACTCTTGGCAGCCTTTCCCTGAAAGCTGTGGAGAGCCTGCTGTGTAGAGCCCTAAGGCATTCTGACAGTGAAAAAGCATGCTGATAAATACTGTTTTAAAACATTTAATTAATAACTAAGGCTACAGTATGGATCTCTTCTTCCACAGACAAGAGAAGATTGTTTGTTTTTTCTTCTTTAGATACTTTCCCAAGAGGTATCAAACACCAAAAACTTTACAAATGATAATTATTGTTTTTGACTGTATAAACTTTGTAACCTTCACAAAATTGTGGGGAAGGAAAATGGCAAGCATCCAAGGATATTGCTCAGAATAAAAATAACAATACAATAATGTCGTGAGGAAAGATAATAGAGTGTTTAAAATCATAGGGTCAAGGGTCATATACATGTGAGATTGTAGCTTAATAAATGTTCTGGAATCTTTGTTCAGGCAGATAAGAAATCCTGTGAAGGTGTTCTTAGGTTAAACTAAAACATATAAGTAAATTATTTAGTGTGGCAAACATTAAGCACAGGATCTGTCTTAGCTATTAGTTATTTACCATGGGATCGTCTGCATCTTTATGTATTAAAGAAGACTGGGAGAATATGTTGTGTGTTCCTACAAGAAATGCTTCATGCTGAGAGCCATTAGCCAACTTAACCCTGGGTAAGAAAAGTTAGAGAGTCTTTGAGAGCTGAAGTTCACAGAACTGATAAAAGACACTTAGTTCCTGTTCTCCTTCATAGTTTCTTCACTGTTGTCTTGGGGATTGAAAGGAATAATGGGAAAGCTCTATGGCCTCTGTCCCAAAGCAGAAAAGTGGTCACCTCTAAGGGAGTCCTGTTGGTACCAAGACTGCCTATGAAATCTGCTGTGGAGAATATTCTCTGTTCTTTTGGATAATTTGTTTCTGGTTAGGTTAGTGTATACTTGGAAATCCCATCCCCTTCCTCAAGGAATATCTTCCTGACCAATATAGGCTTGGTGGAACTTGTAAGCACTCCTGTACTGCACTGTGTTTCTGTCTCAGGTTCATGCACTGAAACAATCTTTGTTTTCTTGCTTAGTTTTCGTCCCAAATCCATGTGCTCATTCATTGTATTCCAGGGTTCAAGCATGATGCTATGAACATCATAGGGACCTAATAATCCCCATAGGCACTCAGTCATGAGGGAGTGAAAGTTCTATCTGTGTAAGTCATTTGCTTGCAATGCTAGACTTCTTCAAAAGGCTGTATATTCTCCTCCAGTATACCTAAAAGCTTAAAGTAGAAAGTTGTCCACAATAATAATAGTGAGAGAAATAAATAGTCTCTATCTACCGATGCTTCTTTTTCTCGTGTATTCACAATAAATCTTGACATTTGTTCAGGAGTAAAAGAAAAATACAAAAACACAAGTCTTGTTCATATAATCTATGTAACTCATAAATTTTCCGAATTGTGTTGTGTACTATAGAAATCACCTTTAGTATAAGATGATATAGTAAGAAATGAAATAGAACATTCAGACAGATAACAAACTTGAAGTACAGCCTGCAAGTAGCTTTGTACTCTGCAGGACACTTCCACACTGCTGTTCTATCATGACCAACATCTGAACACATATGACATCTGATTTTCCATTGTTACTGCAGTGTGTTTTGATAAATGATTTCTAGACCCAAGGATTCTTTGACTCTAAGGCCTTTTGGACTCATTTGTCTCCTGCTATTTTCTAACCACCAGCAACAAGTTTTGTTTTGTGTTTGTTATCCTAATTTTAGGTTCAGTTACATATCTGAACACACCCTCACATCTTTGCTATCTTCCTAATGATCAGTCTTCAAAATCACTTTCTCTTCCTTTTTAATCTTTTACTGATTTGGCAAGAACTGAGCTGCTGGTACCAGCTAGGTTTTTCACCCTACTTCAATAGCCTTACATTGTGATTGGAAGGCTAATTTGCTTAGGACTTGTACAATCGGGAGCTTTTTCTCAAAACAGAAGCAGCAAGCTGCTTCACACCAACGTATACTTGGCCTCTCTCCTGTCAATCCATATGTAGCAGATGCAGATAGAATCTGTTGGTTGGCAGGAGAAGTTTTGTGCACATGGCTCCTATTTTTAAGCCTCTGCTGGTTTCCATGTGCAGAGAACGTGGAGAATGTGGCTTGGTATAGATGGATGCTGAATCCTTGGGAGAAAGAGAAAGAGAGGGAGAGGGAGAGGGAGAGAGAGAGAGAGAGAGAGAGAGAGAGAGAGAGAGAGAGAGAGAACCTGAACTAAAAAAATCCGTGCAAGCAGAATAAATATGAGCTTCTTGCTGTCAGTGTGTGTGTGTGTGTGTGTGTGTGTGTGTGTGTGTGCACATGTGTATGTGCACGCACATGTGTATTATGTATATTGACCAAAAAAGCATGAATAATTCAATACTCTCAAGCCTAGCCACTAAGGTCTCAGCAGTCTGAATAGAATTGCAATGACTCATATAAATCATATGCGTCTTGAAAGGTTCAACATTTTTATTGGCAGATTTTCTCCTCACTCTCCACCTTTGAAATAGTATTATTACAGATGTACAGATACATGAATTAATGGCTCCTTGATTTTAAATAATTGATGTGAAAGGCTATCAGGGCATATTCCTGTAATATGTCATTTTATAGGGAATAAAGACCAAAGGATAATTTCGAAAACATGTTGTGTTCTGTCATTAATGATAAAAGTGCATTAATTGACTTGGCTGTCATCAAAACAACAGATTAGTTAGGTATGGGACACCAGATTACTTCCAAAACAGAGAGAAACAAGTGATTTTCTGATATTTCTTAGTTTTAATAATTCCTTACTATGAGGCATTGTTGTGACTACCTTTCAAAATATTCTCATAATACATATCTAAAATTTCTGGCAGAAAAAAATAGTTATTATTCCATAATTTTACTTTGTATCTGAGCTTACACCTCATTATTTTTAGTCATTAACCCTGTATAAGTTTATCCCATGGAAGTCAATAACACTTGCATATATTCAGGAAGAACAATAGTAAATTTGGCCTTGTAAGGGATAAAAGATGTAGAAGAATATTTTTGGACAAAGGACTCAAGAACGATTAGAAGAGATAAATATAATTAATAAGACCTTATCATCATGTTACTGTCCACACGGATTATTTTAGTATGCTCCAAACCTGCTATAAACCATGCTAGCAATCATGGATCATGTCTTTTCCTATTTATGATTAGATCTTTAAATTGTTTTACTTGCATGTATGTGTTTGTACCTTTCTGTATGTATATGTATGTGAGTGCAGATGTCCACTGAGACCAAGGGAGGGCATCAAACAGGCTGAAGCTGAAGTTAAAAGCCTTTGTGAACTTGTTCCATGTAGTTATTAGGAAATAGGCTCTGGTTCTTTGCAGGAATTGTATTGCAGACTGAACTGTTGAGCCATCTCTCTGTTGTTTGTCTCCAACTTTGATTTACAATTTGTATCTCAATTTAGAATGATCTTGTCCAATACTTGTCACTTGGACATCTGTCTGTCAATTTCCAGTCCCTCCCTAAGCCCCCTGGTATTCCAGATGGCTCTTATCATCTAGGATGTAGAACTAATTTCTTAAACTCTGAGTGGCTTATAAAACAGATAAATGCACTTTGACCAGTACGTTTTAATAAAATAGATAATATTAGCCAAGACATCATGGAAAACTAAGGAACAGAGTTAGATTTGTGAATTTCTTTGGTTATAGTTGTGTCTCTATGTTACTGAGACAATATTTGAAAGTATTTATTATTAAGGCTCTTAACATAATGTTTGAAAAGTACTCATTTAGCTTATATCCACAAAATCAATATGATTAGTCTACTTATCTTTCTACATAATGGTTAATCATCCAGTTTGACTTTCCTAGCAAAGTAGGCAGGTGAAATATAATTATATTACTTCTCTGGGATTTGTGAGCCAAAAACAAATGACTATTCAAGTAGATTCAAAATCTATTCATATCACCTTCTCTTTTTGTTGGGGGGTTGGTGATGGTGGCATGAATTCCAATAATGACTGCTACCTAGACAACATGATGAAATATTCTACAGTCAATCCCCATATGCCTATAGGTACAGCCCCACATCTTACATTTGTAAGTGAAGATGAAATTAAATTATGGATGCTTGGGTTCTACCTCAGTAATAAAACAAGTGTTTGCCTAAGTGACAATAACCAGAATCCAGCTCTCTACCATCTATCTCAAGTACTTAGGCTGACCAAACTTTTGCTTTCTTAGCAGCATGACTCACCTTGCTCTGGACTTTGGCTTAGAAACCAATGTTTTGTCTGAGATTCATCATTAAGTATTATGTCACATATGCTCCTGTGGCCTGAACCTAAGCCCTTGCTTTAGACAGAACTTTTTATTTAATTTTGGCTTCTGTGAACTTCCTACCATTGCATCTAAGTACCTAAGTGAGTTGCCTCTGTTCAATATAGCTGTCCAAAAAGGGAAAAGAGACAGGGAAGATGTCATTTTCTCATCATGAAGTTAGCAGTGAATCCTGATTTTCCTCCTCTCTTTACATGTTCACAAGTAGAAATTTTGGAAGAAAAAAAACATGAAAGTGATTGTGTGCAAGAATAGAATAAAGAATAGTAATAATCTATGAGTTTATAAGCTTTTCTTTATAGGTAGATTTATCTATGTTGTTCCTTCTCATTTTGCTCCCAAAATAATTAAAAAAAAAAAAACTTTCTAAACCAGGTTGCAGGAATAGCAGTGGCTATGGAGCTGAGGGTGAGAAACAGGTTTATTTATTTAAAAAAATCTTTCTAGAAAAGCAATCACTAAGGGGGTGATGAGAGCTGGGTGGAGGGGGAGAATCAGTGTCCTGATTTTGTGTTGTCATCTAGCTCTGTCCTAGACTAACAGCCACACATCAGAATCAAATGGTCTGTTCCCTCAGGTGATGCTGTGGCTCTTTTTCTCTCACTCAATTTGCTCTCTTGGGAAATAAATCTGGTGGCAAGAGAAGAGTCAGAGAGAGGTAAAGTTGACCTCTGAGCACTTGGATTCTCCTCAAGACATATGATCAACCCTGCCTATAAGAGAAGATATGGGGATGCAGAAAGTCTCTTAGGAGACTGTGGTCAAATAGCATGAGTATGTATTGAATATCAAGGCAACTGCTTGTTTCTATAGACTGAAGAGTGACACTATTTTCCAAATCATAACAAAAAATATTATGAGAGCTTTATTTTGAACCAAGAGGGTCATATTTTCATTTTCTATTATCAGAAAATGATGGTGTTGCCTGGACTCTAATAGTGTAAGCCAGTGTGGTACAAAGTGATCTAAAATTACCTCAGTTTACTGAACACTTCCCATTTCCTATGCACCATTTTAAAATAAGAGTATACTTTACTTCCCTCACTCACATTCAATTGTCTCATTCATCCTCTACGGTCACATTAGTATGCAGTTGACACAATCAGTCTGACTTCAGGAACAAGGACTCCCTGCAAATAGGAACTGCCATAGGTTCTGCTAAGTTAGAAAGAATAAAGGGAGATTGTTCATTCCTAATTTCTGTGAATAAAATTTCCATCCCACATAAGTAGAAACAAGCAAACAGCTCCATCTGAATATAATAATAACCCTAAGACTTTTTTCATTAAACTGAATTCTAAGATGTACATGAATCTTTACACTGGTGTTCCAAATTGGAGAAATTTGAAATTTGAAAATTTTCGAAAAGTAATTACGACTATTTTGAGATTCTCTATAGAAAACTTGGTTTCCTGGCCAATCTTCAGAGCTCCTAAGTCCTACAAAAGTTACTGTGCATCATCAGTATCAAAATCCATGGTGAAAGTGTAACAAAATACTTATGGGATCAAATATAGAGACAAAGTGTTGAACAGAAACTGAAAGAGGGGTCATCCTGAGACTACTCCACCTGGGCATCCATCCCTTGTGCAGTCACCAAAGACAGACACTGATGTGGATGCCAGGAAGTGCATGCTGTCAGGAGCTTGATATAGCTGTCTCCTGAGAGGTCTGCCAGAGCCTAAAATATACAGAGGCGGTTGCTCACAGCTAACCATTGAACTGATCAAGGGGTTCCCAATGGAGGAGTTAGAGAGAAAACTAAAAAAGTTAAAAGGGTTTGTGGACCCATGGAGAGAGCAACAATACCAACCAACCAGAGCTCCCAGGGTCTAAACCCCCAGCCTGGGGGCACATAGTGAGGGACCCATGGCTCCAGCTGTATATGTAGGGGAGGATGGCATTGTCAGGCATAAGTTGAAGAGGATGTCCTTGGTCCAGTGAAGGCTGGATGCCCAATTGTGGGACAATTCAAGGACAGGGAGGTGGGTGGGGGTGGGTGGGTGGGTGAGTGGGGCCACACACTCATAGAAGCAGGAGGAGGGGGCATGGGATAGGGAGTACCTGGGTGAGGGGTAATGGGGAAAGGGAATCACATCTGAAATGTAAATAAAATATCCAATAAAAAATTCTTTCTAAAAAAAATCCAGAGTTAAATGGTCGATGCTGATACTACAAGTAATTATTATGACAAAGCAAGAATGTGGCTATGCATTTGAGGTCATTCTAGGCTACATAGTGACTTACATGTTGGACATAAGACTCTAGTCTCAAAAACTCTAAAACCAGAATGAAAGGAAAACAGCAACAATCAAACTAAAGCAAAACCAACCTGTTAAAGGGAATACCCAGGGGTACTTGGAGGATACAGTGAGCTGAACATGATCAAAATACATTGCCTGCATATATAAACTTCTCCAAGTTTCATCTATCTATCTGTCTATCTATCTATCTATCTATCTATCTATCTATCTATCATCTATCTATCTATCTATCTATCTTTCTATCTTTCTATGTATCATCAACCTGTCTCCCTATCCATTGTACCCATTCTATCTAGCTAGATGATACCTAACAAAGAACAAAGTGTTTCCTATTCCCTTAAAACGTAATTTGAATTAGGTTATCAATTATCTGAATAGAAAAAGAGCCTACTTGAGAAGTCTAGAGATTTCAGAAATGTTATAAAGATTTGTCAAACTCAGGATCTAGGGTTTGAAAATGTATCATATGTAACTCTCATAAGTTTTATATGTATTTTACAGTGCCAAAGTGTCAAACTTAAAACAATAGTAAACTACAAATCAATACATGACCTACAAATTTTCAAAAATTACATCAAATGATTATTTTCTTATTTAACATATATCTACGACTTAAATTTTAATAAAGCCCAACACTTTAGATAATCTTGGTTAACAATTATACTTGGAAAATTAGTTTCATCACTTTCCATTTTTCCTCTTTATATTTTCACACTTCAGCATACACATACCTTTTTGTACACACACACACACACACATACACACATAGCCACACACACACACACGTAGCCACTTCTATAGTGTATAGTTGATGGTATTTACTAATCTGATATAGAAAAGTAGGTTTTTTTTGGGAGTAAACAAACTTGCCTCTTAGGGACAAGGCTTAGACATTCCTAGGGACTTTTGTTGCCCGTGGCTTTTTTCCATAATTCATAGGATTCATGGATGTTCTTTTCTCCCTTCCTCTGCAGTTGTTCAGCTTACTGTGTGATGCTCTGTGGTACTGCAACATTTTCTACTACAAACTGAACGTTCCCGTGTTACTGCTGCCTGATATCATTCTCCCCCGCAGAGTTCCTTACCTGGATTCCTTTCATCAGCAGCAGTTTGTGAGCCTCCAATGCTTTGTTGTTTATATTAAACCATGAGTGTGTGTCAAAGAAGCTGCGAATTCATTACCAGAAGGCTGTGAAGCCTCCCTAAAACTCAGTCTTAGTTACCTGGTTTCCCCTTCATCATTAGCCACTTATTTTTTGTTTAGAGTTGAATTAGACTAACTGTTTTATGTGCTACTTACCTAAGTGCCTTTTAAGAACAAAATAAAATATATATCTTAACAAAAATATCTGTAAATGTTAATTCTTTATCTTTCCATTAAAAATATTTTTAAGTGTTTTTGCATGTGGTGTAAAATATACAGTCTTCCTCTTTGTTTTAACTATTCTTCTGTTTGAACTAATGGGTTCAAGTTTTAGCCACTGACAGTGTTTTCCTATCAGCCCTAGTTACTAATACATCAAATTAGTTGTGAGTCACTACCACCTGGTGATACCAGGGTGGGAAAGGTGATTGCATCTTTTGTGTGCATACAAGCACTAACATCTGTCTATGTCAGGAAATCTATCAAAATCATCTGATCTTTGTCTGTTTCCCCAAGTGCTCATTGAGAAATAATATAAAAGTTCCTTTCTGCTGTGTAGAGTAATGATAAAAATTATTGGACTGATGTTCGGAAAGAGTTTCAGAATTTTCTTATGAAGCCATTACACAAGTAGCAAGTACTATTATTATTTTGCTATTTCAGCCTCCTTATTTTTCATCTCTCAAAGTCACTTGGGTCATTTACTATGGAATTTTCTGATTCCTTGACAATTTTTAATGGCCCTTTGAGGGCTGCTTAATCCCCTTGTTGATGATCCATCTGTTGGCACAGTTCATGCTTTTTCACAACATTAATATTCAGGATTAAGAAAAACAATTGTAGCTATTTTGTGTCTCGATGAAATTGCTTATCTTCTTGTGAAGAAATTTATGATCTTGCCTCTTGAATTCGGTTTGTGTATTTTCTGTAGACTTCCTTTGTGTAAAGCTGGATATGAAGATCAGAAAAACACTATTTTATTTTATTTTATTTTATTTCATTTCATTTCATTTCATTTCATTTCATTTCATTTCATTTCATTTCATTTTATTTCTTTACACTCCAAACATGGCTTCTCCTCTTGATCCCTTCCTCACCGTCTTCACCCCCATCTCCCCTCTACTACGCTGAGAGGGTGACCCCGGTTGGGAACCCCCTCCTTTCCTTCCACCCTAGCACACCAAGTCTCTGCCAAATTAAGCCCATCCTCTTTTATGGAGACCAGACAGGGCAGTCATGAAATAGGAGCTTTCACATGTGCAGGATAGAGGGTCAGTGGGAGCTTGTTCCAGCTCGTTTCTGGTCGTGGGTTGGTGGCTTCGATTCTGAGAGCTCTCAGGGGTTCAGGTTTGTTAATGCTGTTGGTCTTCCTCTGGAGTTCCCATCTTCTTCTGGACCTTCAATCCTTCCTCAAATCTTCGATACGTGTCCCATACCTCTGCTTCTGTTTCTGTCTACTGCTGGGTGTAGCGACTTAGGGAACAGTTCTCCTAGGCTCCTGTCCACAAGCATCACAGAGTGATTATAATGTCAGGATTTGTGTTTGCCCATGTGATTGATTTTGAGTTGGGCTGGTTATTGGTTGGCTTTTCCTTCAGTCTCTGTTCCATCCATGCATTTCTTTTAGACTGGACACATTTTGGATGGAAACAGTAGAGGGTGGGTTCTTTGTGACTCTGTCCTTCCACTGGAGGTCCTGCCTGGCTACAGGAGGTGGCCTTTACCGGTTTCATATCCCCACTGTAGGGAGTCTGAGCTAAAGTCACTTGCAATGACTCTTGGGATCTGCCTTATCTCAAGTCTCTGGGACTTCCTAGAGATTCTCCCTGTGCCCTCTCCCCGCAGGAAGCTGCAGAATTCCATTCATTCTCCTGGCTTACTGGGCCTCTCTACTGTCTCTCCTTGCACCTTATCCTTCCTTCCTATTCCCTCCCCATCTCCCATCCTCACCCTCTACCTCTACCTCTGCCTCCTATGACTGTTTTGTTTCCCCTTATAAGTGTGATTCAAGCATTCTTTCTTGGGCCTTTCTTATTTAACTACTTTGGGTCTGTGAGGTGTATCATGGGTATTCTGTACATTTTGGCTAATATCAACTTATCAGTGAGTATATGCTAGGCCTGTCGCTTGGATCTGAGTTACCTCACTTAGTATGATATTTCCTAGTTCTATCCATTTGCTTGTGAAATTCATAATGTCCTTTTTTTTTTAATAGATGAATAGTATTAAAATTGTGTAAATGAGCCAAATTTTTGGTATCCATTCTTCGGTTGAGGAACATCTGGGTTGTTTCCATTTTCTGGTTATTATAAATAAAGCATGTGTCCTTAGAGCATCTTTTGGGCATATACCCAGGGGTGGTATAGCTGGGTCTTGAGGTAGAACTATTTCCAATTTTCTGAGAAACTGGCAAATTAATTTCCAGAGTGGTCGTACAAGTTTGCATTCCCACCACCATTGGGGGAGTGTTCCTTTCTTTACATCCTCGCCAGCATGTGCTGTCCCTTGAGGGTTTTTTTTTCTCTTAGCCACTCTGACTGGTGTAAATTGGAATCTGAGTTGAGTAACATACATTTTTAAGGAAAGTTATGAAAGGAAATGTGAGGACCATGCGTTCTCTGAAATCAGCATGACAGTGTTGATGCTCTCTTGATTACAATCACAAATTAGCAGTGTCAGTTCTGTGAGTATGGAACATGGGCTATGTGTGTGTGTGTGTACACACATGCATGCAAGGGCACATGTGTACAGATATTGGTGAATTCACATTTTCACAATACTTAAAACTAAAGAACAAACAGGGATGCATATGTGCGACATTTAATCTTCTGAGTTTATATGTAAAGCAAATATGACCACAGGGTGGTTTTTTTTTCTATAGAATTGTATTATTAGAGCAATTCTAGAGGGTCAAGATCGGCAACAATGCTAACTGAGAGAATATTACTATTCAGTGAGAAAATAGTATCCATAAAGTAGTTTAAATTTTATTTAGCTCTACATTTGAAACAGGTAAACTGAAAATGATAATTTTTCATTTTTGAAGTGTTACATTTTAACAAGGAATAGAGTTAAGTACAGGGTTCCTTGTCTTTTTGTATTATCATCATCATCATCATTATTATTGTTGTTATTGTTATTATTGTTATTTCTATGCTAGAATACATCAAGTGGTTCTGACTTACTAGTCCTGGGGCTAGTGAGATTGCACAACAGATAAAGGGCACTTGCCACCAAGCATCTCCACCTAGGTTAGGCCTCAGTGTCCCTGGGGTAGAAGGAAAGAATTGACTCCTGTGAGTTGTCTTTTATCTTCACATGCATAGCATGGCACACACACACACACACTCTCTCTCTCTCTCTCTCCCTCTCTCTCTCTCCCTCTCTCTCTCTCACTCACACTCTCTCTCACACACACTAAATAAATATATTTCATAAAAATTTGAATGATTGCATTATTGGTATCTACTTCTTATCTAATTAAGAGAAAATTATTGATCACAATCCTAACATTATTGTACTAAATTTTACACTATTAAACATTTTCATGGGAAAACTCTTCTTTTCTTTTCCTCCCTCTCATTCATGCTCTCTCCTTCTGCCTCCCAGTTCTACCTCTCCTTATTTGCTATTGCACAAAGTTTTACCTACAAAATAAGGATGCTATAGTCCAGCCACTGTATATGACTGATGGCAACACTAGCCGAGGAGTCTCGCCACAAAAGGGATTGGTCATATATGTAAAACTCCAGAGTTCTCTTCCATTTATAATCTTAAGATGTTACAATAGAAATATAAACTTAAAATATCATAAATTCTATATAAACCCTAAAAGGAGATATTTTAAGGCATACAACCTAGTTTTATTATAAAGCGTACTACAGGGAAAAAGTATATGCTGCTCTGGACCTCATTTCTATCTTAAAAAATTTCTCTATTAACTTTGTTGCTCCACTTCCATGGCAATAAGACTACACTCTTTCTTCTTCTCCAATTCTGTATTTGTCCTCTTTCTCCTGCTGTAAAACAATTTAACCTTTTCTACAAAGTCATTCATTTCCCTCACTAATAATGCATTCAAAATATCCATGTAATATCTTTTGAGTATGTGTCCACAGTTCTCAATAGATTTTTATTAATTTTGACCTCCTTGATATCTGATACAATTGTAAGCAGTTATTTCAAAGTATTTTGTGGTTTTTATACTTTCAAGAAGCCCAGTCATATTGACAGATTTCATTAAAATCCTGATTCAGATAAAACATTGGGGAAAGGAACATTTACATGGTCTCTATGGTAAATCTAACTGTAGTATGCACATTGGGCAGTCACATAGGTGTCTATCACTTTTTAGGTTCATGAAACCTAGATTTTGAACACTCAACCAAGACAGAAAAACAGCTGAAGGCACACAGCAAGTCTTGGTGGTTACAGAGAGAATGTGGACAATGTTGTCTCTTGTATTATTTAAAAGTGCTTAGTATCAAATGCTTTTGAAATAAGGAAAAGAATGTCTGTCTAGAACATCAACTGAAGACTTCAGATAGTATGATGTCTTTTCAACTCAAGTCCATTTGCATTACAGGCTACACAGTTATGCATTTATTCATATATTAGTTATCATCATAAAGAGTTTTATTAAAAGACATTGTTGCTGATGTTGCTGATGTTGCTGTCTTGAGGCAGGGTATCATGTATTTCAGGTTGGCTTTTAACACTATACAACTGAGGTTGACTTTGAACTTCTGATCTTCCTGCCTCTGTTTTCTGACTGCTGATATTCCAGATATTACCCACATTTCTGTCCTTATGATAAAATAACCTCTCAGAAAGCAACTTCGGGTAGAAATGGCTTGTTTTAACTCACCATTTGAGGCTATAATCCCTTTATAACAAGGAAGTTAAAGCAGGAGCATGAAGCAGCTACTTAGCTCATATCCACAGTTAAGAGTAGAGAGAAACAAGTGATAATGTGCTTAGTATCCAACTAACGTTCTTTACTCATATTTGTTCCAGCACCTCAAAAGAAGAGTGTGGCCCATTTTATGAATTCATCTTCCCACATCAGCTAACACAGTGGGTATCAACCTTCTAACGCTGTCATCCTTTAATACATTTTCACACATTTTGGTAACCCCCAACCATAAGATTATTTTTGTTAATACTTCCTAACTGTAATTTTGCTACTGTTACGAATTGTAATGAAAATATTTGTGGTTTCTGATGGTCTTAGGTGACCACTGTGAAATGCTTATTTGACCCTTAAAGGGGTTGTGAACCACAGGTTGAAAACCACTGACTTATGCTCTTAAGCTTGGAATCCTTATCTTTCTGTACTGGTGTGCATACTTTGCCTAAAATTTCATCTTATTTTCCTTCAGTAAGGCATGACGTTAATACTTCAATGTCTATCAATATCAACTGGACAATTTCCATTTCCTCCACCCTCCATGTGTCTTAGAAAACTTCCTTTTCACCTAACCAAAGAAGAAACTTTAAGCAAAGATGGAATCCTATCCTTTTTGTTTTCATCTTTGGGAGGCTATTTACCACAGACCTTCAGATATATTAGAAATTATTTGGATATTAAATCAGTGAGTAAATGAAACAGAGTCTATAAATCTGTGTAGCGTCTTAACCGAAAAGTCTCAACACGGAGATGTTCTAATTGAGAAAAATCTTTATCAATTCTCTTCTTCCTTTTGTGGAAACTATGCTTTTGACATTTTGGCCAAGAGCATTGCAGTGTGGTCCTTTTTGACATGTGAGATGGAGTTGTTTACCAATGCATTTAAAATCATGGTGCTTTCCTCTTAATACTCAAAAATATTGCCTAACAAGTAGACAGCCTTTCCACTATTCTCATTCTTTTGAAGCCATCTCCTTCATGCATACTAAGCCAAAGTTTGAGTCCCAGACAGAGTTACTTCACAGTGGGCTTTTCCTGGCTTATTTTTTGTTTACTGTTTATTGAAGCACCATATTAGAAAGGAAGAGAGAGTGAACTTCATATAACACTATTTTTTCCTTTTTCTATCCATGTTATGTACATATCAAAGATTCCCATTCCTGAAGCTGAGCCTGCTATCTGGAGAGCAAATCTTTGTAGAATCTCTTTGCTGAGTTAAAGATATGAAACCATTGACACTTCAGAGACTATTTCTATTTCTGCAGAATTCCTACTGGGAGAATAGTAGAGGGAGTCTTCAAACCTATGGGAAAATTCTGTGAGCTGTTGGTTTTCCAGTCCTCCTATCCTTTTCCTGCTTTCTCAGAATGTATGTATATGCAAAAGCAGAAGTCTTGCTTTCCCTGGGGGAAGAACAAGTACATTTGTGAGTTTCCTTCCTAGTTAGATGAGCAAAAATCTTCTGCTTTACCTGCAATTCAGTTTTTTTTCCACAAAGGTTAATTGAAAAAAATCAGAGCATTTATAGAATTTGAGAATATCTAGAAAGAATCCTTACCTCAGTTGATATTTGAAAGAGTTGTATAACTTTGTAGAATCTTTTTTTTTTATTCCTCAGACAAATGAATTGGGATAATAGGTACTGGAGGGAATGGTTAGAGGCTGCACATTTGAATAAATACCCATGGGGATATTTAGAAACCTCTTCCCAAGTGGTTCTTGCAGTCTTGGCATTCTCTTGATGTGATCTATGTCTATGATTAATTAGAATTGGAGAGAGATGTAGATATTAAGAAAAAGGGAAGAAAGGTGTACTAAGGAAATAACACCAGGCTCCAGACAACATGAGGGCAAGTAAAGATAATAACTTGCAAAGGAAATACTGCCTGTGCTCTCTAACGTGACGAGGCCAAATGGCCATCATCAGTTTGTCCCCAGGACAAATGCTAGTCCAGTAGGTTAAGTACATATTACTCCATCTCTGAAATAACTGCCTATTCCCTTTCTCTCTAAAGCTAGGATGTCTGCAGATGACCAAGGACACACTTGGAACAACAAATGCCATTTTCTCAAAGCAATTTAGTTTCAGAACTCACAGAGAAAGAGAAATACTAAAAGGAGTGAAAAGCAACCCACGGACCTGGCACAAAGACGAAGAAAAGCAGAACAAGGAAGACAAACTGTGACACTATTCTGGTGATGAACAGAGGAACTTTGAGGTTGCAACAATTTCCAAATGAACTCTGACATATATATACTGTCCCAGAAATAGAGAAAATAAAATTTTGATTTGTTTAACAACCAGCATATGAGAAGTACAAGTCCCATCTTTGCTTGAGAAAAGAAGCAAGTTTCTCTGTGAAGCATATCCAACTGCTCTGGAGGCATAGACAAGGATGGTGGAATCCATGCTGTCCACAGGGCTCCTTCTATTTGTGTGCAGCACTAACAAAACACAGGAAGTCTCCATGTCTCAAGTGACAGTGATAAACAAGAAATTTTTATAACTTTTGTTTTAACATATTGTTTTGTTTTCTTACTAACTCCTTTGTCAACATCGTGGGGACTTTTTTTCCTTTAATGAAAGAAATGAATAAAAAGGAGCTAAATAAAGCATAATATAATAAATTAAACCCAAATTATGGAAAGGTGACTAGTGAGGCATAGAGGCATCTTGATGTTTTGAATTGGAATTTTGACAGTGAAGTTTTTGGTCATTGTGAACCTTAAAGTAGATGTCTCTCAAGAGGAAGCCTAGAGTAGGTGTTTCAGGAGTGTCTGTGTTGAAATGTCTATGCTATTTTTATATAGGTTAGTGATTTGGGGAACATTTCCCTTCTTTTGCATCCATTGCTTTATGTGTGAAATGCAAATAATAGTAGCCTCAATAAGTGTTGTGAATATGTTAGTCAAAATTAGAATAATAGTGATGTTCCACTTGATATCAAAAGTGTATTTATAGTGTCATTTCTCATATATCAGGGTAAGGAGTTTGTCAATGAAAATATGGACCATGGGAAAGTTGGTTTGGATCTCAAACACTCACACATATGCACATACACATATACACTAAAACACACACACACATACATACATACATACACAAACACACATACACTCACACGCATTCACATGACACACATGGAAAATAATAAACTTTAATTTATATTATTTTTATTTCACCCTAAACCTTATACCATCTACTTGCAATAAAAGTTGTTCTTCTAGTTCTGACCATTTGCCTAAGAATTTCATGAATTCATTGTTTTTAATAGCTGAGTAATACACCATTGTTTAAATGTACCATATTTTCTGTATCCATTCCTCTGTGAAGGACATCTGGATTATTTCAAGCTTCTGGCTATTATAAGGCTGCTATGAACATAGTAGAGCATATGTCCTTGTTATATGTTGGAGCATCTTCTGGGTATATGCCCTGGAGTGGTATACCTGGGTCCTCAGGTAATGCTATGTCTAACTGTCTGAGGAGCTGCCAGAATGATTTTCAGAGTAGTTGTACCATCTTGCAATCCCACCAACAATGGAGGAGTGTTCCTCTTTCTCCACATCCTTGCCAGCATCTTCTATCACCTGAGTTTTTGATCTTAGCCATTCTGAGTAGTATGAGGTGGAATCTCAGGGTTGTTTTCATTTGCATTTCCCTGATGACTAAGGATGTTGAACATTTCTTTAGGTGCTTCTTGGCCATTCGAATTTCCCCAATTGAGAATTCTTTGTTTAGCTCTGTACCCCATTTTTTAATAGTATTGTTTAGTTGTCTCGAGTCTAACTTTTTGAGTTCTTTGTATATATTGGATTTTAACCCTCTATTGGATGTAAGATTGGTAAAGATCCTTTCCCAATCTGTTGGTTGTCATTTTGTCCTATTGACAGTGTCTTTTGCTTTACAGAAGCTTTGCAATTTAATGAGGTCTCATTTGTCAATTCTTGATCTTAGAGCATAAGCCATTGGAGTCCTGTTTGGGAACTTTTCCTCTGCGCCCAGGTATTAGAGATTCTTCTCCCCCTTCTCTTCTATTAGTTTCAGTGTATCTGGTTTTGTGTGACGGTCCTTTATCCACTTGGACTTGAGCTTTGTACAAGGAGATTAGAATGGATCAATTTGCATTCTACATGCTGACCTCCAGTTGAACCAGTACCGTTTGTTGAAAATGCTGTCCTTTTTAGATCAAGTGACCATAGGTGTGTAGATTCATTTCTGGGTCTTCAATTCTATTCCATTGACATTCCTGCCTGTCTCTGTATCAATACCATACAGTTTTTATCACTATTGCTCTGTAGTACAGCTTGAGGTCAGGGATGGTAATTACCCCAGAAGTTCTTTTATTGTTGAGACTATTTCTCAATATCCTGGGTTTTTTTGTGAGGTAATCAAATCACAAAAGAACACACATGGTATGCACTCACTGATAAGTGGATATTAGCCCAAAAGCTCCCAATATCCAAGATAAACTCACAGACCACATGAATCTCATGAAGAAGGAAGACCAAAGTGTGGGTGCTTCAGTACTTCTCAGAATGAATAACAAAATTCTCATGGGAGCAAATATGGAGAAAAGTATTGGACAGAAACTGAAGGAAGAGCCATCTGGAGACCATTCCACTTGGGTATCCATCCCTTGTGCAGTCACCAAAGACAAATGCTGATGTGGATGCCAGGAAGTGCATGCTGACAGGAGCCGGATATAGCTGTCTTTTTAGAGGTGTGCCAGAGCCTGACATATACATAGGATGTTCACATCTAACCACTGATATGATCATGGGATTCCCAAGGGAGGAATGAGAAGGAAGACTAAAGGAGCTGAAGAGGTTTGCAGCCTCATGCAGAGAGCAACAATACCAACCAACCAGAGATCTAAACCACCAGCTTGGGAGCACATAGGGAGGGATCCATGGCCCCAACTGTATATGTAGGGAAGGATGGCCTTGTTGGGCATAGGTGGGAGAGGAAGTCCTTGGTTCAGTGAAGGCTGGATGCCCCAGTGTGGGAAAATTTGATGGCAGGGAGGTGGGGTGAGTGGGTAGGTGGGTGGGGGCACACCCTCATTGAAGCAGGAGGAGGTAAGATGGGATAGGGTGTTCCTGGGTTGGGGGAAAATGGGGAAAGGAGATCACATCTGAAATGTAAATAAAATATCCAAATATATATACATATATATATATATATATATGTGTGTGTGTGTGTGTGTGTGTGTGTGTGTGTGTGTGTGTTTGTTTATAGTTGTTCTTAAGATAACTCACTGACATTCATATCTAATTTGTTAATTGGAGGCTGGGCTAAAATTGTGTATTGTGTTGCATCAGGGAAACTGGTAGTATTTCAGATTGGATTTTACCTGTAAAACAGAAGCAGACATTATATAGGGATATTAGATATGGAATTATTGCTATTGTTTTTACATAAACACATTCTAAGACTGTGTTCTATAGATTATACACATCGCACCACCTCTGTAAACAAGGTAAAGATTGCCACTAATGCTTTCCAGTTGAGCAATAAAAAATATCAGCAAAAATCAGATTATCTTTCATAAGGAATGGAAAGGGGGGGTTAAAAACTCTGGACAGTCATAGTTTAGATCATTAGCTCAAAGTGATATAATATTACAGTTATGAAAAGTCACCTGTACCTTGTAGAGGATCAAATTAGAAATTTCTTCCTTATGGCAACCCTCTTCACTAATCTTACTAAGTTAACTTTCATAATTATCTATACTTTGCAACCTTGTATATTAGAACACGTGCAGTTAATATGCTAATGAAAAGAGAATAAACAATATCCAAATATTAAAGTTAAAAAGTGAAGATTAAAATTATTATGATTTTATTTAAATTCTACAATGATTTTAATAGTAGTTTGTATCACTTTTCACTGAAATTCAACATGTCTTCTTACACTCAATGAATGAATTTCTAATCTTGTCAATTACTCTGATGCAATATCAGGGCACATATGAAATCATGTAAACATTTTTAAAACTCGTTAATTTTTTTATTAGGCAGAAGTTCCAATATCTTGATGTATTCAATGCAAATATAAAGAGACTTATGGAGCTTCGGAGAGATTTCCACAAAATTGTGCAGATGCTCTGGTGTAATCTGTGTGCATTCTTAAATGTATTCACCTTGCTGTATTCCGTCTGTTTGATACTCTAAACTCCTCCTGAAAATGACATCCCCAGGACTCAAGGAGCCTTCCCTGTGTGCACACACAGTAATCAGGCTTCAGTCACTTTTCACGGTGATATAAAAGCACAGGCTGTGCAGCTTAAAATGCTTCTTGTATTGAGATTAAAGCATTTTCTTGAAGAGCACCATAACATATTTAGTATCATTTTTCTTGTTTACTTGTGTTATTCTGTCTTTCTCAATGTCTTTGGCTATAAACCCGTCCCATTATGCTTTACATACAGCAGGCATCAGAGGACGAAATGGGGATGGTTTGTGCTCATAGCAGTGTGAAGTCCAGGAAAGGTTAATGAACTTCTACTATGAAAGAATTTGGAGATCCCATTTAAACCCAGACCAGGTGAAGAATATAACAATTCTTGTAAAATCTGCTATAATTGTATGGAGAATTTTCAACTGAGGCTTATATGTTTGTATCTAAATAGGAAATACTACATAAATATGGTACTTTTGTTTGAACTAAAATTGTTTATCATCCGTTCATCTCATTTTCTTCATCTCTTACAGTGAGTGGACAGGTTGGCATTCAGTGCACCATAAAGAAGACCTCTATGGTTGCAGGAGGGAGACCAGAGAATCACTCAAGATAAAAGTTTTCAGTCTTGACATCAAGATGAGTCTCTTAGGAACTACTTGAGAGTGTATAATAAATCCTATATTAAAATGGAGGACTATCAAAAATAATCACAAGTCACATGAATTACAAATTGTTTTCACTAGATCTCATACCACAAAACTCTAAGTGTCTCTGAAGTTCTTTATGTGAAGTCATAATGATTTACCTACTTAAAAAATGGGCATATATTGGGTTAGCATTTTAAGTAGGATTTTAAACTCCTGCCTGAATTAAATTCTTTTAGATTAGAATATGTTTGACAGCTTTATTTTGTTTAAAAACTGCCAGCTTGTGCTTCTTGGGATAAATCTTCCATATTGTATTTCTTTATAGAGAGCATGGGTAACTGGGAAGGAAGAATCTCTTCTGGATACAAATTCATGAATTGTTTAAAACTCATAAATGATGTCATGATGAACACTTCCTCTGTGGAAGAAAGAGTATCAGAAACCCAGAAGAAGCAAGGAGAGCAGGAGATTTGACATCGATGATAGTGCTCTGGTTATAGATGTCTTTAAAAGTCTTTTATTGTAAAAGTGGCACATTGGAGTTAGAAAAAGAAACTAGAATAGAAGAATAGGTTATTTTTTAGCTTCATAAGACAGTAGATTTGGTATCATTCTGTCTATAAAAGAGGAAGGGTTAAAAAAATAAAGGTTTGTATTCGAACATTTGAGCCATGTGGATAGCTTCTAGTTTGTAAACTAGATAGACTACAAGCAGCAATCTGAGGGTAGGCATTTCATAATGTTAGCACTGGTGCTAAGAGTCTTGACACTAAATACTCATCTTTTCAAACAGTGGGGTAGATGGGGCTGCAGCATAGTTGTACGTAAGTATGTAGGTGCAGTGGGAGGGATTTATGAAGACTTTTCTGTTGGTGTAATTTTTTCTGAGTAAACAGATGAGGTGGACTCTTCGCTGGGTGCCAGATACAATGAACTGGGCTTGATGCTCTTAAGAAAATGAGTTGTCTGTAAGTTAGGAACTATTAGTGATTCCAAGAGACAAGGATGGAAGGGATGACCTGGAAATTGAGTTTACCATGAGCAAGAGAAGAGACAAATGTGGGTTAGAGGGGTTGCAAAAGGAAATGGTAAGAGAAATTGATGTTTTCACAGAGCCCTACTACAAAAGAAAAATCAGTGCTTCAAAATCAATACACTATAAACTTTGTAAAGTAGGTTGCATGGTGGACATTCATGTCTACCACTTTTTTAATACCTGACAAGATTATAATATGTGAGTCTTTCCATTTCTATTAAAGTATCAGAAACAGGCTATGAATGATACAAAGATGTCTAATTATCCTATGTTCTACAGCAAGAGTGTTCTCAACTTCATCAGGATATACTGAGAGTTGAGAAGCTTGTTCAGATGAATCACACCACCACCACAATTACCACCACCATCACCATTACCACCACCACCACCTCCACCACCACACATGTCTTCTAGTCTATGTATTGGAGAAAATAATGACACAGGGACTTGTTAGAGAATCCTAGTGTTTCACCTCCTCCATCAAGCATATAGACATATTCTGGGTCCTTCTGCAAGAAGGAGATGAATCCCTCACCCTTTGTAGCAAAGACAAAAAGGGTTCTTCTAGGAGTTATCTGTTCTTCCCAATACCACACAGATGCAAGACTATCCAGATAATTCTTGTAAGAAATTTGACCCAACACAATTTCAAAAGAGGTCTCCAAAATCTTCCAGACCTTAGGAGAGAAAAAAAATCCTGAATATGGAAATAAACCAAAAAGCAACCAAGCAGCAAAAAGATACAAAACATAGGTCAGACAAGTAGTATCTCCATGTATCAGTTTATGAGGGCAGGCTGAGTAGTGTGCATTAGTGACCTTGGGAACTGACTTTTCTTTAAGAATCTACAGGATACTTGTGATATAAAAGAGGGTTCATCCGGACAATCCTAATGTCTTTACTAGGTGTTTCTGCTGACTGCCTTCTAACTCCTTCTTTTAGTTTGGCCTATAGTGACTGAAACTACCAGACACACTGGAACAGTGCAAAAGAGAAAACATTACTCTACCCCACTGCAGGTTTTTATTCCTATGAATTAACATTTAGTGTGGCATAGGGAGCAGGGGTGGTGAGTCAGGGAGAAGACAACACAGATATAAGTTTCTGATAGATTACTGCATTAAATGTCAATTCTCCTTTTTAATCTCCTCAATTAGACTGTGTATATAAACTGTCATGAGACCTATAGAACCTACCTAATGCTTCCCCCAGAAGCAAGGAAGTATTAGATCCCAAGGCCAGATTTGAAGAATAATGTAAAGGAAAGAACTTATGTCATGAATAACCTCCTGTGCTTCATTTTCAATGTATTAATCCTTATGAGGACTAAAGGTTTGCTGCAGGTTAGAAGGTACCATCAGATGAATAAGTCCAGCTATACTGAGTAGATGAGTACTCTAGAATACCTTGTGCAAATTTATGACTTTATGGTAAATCCAAGTTGACTCCAGAGGGGGAAAAGGAAGAACATTTACTAGAGCATTACAGACTATTTTAGATGAGTGAGTTCTCCTGTATTTTAAGTTTTAAAATTAACAAAGAATGATTTTACCAACGTATTATGTAGAGTGTGATGATCTGATATATGTATATAGTGTCTAACAACTAATTTGGTCTGTTTATCATTAACATCTTCTTAAACAACTGCATTCTTTTCTATTAAGAACCCATATATCCTCTTGTAATGGTGACTCAGTTTTGAAAAACAAACAAAATAAGACAAGGAGAGATGCCCTATAATTCCCTATATTTTCCAAATAAACTATAAGAGACTTAAGATCAAATTTAAAAAAACCTATACCATAAGAATTTGAAACCAATTTTTATAGTACATTTTATAAATGTACTAAAATTCTGGTTAAGGTATCTCAAAGCCAAGACCACATACACACACACACACACACACACACACACACACAGTCTCATGTTTGAACACTTGTTTCCCAGATATTGTTGTGCTGTTTGAAATGGTTGTATATTCTTTAATAGTTGGATTCTCAAAACAGTGTGAGCTTATGAGATATGGTCCATCTTGATTCTAGCCCAAGATTCTCTCTTTCTTTCTGTTCTGATGAAAAGTACCAATTTGTCATGGTATTTCATAGCCAGAATTCCAAGGTTTTGAGTTATGAAAATGAAATGTTTCTCCTAAATTTTTCTCAAGCATCTTGTCTCTGAGTTTAAATACATAACAATATATATATTGCATAGAATACTACGGTACCATAAATGTATCATCACTTGCATTAGTGTAATGAGTTTCCTTTCCTTCACTGATGTTAGGGTTAATTCTTTACAAGTTTTCTGCACCAGGATATTATCCAGAGAAGACTCTCTGCAAACATTCTGAGTAATCTCACTTCAAGCTTATAAACTTACCCTCAAGAAGGCTATACTAGAACTATCCTCTTCCATTCTCCCATGTTCCTCAAAGATATTCATATGTTGCTGTTTCTTCTTAAATATTCAACTTCTCCCTCTTTTATGTTTTTGAATGTTTCCACAGCTATAATTTTTCTTCTCTATCATTGGAAAATTTTCCTTGTGGGGCAATTACTTCCTCAAATAAGAGGCTGTGTACTTCAGAGCATGATCAACAACAGTGCTGTTTTGTTTTTCTAATGAGATCTTACTTAATATATAAAGCTAGACCAGCTAAATTTTGAGCATAGGGAGGTGGGAGTTTTGGAACTCTCAGAGTTCTGGATAGCCAGCCAACCTCTTGTTATCCTCTACAAAAGGCAACCCGAATATGATGTATTTTTGGAAATAATTCTGCCTTTTTGATGCTCCATTCTTCCTACTTTCTGGGTCAATCAATTTTTTATAGATGGGAAAACTTAAAACACAAAGAATCCCCAGAGCACAGATGCTTGGAAAAGGGTTACACCCATTATTACTGTCTTTCTTTCAGGCTGGAGTTCAGTGTCTCTTCCTTCATTCTTTTAAAGGTAGACTCCTGTAGAGTTTCTCATCTCAAACACTTACATTTTTATACTGATTTACTTTCTCATCTAGTACCACCTCTCAGTTCATCAGTTCTGCATGTCTAGTTCTATTCTCCAAGTCAGTCATGAGCCTTCCAAATGTCGACTGGGCCACCATATACTGTGCTCCAAGTTTCTTGTCCTGTACTCAAACAAGTTCCTTTTCCTTGTTTCTTTTCATGGCCACCCAAAGACATTTTCATTGTCTTTCCAGTTTCAAGACTTAATGCTCATCTTTGAATTATCTTTTCTGATGTAACACACCAGAGGTCATGATGCTGGTTAAATTCCTCCCTATTTTTTGCTAGGGATAGGGTGGTAAACACTGCAAGAATCCAGCCTTCCAAACATACCATCACATTCATTGTGGACAGGCAGGCCTTCTTAAAGAACTTCTCTACTTCACTGTTCCAAAATCTTAAATGATTTACCTTCACCAACTGAAGTTTAGAAACATTCTGGGGCTATTCAGATGGCTCAACAAGTAAAATACCTGCTGTGTGTTCATGACAACTGAAGTGCAGTACCCTCATAAATACCAAATTGTTGGTAGTTCATCCATACTTCCAAAATACACAGGATTCCCAGGGCAAGATAGCAAGCCAGATTAGAAAACTTGGTGATCTTTGAGTTCACATCAGAGACTTTATTTGCCTTAATATATAAATTAGAGAGTTTATGGCTAAAATCATTTTATCAATCTCTGGCTTCTATACTAATACTAATGTGGTAGTACAGAAAAAACATTCACACACGCACACACACACACACACACACACACACACCAGCAGCAGCAACACCATCACCACCACATACAAAATGAAAATTAACAATAATTTTTAAAATACTTTTTTGCTTTCAAATATTCATTGCCCTCTGAAATATGCTGTGATTGTTAATTTTAAGAATCAACTTGGCAAATCTGGAATCTCCTAGAAAGAGAATGTCAGTGAGGGATTGTGTAGATGAAGTTTGCCTGTAGGCATGTCTTTGGAGGGTTATTTTAATTACAGTGATGGAAATAGGAATATCTGACCAATTCCCTGGCACATCCATACAATTCTAAACTGTATATGAATAGAGAAAGCTAGCTGAGTGTTTCCCTGTGTGCACTCATTCCGTCTTTGCTCTGGACCATAGATGTGATTTGAACAGCTCCCTTGAGCTTCTTCTATTGTGAATTCTCTGCTATGATGGACTGGAACTGTAAGCTAAAAGAAGCCCCCCTTTCCCTAAGTTGCTTTGAGAATTTTATACATTGTCCTTTGATCATCTGGGCCTCTCTTGCTGAAATCCATCCCCAATTCTGCACCCATCCAACTTTGCATACTCATTATTTTTAATTCACTAAATCCAATTATTGCTGGCTGTATACCCTTAGGTGAGACAGCATTAGACCTACCACAGACCATACCCATAAAGAAAGCTAATTTTCCTTCTCCTGGTAGCTATCAAGTAACAATATCTCCTCAGCTAGAGGTAAGGCTTCAAAACTCTCTTAGACCTTCATGCCAAGACTTTATCCAGCTTGTGGGATCTTGTTTATGCTGTTACATGTGTGCAATTCTCCTATTGTTTCTGGAAAACACTATTTCTTTGTATTCTCCACTGCTTCTGGCTCTTACAATCTTACAATCTTTCCACTCCACGCCCACCAACATCTTCTACAATGATCCCTGAGTCTTGGGAGAAGTGATCTGACCCAGATGTCTTATTTAGGGCTGAGCACACTGAAGTCATTTACTCAAGCATCTTGACAAGTTGTGTTGTCTAGTGTTGATCACTGTCTAGTGTGAAAATAAGCATCTCTGATAAAGCTTGAGATATGAACTCGTCTATAGTTCTAACAAGTCATTCTAACTCTGTTTAATACTATGTCCCCCCAGCAGAGTAATGTTAGCAGGTTGTCTCCTAGGGCCTATGATCCGTCTAAAAACAAGTTCTTGGCTATAGGAAGCCACGGCTTGTGCTGGCAGAATTCGCCATTGCAAGATGGCGCTGGCATCCGGTGCTCCTCCTAGTAAACAAGTAAACTGCGCATGTGCTATGGTAAAAGTGCACCAAAGTCAAAGCCCATCCCAGGGCGTTTTGGCGGGCAACGAGTAAGCAGCCAATCAGAGGTGTACACACCGCTCCAAGGGTATATAAACAGTGCCTTTTCCAGGCCTGGGGTCTTCTTCCTCCATTTTCATTTTGGAATAAACGTTTGCTGCCGAAGGATCCTGGTGTGGTGCCGCGTGTGTTCTTGCTGGCGAGACGATTGCACGCGCGTCACACTTGGCCTTGTTATTAAGTAGGGCTTCTATCTTGGGATGTGGGTCTTAAATCCAATTAGAAAGTGGTTAGTTACCCTTGCACTAGTTATTCCATTAGTGCACCAGAAAGCAGATCTTCCTAGGCAGATTGTTATTATAGCTCACATGGTTTATAGATAGACAAGCTTTTCAGGTGAGGGGATGGAGCTGGGGAAAAAAAAGACATTCTGAGTCAGTTTGCCCAGACCCAGAAAATCAAGGACTGGATGTTTTATCTCATGTGGCTGTGTGAGCTTTGAATCTTTAGATATGAGTTATCTCATTTGTAACACCTATGAAGTTCATAAAATTTGTAAGTCCCCATGAATTCAACTTGTGTTTCTTGCCAGCTTGTGAAATCCATATTCAACAGTTCCTAGAGTCATTCTGATACTTTATTGAACCATACCTGATATGATAGCTACTGTATTTTGTTCATTTCCCCTACCTCACTGATATATTGAAGACTAATCTGTTATATCTTCTTTTTCACCATCATAGCAAAATATAAACATGTAGTAGTTGAGTTAAAGATGCCAGTAACAAATAATGCTTTTAAATATACAAAGACACTTCTTAAATGGTGCAGAATTTTAAAGTAAAATTAATTGATTGAACTCATATGAATATATTCCTATTGTATCTGGGAGCCATAAATTTAATGAAGTGGAAGATTTAAAAAGAAAGAAAGGAAGGAAGAAGGGAAAAAAGATAAAAATAAAGCCAATGGACCAAGAATGTTTTATACACTGGTCAATTAAATATGGAAGAAAAGAGAGTTTCAGGGAGAGGATTCATTTTGGTCTTTTTGTGATTCTTATTTATTTATTTATTTATTTATTTATTTATTTTGTATAAATAAAAGGGTCTTGGGCAAGTCTACGAGGCATTTTCTTGACTGATAATCAATATGGGAGAGCCCAGCCCTCTGAAGGTGGTGCTAACTCTGGGCAGACAGTCCTGGGTTGTAAAAGAAAGCAAGCTAAGCATTCTATGAGAAACAAGCCAGTAAGGAATTGTTCCTCTATAGTTAAGCTGATGCTCCTGTCTCAGCTGTTCTTGATGATGGGCTATAATGTGTACATTAAATAAAGCATTTCCACCCATGTAAACAAACAAACAAATAAATAAAAATAAATAAGACATTCTGACATAAAATAAGTAGCCATCTACAGAGCATGTACCCACTGTTCATTGATAGAGTTGTTATGTAATAGTCATCCTGGACAGAACAGAGCAGCAATTAACATTAAGGTCTCACTGTGTACATGCTACATTGATCAGCATTTAGAAGGCAGATAGAGGCATTTATTTTCTTTAATCTCAGTTCTTAAGAGGCTTACAGTTAAGGTAAATATGTTTAAGGAGGCTTTTATATCCATACATGAATTAACAAGAAATCCGAATGATCGAATGGAGAATGCAGGGGGGAAGAGAATCATAACACTTTCAAAAATATTCTCTTTCTGATGCCTCTTTGAATGGCTCTGATCTGTAGAATAAAGGAAACATGAGTGGGACTAGAAATAAGATGTAAATGTGTTTAGTGGGAGGGAGGGCTCCTGTCTCAAACTGCTTTTTTGTGTTCTTGTACCCTCAGTACATAACAAGGGTGATTGAGTTTCAGAACCCTGCTAATTCTATGTGTAAATACATTCAACATAACATTTCTTCATAAAATAAACACACCATTCACTAAAATCCACCCATCCTATTTCCTATTTCTATTTCATGAGTTTCTCTCTCCCTCCTTCCTTCTCTCCCTCCCTCTCAGGCTTGGTGTCTTTTTCTTCCTTTTGCAGAGACTTAATCTGCATCTTGAACTTCTATTGCAAACAATTGAGACAATTTTACTCAATATAACTTTTGTGCTCTTCATTAAGTGATGGTGTCTCCTTCCAGCCTTCTTCCTCCTCCTTTTCCCCATCCTCCCCATCTCCTTTGTTCTCTTCCTCCTGTCTTTGAGGGCTCCATTGCGTACCTTGAATCAATAATAAGTTTTCTGAAATCCAGTCTAGAATCTAGAAGCCAAGAGTCTCACTCCAATCTCCTGACACAGGTTGAGTGCCCCAGAATCCTACAGACTTAGTAGCAATAGAGAAGATTTGGCACAGTCAAAGCCTGCTTCAAGATCCAGTGATATGTGCACTCAACATGTCAAAAAAAAAAAAGATGCTGTTTTTTTCTTTAGATCTGAGGGTTGGAAGTTTCAGCAACATCTTCATAGTTGGTGACTGAATCTAAGTATTTATTATAAATAAGTTAGTGTTGAATTCTCTGGTGAGTCAGCCTTAGAGATTTCATGTCAAGCTCAAGGATAAGCTACACAGTTTTCTACCTTCAATGTTGGCTTCTATTCTCTCTACCTAAGTTGTCTCTTCTAATCACTATGCCCTCCCATGTCTAGGTTTAACAGTTCTTCCCACATTCAGCCAATCAGCACACACATACAGGATTCATCAATTCCTGCAAGTTGAAACTGGGAATGGCGAGATACAGTGATAGACAATGAGGAAGACTCCCTTGTCCATTTTTCAGAGGGTATGGTGGCTCACACAACAGAGGGTGGACTCACTGTTAACAGACTTGCAGATGGGTCTGTGCAACACAGGCTTCTGTCCCAGAGAGGGAGCTTACTCAAGCTAGCTACCAAAAGTCAGTAGCTGTTGCAGGCAGAGGAAATTTTTTTTCTGTTTCAGCCTCGTAGACTCTCTTAATAGCCTGGGCTGCAGAAGAGAATTTTTCCCTGCAACTGCTGTTTTAGAAACCTATGATTCCATCCTCCAAGTACTACAGGGGTACACTGTTCTGCCTACTCCTCTGCCCCACAGACATGTTCTACAAGAGACAGCACTCATTTGGCATTCCAAGTCTTACTTAAAACTTTACCAGGCCAGAGAGCTGTAACTCCTCTCAGCCAGCATTCTGCTCCTACTGAGAATTAGAATATATTCCATGAAAATCCCTCAAAACAACCTGTTTCCAACAGCTTCATCCCATTTAAAGGTTTCTAACCAAATTGCTATGTACTTCCAGTTTATACTATTTGCTGTTTGTCCATGGCATTTAAGAAAGATGCTCCATCAAGAATATGATGGCAGACAATAGAAGATCTTCACTCAGCCACTTCACTTTCAGCCATGCTGGTACTATCTTGGTTTGGTTTGTATAATTTTCCACTTAACAAATACCCTCTACAAATAATTTGTTGGATGCTCATTGGCTTATTCACATGCATTCATTATATTCTTGCAGGAACTACTGCTATGGGCAGCATTGTCTGCTCCACCTCTGAGTTCATAGCTTGAATTGCTAACTCCCAATGAGATCAGTGAGATGATATTTGGAATCTGTCCTTAGGAGCCGAGGTAGTCATGAAACTGAGACTCTTAGAATGGTACCAATGCCTACCCCTCTCCAAGAAAAAATATAAACTTAAGAGAGCCCACATCAGAACCTAACTATAAGCCTAGAACTATGGGAAAAGTATTTCTGGTGTGGAAGCTTCCAATCATCATCCATTATACCAGGACTGAGCCAGTGTTGTTAATTGCCTTCCTCAACAGAGATTGTATTACATTGTTCCCATTTTTACTAACTCAGCCTTGGCTTTACTGAAATAGGACCTGGCTCCTTGAAATGGAGTAAAGTTACGGCAGTGCAGGTCCCACACTCTGTAGACATAGTCTATGCAGTCAGGCTACCATTGTTCCCCTCTTGCTGGCATTTCTATCCACCCCAAAACCACTCTTGCCTTGTATAGACTCTGAGACTTGCCTAGTACAGATTGTTCCACTAATGTTCTCGTATATTTCATTTTAAAAATTAGTAAAGATCAGGTAATGCCTTTTTAATAAAACATGATAAATGTTGAAGCAGTTCTTAGCTGGCAGGGGCCACATAATTGCTTTCTGTTGCCACATCTACCTGCTTTATTTGACTTTGAGAACATCAACTTTTTTCCTTTGTCTTTCCAACTTTGACAAAAGCCACCAAATGTCCTTTCTTATATTTCTCCATGTCTCTAACTCTGAGAAAAGTTCCTGATACATATGAACTATTCAATAAATGTCTATAAAAGTCTTCTTGTAGTGGAAGGGTGAAGAAATGCAGGAAAGAGTAAGAAAAGTCTATGATCACTGATTTCTCTCACTCCTCTTTCTGGAGAGGCTTAAACACATTTGCTTTCTAAATCAAAAGAGGAAAGCATCCTGACCCCAGTAAATAATTTAAAAAATATGTTACCAGTCTCTCTCTATTCCTATATTTGAGTGGCAGTTGACAAATTTTTTTTCACCTTATCTGTCTTAAAGTATAACTTGACTCCTGGGGGAAAAGTATCTGGACACAAGACAGTGAAATATGGATTTTAAAATTCTGAAGGAATAAAAAAAAATCTTGAAACCTTTCTCAATTTAGTCAAATGACCAATTCAGTTAATGAAAGATGTAGAAAGACCTGGAGACAGATGCTCTGTACCAGCTGCATGTAGCACAGAAACAGTTCTCAAGGACATACTGAAAATTAAATAAAATATGACTTTGAAAATGTATAAATATAGTATTTCTTTGTTTTTTTTTCTTGTTTTTCCTAAGTAATGGCAAGTGAGTATGATCTGTTGAAAAAAAACAAAAAACAAAAGAAAGAAGTAAAGGAAGTGAGAGAGAGACAGGAAGAAAGAAAGAAAGAAAGAAAGAAAGAAAGAAAGAAAGAAAGAAAGAAAGGAAGAAAGAAAGAAAGACAGGAAGGAAGGAAGGAAGGAAGGAAGGAAGGAAGAAAAAGAGAATGTTGAACCAACTTGTGGACTAGCATTAAGAAACTGAAAACCCAGACTACAAGACCAGTGGTATTCTCCTCACTGGATAGAAAGACACTGTGAGGCAATGCATGAAGGACAGGCCCACTGAACTGCTCTTACTGCTGAGTTTCCCTCGGGTTCCAGTGAACATTTACATTGGAAACCCAGTGCTTCACAGACTATACATACTAGTCTCCAAGTGAAGACATCACCAATTCTAGAATACTTGCTGGGATCTGAAATCTACTTGCTGGTATTTCTCAAATGTTGTCTAACTTTCAAGGAGAGACTTGATCAACATCGACTCACCCCAGCGAAAGAACTCTGATATACTGAAGAACTCACCCTCCAAATCTAGCTCTTAAAACTAATGAGTTTATTGAGTCTTTCAGGAGCCTGCATGAGTAAATGCAGCTGCATCAGTAACAAGCTCAGACCAATAAGATTAAGGACCGAGAAATACTTCATGCCCAGAGTTCACAGCATGGCTTTCCACGGAGACAGTTTCACCCTAGTTTACTATATGTAAACTACATGGTTTGGAGAGCAGCCTCTGTGACTCTTGTAACTTTCTGACCTCTCAGAGCCTTATAAATTACCTTAACTTTCTCATTGTTTAATCTTTCCTCCTCCTTCCAGATCAGATTTATATACAATTTAACATAGAGTAAGATTTTTGTTTTGAGAAGCAGAAGTAAATGAAGGCTCTCAAGAATGCTGAATCAGTGCACTATCCCTGGCTGCACCAACATGCCAGATTGCTTTATATAGCAAGGCTCTCAGGATTAATGTTAAAGTAAAAATTAATGTGGCAAAATCTTTTTATTAATTAACTATTTTATTTATTTATATCCCAAATGTTGTCCCCTACACAGTCCCCTGTCTTAATATCTTAAATAATATCTTAAAAGTATACTGTTACCCCTTCTGCCCCTGCCTGGTCCTCTGGGCTGGAGCAGACACAGAGTCGGTCTGCTCCTGTCCTGTAGAGAAACTGAATCCTGAGTCATCCAGGAGCCACTGCACTCAGAGCAGCTGGTAAGAACTCCATCTCACTCCCTAAACCCCAGAGATAGATCAGGGAGCCAGGGACATCCAGGGCACAGCAGCTACCCAAACCCCGCCCCTCCGGAATTCCACTTCCCTTCTGCCCCTGCCTGGTCCTCTGGGCTGGAGCAGACACAGAGTCGGTCTGCTCCTGTCCTGTGGAGAAACTGAATCCTGAGTCATCCAGGAGCCACTGCACTCAGAGCAGCTGACACAGAGTCGGTCTGCTCCTGTCCTGTTGAGAAACTGAATCCTGAGTCATCCAGGAGCCACTGCACTCAGAGCAGCTGGAGCCACTGCACTCAGAGCAGCTGAAACTGAATCCTGAGTCATCGAGGACCCACTGCACTCAGAGCAGAAGGATTTCCAGATCCAAGAGGTGGCCTGAGTCCCAGGAGTTATTCCACCCAGGAGATTAGGAGCATAAGACCACAGAGACCTCTGGACTCTGAGGAGCTCTGCAATAAGCAAGATAACTGGAAATACAGACTCCAGTTTTACACAGTGAGGGCAGGTACCACTAGAGTTAACCAGATGGCGAAAGGCAAGCGCAAGAACATAAGCAACGGAAACCAAAGTTTCTTGGCATCATCAGTGCCCAATTCTCCCAATATAGCAAGCCCTGAACACCCCATCACACCTGAAAAGCAGGATTCAGAATTAAAATCACTTCTCATGATGATGATAGCGGATTATAAGAAGGAATTAAGTAACTCCCTTAAAGAAATACAGGAGAGTACAAGTAAACAGATAGAAGCCCTTAAAGAGGAATCACAGAAATCCCTTAAAGAAATGGAAGAAAACACAAAGAAGGAATTAAACAAAAACATTCCGGATCTGAAACTAGAAATAGAAATAATAAAGAAAGTTCAAAGGGAGACAACCATGGAGATAGAAAACCTAAGAAAGAGATCAGGAGTCACAGACGCAAGCATCACCAACCGAATACAAGAGATAGAAGAGAGAATCTCAAATGCAGAAGATACGGTGGAAAATATTGACACAGTTGTCAAAGAAAATGCAAAATGCAAAAAACTCCTAACTCAAAACATCCAGGAAATCCAGGACACAATGAGAAGACCAAACCTAAGGATAATAGGTATAGATGAGAATGAAGATTCCCAACTTAAAGGGCCAGTAAATATCTTCAACAAAATTATTGAGGAAAACTTCCCTAACCTAAAGAACAAGATGCCCATAAACATACAAGAAGCCTACAGAACACCAAATAGACTAGACCAGAAAAGAAATACCTCCTGTCACATAATAATCAAAACATCAGATGCACAAAACAAAGAAAAAATACTAAAAGCAGTAAGGGAAAAAGGTCAAGTAACATATAAAGGCAGACCTATAAGAATTACACCAGACTTCTCACCAGAGACTATAAAAGCCAGAAGAGCCTGGACTGACATCATACAGACACTAAGAGAACACAATTGCCAGCCCAGATTACTATACCCAGCAAAACTCTCAATCACTATAGATGGTGAAACCAAGATATTCCATGACAAAACCAAATTTGCACAATATCTTCCCACAAACCCAGCACTTCAAAGGAAAATTGATGGAAAATGCCAACACAAGGAGGGAAACTACAACCTAGGAAAAGCAAGTAAGTAATCTTCCAACAACCCCCAAAAAAGATACAAACATAACTTTACATCTAATAAAAAAAATAACAGGAAGCAACAATCATTTTTCCTTAATATCTCTTAACATCAATGGTCTCAATTCCCCAATAAAAAGACGCAGACTATCAGACTGGATACACAAACAAGACCCAGAATTTTGCTGCATACAAGAAACGCACCTCAGTGACAAAGACAGACACTACCTCAGAATAAAAGGGTGGAAAACAATTTTTCAAGCCAATGGTCCCAAGAAACAAGCTGGAGTAGCCATTCTAATATCAAATGAAATCGACTTTCATCCAAAATTAATCAAAAAAGATAAGGAAGGACACTTCATACTCATCAAAGGAAAAATCTACCAAGGTGAACTCTCAATTCTGAACATCTATGCTCCAAATGCAAGGGCACCTACATACATAAAAGAAACTTTACTAAAGCTCAAAACACACATTACACCTCACACAATAATAGTGGGGGATTTCAACACCCCACTGTCAGCAATGGACAGATCATGGAAACAGAAACTAAACAGAGACACTTTGAAATTAACAGAAGTTATGAACCAAATGGACTTAACAGACATCTATAGAACATTTCATCCTAAAACAAAAGAATATACCTTTTTCTCAGCACCTCATGGTACCTTCTCCAAAATAGACCATATAATTGGTCACAAAACAAGCCTCTACAGATACAAAAAGATTGAAATAATCCCTTGCATCTTATCAGATCACCACGGACTAAGACTGGTCTTTAATAATGACAAAAACAATGGAAAACCCACGTACACATGGAAACTGAACAACTCTCTACTCAATGATGACTTGGTCAAGGAAGAAATAAAGAAAGAAATAAAAGACTTTTTAGAATTCAATGAAAATGAGGACACATCATACCAAAACTTGTGGGACTCCATGAAGGCAGTGCTAAGAGGAAAGCTCATAGCTCTAAGTGCCTACAAAAAGAAACTGGAAAGAGCACACACTAACAAGTTGACTGCACAACTAAAAGCTCTAGAACAAAAAGAAGCAAATACACCCAGGAGGAGTAGAAGGCAGGAAATAATCAAACTCAGGGCTGAAATCAACCAAATAGAAACAGAAAGAACAATACAAAATATCAATAAAACCAGGAGTTGGTTCTTTGAGAAAATCAACAAGATAGATAAACCCTTAGCCAGATTAACCAGAGGGCACAGAGACAGTATCCAAATTAATAAAATCAGAACTGAAAAGGGAGACATAACAACAGAAACTGAAGAAATTCAAAAAATCATCAGATCCTACTACAAAGGCCTATACTCAACAAAACTGGAAAACCTGGATGAAATGGACAATTTCCTAGACAGATACCAGGTACCGAAGTTAAACCAGGAGCAGATAAACCATCTAAATAGTCCCATAACCCCTCAGGAAATAGCAGCAGTCATCAAAAGCCTCCCCACTAAAAAAAGCCCAGGACCAGATGGTTTTAGTGCTGAATTCTATCAGACCTTCAAGGAAGACCTAATACCAATTCTCTTCAAACTATTCCACAAAATAGAGACAGAAGGAACACTACCCAATTCGTTCTATGAAGCTACAATTACACTCATACCCAAACCCCACAAGGACCCGACAAAGAAAGAGAACTTCAGACCAATCTCCCTTATGATCATCGATGCAAAAATACTCAATAAAATTCTAGCAAACCGAATCCAAGACCACATCAAAACAATCATCCATCATGATCAAGTAGGTTTTATCCCAGGAATGCAGGGATGGTTCAATATTCGGAAATCCATCAATGTAATCCACTATATAAACAAACTTAAAGAAAAAAACCACATGAACATCTCACTAGATGCTGAGAAAGCATTTGACAAAATTCAACATCCCTTCATGATAAAAGTCTTGGAAAGATCAGGAATTCAAGGCCCCTACCTAAACATAGTAAAAGCAATTTACAGCAAACCAGTAGCCAACATCAAGCTAAATGGAGAGAAACTTGAAGCAACCCCACTAAGATCAGGGACTAGACAAGGTTGCCCACTCTCCCCCTACCTATTCAATATAGTACTGGAAGTCTTAGCCAGAGCAATTAGACAGCAAAAAGAAGTCAAAGGGATACAAATAGGAAAGGAAGAAGTCAAAATATCGCTATTTGCAGATGATATGATAGTATACTTAAGTGACCCCCAAACTTCCACCAGAGAACTCCTAAACCTGATAAACAACTTCAGCAAAGTGGCTGGTTATAAAATC
>NW_021620706.1:515871-521601 GCF_004785775.1 Grammomys surdaster | reverse complement strand
AGAATTGACAAATGGGACTTCATAAAATTGCAAAGTTTCTGTAAGGCAAAGGACACTGTCAATAGGACAAAACGACAACCAACAAATTGGGAAAAGATCTTTACCAATCCTTCATCTGATAGAGGGCTAATATCCAATATATACAAAGAACTCAAGAAATTAGACTCCAGGCAACCAAATTACCCTATTAAAAAATGGGGTATAGAGCTTAACAAAGAATTTTCAACGGAAGAAACTCGAATGGCCGAGAAGCATCTAAAGAAATGTTCAGCATCCTTAGTCGTCAGGGAAATGCAAATCAAAACAACCCTGAGATTCCATCTCACACCAGTCAGAATGGCTAAGATTAAAAACTCAGGTGATAGTAGATGCTGGCGAGGGTGTGGAGAAAGTTGAACACTCCTCCATTGTTGGTGGGACTGCAAGATGGTGCAACCACTTTGGAAATCAGTCTGGCGGTTCCTCAGAAAATTGGACATAGCATTACCCGAGGATCCAGCTATACCACTCCTAGGCATATACCCAGAAGATGCTCGAACATATAACAAGGACATATGCTCAACTATGTTCATAGCAGCCTTATTTATAATAGCCAGGAGCTGGAAAGAACCCAGATGTCCTTCAACTGAGGAATGGGTTCAAAAAATGTGGTATATTTACACAATGGAGTATTACTCAGCTATTAAAAACAATGAATTCGAGAGGTTCCTTGGTAAATGGATGGAACTAGAAATTATCATCCTGAGTGAGGTAAGCCAATCACAAAAGAAGACACATGGTATTCACTCACTGATTATTAGATATTAGCCTAGAACCTTGAAATGCCCAAGATGCAACTCACAGGCCACATGAAGCCCATAAAGAAGGAAGACCAAGTGAGGGTGATTCGGTCCTTCTTAGAAGGAGCAACAAAATACTCAAGGGAGCAAATATGGAGACAAAGTGAGGGACAGAAACTGAAGGAGGTGCCGTCTCAAGACCACCCCACCTGAGTATCTATCCCATGTGCAATCACCAAAGGTAGATGCTGATGTGGAAGACAGGAAGTGCATGCTGATAAGAGCCTGATATGGATATCTCCTCAGAGGCCTTCAAGAGTCAGACATATTCAGAGGCAGATGCTCACAACTAGCCATTGAACTGATCATGGGGTTCTCAATAGAGGAGTTAGAGTGAAGAATGAAGGAGCTGAAAGGGTTTGTGGCACTATGAGGAGAGCAACAATACCAACCAACCACAGCTCCCAGGGTCTAAACCACCAGCCTGGGAGCACTTAGGGGGGGATCCAGGGCTTCAGCTGAATATGTAAAAGTGGAGGGCCCTGCTGGGCATAGGTGGAAGAAGAGAACCTTGACCTCATGAAGGCTGGATGCCCCAGGGGGTGGGAATTTTGAGGGTGGGGAGGTGGGAGTGGGGGGGTGTAGATAGAGGTTACACCCACAGAGAAGAAGGAGGAGGGGCGAGGGGATTGGGGGTTCCGAGGGAGTGGTGGGGAATGGGGTAAGGGGACAACATAGGAAATGTAAATAAATCATCCAATAAAAAAAAAGGAAAAAAAAAAGAAAAATAAAGATCTACTTTTATTAGGCAGAACCTTGAAAAAAAAAAAGTATACTGTTACACAGATTTTGTTCCTAGGATCCTAGGTGTATTCTTTTAGCTATTTCATTAGTAAAATTTATAAAATGTTAATGCTTTCTACTTTGTTTTTAGTCTTTGTGTTCCATTAGGAAAGTGGATGTTGTTTGAAAATTATTTGAGGAAGATTATAGGCAGAATAAGTATGAATAGAATTCACAATCTAAATGTCAAAGAACACAACTCCTCTGGGTACTTTAATGCTAAATGTTGGTCACATCTAGATCATTCACTAATATCATCAAAACACCCAGTTACAGATGCCAGGTAAATATTATACAAAACCAAGTAAGGTTTAGCCTGATGAAATGACCATGAGAAAAAATGATGCTTGCTACCAAGCCCAAAGACTTGGATATGATACCTGGAGTCCACAGGATGGGAAGCAAACCATCTCCTGCAAATTGTCCTCTTTTTTTTTTTACACATGCAAACAGTGGCATATACATGTTCACACACAAAATAAGTAAGTGAAAACAGAACAAAGCAAAGTGAAGAAAAGAAGCAAACATTAGCAAACAACCAGCAAGTTCTTATATAGTCTAATGGTTCCCATTTTCATAATCCTCCCTAGACTTGATAGCCAATAATAACAAAATGTCTTCAGCGTTATCACAACAATCTCAACATTGTCACTTGAGCTCCCAAGGAAACAACTTCCAACTTTCAGGGCCAGTGACATGCAACTGTAGAACCCAATACCATATTTGAAAAGAGGATTTGAAAGTAAGGCAAATACGTGCTAAAGGCTTACACTAGGTAAGGAATCAGTGGCCTAGAAGTTATTTAATTATTATGTAAACAATTTACATCCACGTACAATTTAGAGATCAAAGCAGGAAAAATAAGAGGTATCTTTGCTTTTGAAGAGTTATTTTCATTTATTTGCTACATAATGGGTCCTAATAAACCGATAACATGTATTTAATGTTGTTTTATTTAATTGTTAATTCCCTGTGTGTTATGTGTGTGAACATGTGTCCAGACATGCACATGGATGTCAAAGGACAACATGAAAAAGTCAGTGTCTTCTTTCAACTTTCCATGAATTTCTCAGGTTTCCAGGTTTAGGCAGTAAGTGTCACTACCACTACCTGCTGAAACATTGCACCAGCTATGTGTTTCAGTTTAGAATCACATAATGTTCATATGATCTGATACCAACCCCTAAGTTTCATGGTTGTGGCTCAGATGTAGAGCACTTGCTTACCTTGTATGAGATTCAGGGTTCAATCACTAGCACTGAAAAAAATGTTTAGCTGTCTAAACAAACACATAGATGAATCGTGACTTAATTTGAGTTTCATCTTCCTGAGTATGCATTAGAATAGTAACGTTACTGAGATGCCACCATAGATGATGTAGGTAATCACACTTAGTTGAACACAATGTGCCATACCGATGTCTGTGCTATTTTGATGTTTAATTCCCATGGGTTTCTTATACCGTCCAAACTTCAGTATACCTGCACCATTCATGTCCTTCATTTGTGTGACTAACAAGACCCATATACATTGTATTTGTTCAATTTATTGACTATTTGCTATGAACTGGATATTTCATTACATACCATGGAAAATTCACAAAGTTACAACTAGATCTCTGCAGATAAAAAAACAAAAAACAAAAAACAAAAAAAAACCAAACAAACAAAAAAAACAACCTAACTGCCAGATACCTGAAGCTTTCTTCCTTACATGTGAGTTTTGAAAAAAAAAAATTGATGACCCAATCTAGAGGCATGAGAACTTGTTCTGAGTGTTAGGTTTGCAAAAAGTTCTATATTTCAGAGTACCTGGCTCATCAACAAAAAGAGCCTTAGATCCTTACCAGATATGGGATTTTCCTGTTGAGCAAACATCATGAAAATTGATCAAAGGTCTTTTCATGAGTTTATGTTTGCAAAGGGCAGTGTTGACATAATCAGATGACAAGACTCATAGCTGAAGGAGATTAAATAAGACCCAACTCAAGCACATCTAATTATGGTGACCATGAGATGAGGCTGGTCTCTCCTTTCCTCTTCCATCCATTCATCTCTCCTTCCTTCTCCTACTCTCCCTTCCTCTACTCTCTTCTCCTCTTCTTTCCTCCTTTTCCCTCTCCTCCTTCATTCATCCCTCCATCTCTCCCTTCCTCCCACCCTCCCATTTTTTCTTTTTTATTGTTTGTGTATGTGTGTGTGTGTGTGCTTGTGTGTATGTGTTTGTGTGTGTATATATGGAGAACAGAGGTCAGTCTTAGGTGTCATTCCTTGAGAGCCATTATTTTGCTGATACATTTTCTAGAATTTGCCTGTTTTTACTTCTGTAGTATTACTAGTGGAGACAACCACCATTGTCTTTTTAAATGGGTGCTGAGAATCAAACTCAGGCCCTCATACACACATGGCAAGCATTTCTGTGACTGAGCTATCTTCCCAACCTCTAGCCACTCCTTTTTCAAGTGAGCCCAGAGAAGCCATGAGAAGCTTGGAAAGACACGATGCAAAGTGCACCATCAGATCAGATCTGTCTAAAGTGAATCCACATGCTCTCTGAGCTGTCAAAGAAAACTTGCACCAGATGGAGTTATTCAGTTAAGGAAGCTTTATTCAAGACAACTGCGGCAAAGCTAAGACTGCTGAAGTAGGAAACAGATTGATCTCAACCTCACTATGAAAATGTAGGAGGGGGGAAGGGTTTTCAGCACTATGGTGAGTTAGAAAGCACAGGAGGGTGTTAGTGGGAGGTTTGTTAGGCACTATGACAAGGGCACCTATGCAAGCTATTTATTTATTGCTTTACCATAGTAGCCTGCTGTCCCAGAGACAGTGGGAAGTAGAGTGACATATCCACACCTTTCTTGGCCTTTACTCAGACATTCTTGGGTTACAAAATGGACAAACTAAGAGAAAACTTCTTAGAGGTAGAAAAAAATTGGAATGGTAAGCTGTAAGTAGATATTATGTGAATATGAGATTAGAGGGTTAATCAGTCAGAAGGAAATTGCTTATAACTATATATAGCCAAACTGAGGGGAGCACTGAGACCACCATAGTCACTACTATGCATAGATTAACTACTGGTTAAATGCTCATCTGCGACCATGGAAACAAGAACATGTCACCCCTCTGGTTGGAGACAGCCTACATTGTTCCTCTTGTCCCAGATGGCCCAGTATATCTATTGGTTTTACCTATGCAGATGTGTTCTCACTGCTGATAGTGGTTTCACTTGCAAAATTTTCATGGACCGAGTGTACAGCCCTTTGGTTTAGAGATTTTAATTTTACTGGATAATGATCTTGGTGATTTTAAACATTTCCTGTTGCTTGTTAAACTGCCTGCTCGATTCAGCTCCAAATAACAGCTTAAGGCATACAAGTGAAAATTTAGCTCCTCGTATTTAACAACTACTATAATTTTAAAATCTACTTTCAATTAAGAAAAAAACCTTGTAATTCTCAAAAATGGTCGTGTTCCAAGATGTGCTAAAATGTCGACTGAATACAAGTCCACTTTAGGTCTGGCAGAAACTATTCTGTTATCATGTGGCTTCATATTGAAAAGCCCATTCAGTAGTGCTACTGACATGACTGGTATAGTGGAGCATTTAATATTTGTCTTTATACATCTCCCCATGATGTCAGAACAGTCTCCAGTAATCAAAGGAGTTGAAAAGAGCTAGAGTAAAGTATTTGCTAAATCTAAATATGTACAATTGAATTCTTAAGAAAATATCCATAAGAGATGTATTGATTTAGGAAATGAACATCATTTATGATTCTGCATACATGGTAGCTTTTGAGATGGACAATAATCTATTTTATGCTGCCAACACTATATGGATGGACTCAGTCTTTCAAACAGAATGATCATCTTTAAAGCAATTCCCTACTGTTTGAAGCTTACTTGAATAATCCTGTCACTGAAGAATAAAGTCCAAGCTCAGGGTGAATATTCTTTGTATTTAAAAATGAATTTGATATTAATGTAGACAGTTGAACACAGAAGTGAGCTCAAGAGCAGGCACTGAGTCAGTGGAGATATTACTTGCTACATAGTAGACTTGGAAGCCATCAGTGGATCATTTCCTGGGTACCGGCCAACAC
>NW_021620706.1:498371-510871 GCF_004785775.1 Grammomys surdaster | reverse complement strand
TATTTCTAGACCAGTACATGATTGAGTCAAAAAACTGGTCACCTTTAAGAAAAATACAAGAGTCATTATAACTTCTCTTTTTGATTCTTGGTCCCACAAAGTCTAAAATCTTGAGGCAAGGCAGCTTGTCCCATCTAGGATATAGGCAAGTAAAGGTGAGACAGGAACATATGTCCAGTACATCTTCCCAGTCACCCTTGTCAAGGCACTCAGCAAGCTCACAGGTCAGCATCATTCTTTGTCTCAGCAATCATCCTGGCAGCCATCATGCTCCTTCACCATCCTGCTTCCTATAAGGTACAAACTGTTCCATGTATCCAGACTACTAATGTATGCATTTTTATACAAATTGGAAATCAAAGGCATGGAAAGGGGAAGTGGGGTGTTGAAGGTTCCACTGTGACCACCAAGGCATCCAGGTATGCCAGTGTGAAGTGATTCAGTCCATCTAGGGGACAACAGAGAGCTGAGGTATGTAGAACGCTGATTGATGGAGAATAGAGAAGAAATTCATATACTCTGATTCTATTTTTGGTATGGAAATTACTAAAATATCAACACTGTGATTTAGGTTTTAGAATATGTTTTTTACATATTTTCTTTATGTCCATTTATTTGGCTGCTTTTTTAAAAATACAAACTAACTACTTTCTAAAAAGGTAATTCTAAAATGTAAATTTATTCTCTTTTATTCTTGAGTAAATCCTACCCACCTGCCCCCAAAAGGGTAGTTACTTACTAAGTTTAAACTTAACATTTTTCATGTTTAATGGTATAGAAAAAGATAATCATCTCTAGTAAGGATAAAATTTTCAAATTAACTTTGAGTTTCCCATAAAATCTATACCCTGTTGCTGTTGTTGTGTGTAATAATCTCACTATAGAATATGCTGGTCATCTTTAAGAGCTTAAAAAATTCAAGACAGAAAAAATTAAAATGAATAAATCATATATATATATATATATATATATATATATATATATATACTATTTGATGGTTAAAATACTCTCTATATGTAGAGGAAATAAAACACATGGGGGCTGTTTACAATTATAGATGAGGTGGATAAACTGTCTCCCTAGTCTATTGACACTGAAGAAAGAAATGAAGGAAATGGTGAAGTGACTCTAAAGATAATTTAGGGGACTGTGTGTCAGGAGGGAATGGAGAAGAGCCCTGAGATATTAATGAGGATGCTATTAAAGGAGCAGCAAGGAGGTTGTAGTGGGCAAGAGGAGTGACAGGAAGAATGGGAGAATCATATTGTGCTATACAGTGTTAGTGCATTCTAGTTAATCTTGCTGTGGTGTTGGGAAGGTCACAGCATTTCTGACCAGTATCTCTATAGCTTCAAGTCTTCATATAGCATCTTACAGAATTGACTAACTCCTATGCTTGCATCCTATAAGGTGTTAATCCATATTATAGATATATATAAAACGTAGGCAGTTTGTACACTGTTATTTGCTGAGTTCTCTTTGATGAGTCTGTGCAATGAAAAGGTCAATGAGGACAGGGCTCAGCAGGTCCTGTTCCTTCATGTGGTCTCCCATTGGCAGTTAGATGGTTTTGGAAGGATAACTTTGCCATCTTTCTGTGGGAATTTATAGAACAGATAAAGTTAAAATATGAATGAGGTAATTAGCTGAAAATTAAATCCAGTTAAAAAACTAAACCAGAAAGTATTCAGGAATATTCTGAGCTAAACTGTGTGTGTATGGAAATGGGCAGGAGAGTACCCTGTAATACTGGAGGCATGACAGTACAGAGTAGCATCCAAAGCCAGTCATGTAGACCAAGCTTACAACAGTGGCCAATTTCTAGTGACATAGATGCCACTCTGTCTTCATAGTTTTCACTTGACTCTATTTCATACAAGATGTAGAGTAAAAATAAATGTGTTTTTAAAGGAGTACAGCATGCCAGCCTGGTGTTTCATATTCCTACTTTCTGTCATAAGAATCCCAAATAAATCATTCCTTTGTATACTTTCCTGGCCTCCTCTCCTGGCACTAGCTAATATGCTCAGTCTTCAGGTTTTAGAACAAATTACTTCCCAAAGAAAAGCAACTTCCACTATCAAGAATAACTCAGGTCATCTTGTTGTAGGATGTTGTCATTGTATCTAGTTTCTCCAGGAGAGCTTTGAACTGTTCTGTAAACCAGAATTCTGGAAATTACCCATGCAGTTCCAGAGTTTCTCACAGACATGAAGTCTAAAAACTTCCCTAGCTGTGTCACTAGGTTATTGCCCTGTCACTAGAACCTGGGAGGTGTCTGAAGCACAGAATGCACTCATGTTTATAGAGATTAAAGATTATTACTTATAACTAGAGTCAAAGAAAAAGGTGAACTCTGCTCCTTTCCTGAAAAGTCAAATAGAGTACAATGGAGTCAAGTAAGCCAGAAATAAAATGTTTATACATAAAAGAAAAATAAATTAAACTTGTGATCATTGAAAATGTTTTCAATACATTAAAAATATCTTTTTTGTCCAACACCTCTGTTCTCCATTTTCTGGTCAACAACTCTAACTACAATCCTAGATCTTCATTCCACTCCCAGGGACACAACTGAGCCTGTCCCCCTGGAGGCCTGAGGTCACTCAAGACACCCAGAGTCCTGCTGTCATTAGGAACTACCAATTCTATCTAGAGACCCCTGCTACCACTTGAGACTTCGAGGTCGTCCAACTAAAGACCAGTGTAAAAACATAATAAACAAAAGCCAGACTAATATGGTACCATCAGAGCCCAGTTCTTCTACTACAGCAAACTATGGATATCCTAAGACATCCGAAGAACAAGAAAATAACCTCAAATCTCATCTTATGAAGATGATAGAGGCCTTTAAAGATGAATTAAATTAATACCTTAAAGAAATACTGGAAAATACAATCAAACAGGAGAATGCCTTTAAAGAAGAAAAGAATAAATATCAATACAGAAAAACAATCAAACAGGTGATGGAAATGAATAAAACTGCTCAAGACCTGAAAAATGGAAATAGAAGCAATAAAGAAAACACAAACCAAAGCAACTACAGAGATAGAAAACCTAGGAAAGGAAACGGGAACTACAGATCCAAGCACTACCAACAGAATACAAGAGATGGAAGAGAGAATATAAGGCATAGAAGATATGATAGAAGAAATTGATACATTGGTCAAAGAAATTGTCAAATCTAAAAAGTTTCTAACACAAAAATCTAGGAAATCTGGGGCACCATGAAAAGACAAAACCCAAGAATAATAGGAATACAAGAAGAAAAAGATTCTTAGATTAAAGGCCCAGACAATATCTTCAACAAAATCATAGAATAAAATTTCCCAAACTTAAAGAAAGACATAGCTATAAATGGAAAAAAAAAACACTTATAGAACAGCAAATAGATTAGAACAGAAAACACAATCCTCCCACCTCATAAAATTCAAAACACTGAATGTAGAGGACAAAGAAAGAATATTAAAAGCTGCAAGGGTAAAAGGCCTAGTAACAAAAATGGCATATCTATCAGAATTACACCTGACTTCTAAATAGAGACTATAAATGACAGATGTCATGCAGACTGTAAGAGACCACAGATGGTCAGCCCAGACTACTATATCCAGCAAAACCTTCAATCATCATAGATGGAGAAACCAAAATATTCCACGACAAAACCAAATTTAAACAAATCTTTCCACTAATTCAGTCCCATCAAAGATACTAGAAAGACAACTCCAACACAAGGAGGATAACTACACCCAAGAAAACACAAGAAATTAATAATTACGTAGAAAAAAAAACAAATGAAGAAAATCTCCCCCACACACTAACACCACCAACATCAAAATAACAGGAATCCAATAATCATTGGTGATTATTATTTGCCAATATCAATGGACACAATTCACAAAAAAAGACACAGGCTAACAGAGTGGATGCATAAACAGGTTCCATCATTCTGCTGTATTCAAGAAACTCACCTCAGCAACAGAGATAGATACTACCTCAGAGTAAAGGGTTATAAAAAGGTCTTCCAAGCAAACATACCCAAGAAACAAGCACAGTAGCCATTCTAATATTTTATAAAATAGATTTTTAACCAAAATTAATCAAAAGAGATGGAGAAGGACACTTCATCAAAGGAAAAATCTAACAAAATAATGTCTCAATTCTGGACATCTATGTACAAAAGGCAAGGGCACCAACACTCATAAAAGAAACATTACTAAAGCTTAAATCACACATTGAACCCCACACATTAATAGTGGAAGACTTAAACATCCCACTTTTACCAATGCACTGATCATCAAAACAGAAACTAAAAAGAAATATTGAAACTAACAAATGATATGAATCAAATGGACCTAACTGATACCTACAGAATATTTAAGCCAAACACAAAAGAAGATACTTTCTTCTTAGCACCTCATGGAACCGTCTCCAAAATTGACCATGCACTCTGTCACAAAGCAAGCCTCAACAGATAAAAGAAGACTGAAATAACCACTTGCTTGTTATCACATCACTATGGTTTAAAACTGGACTTCATATAAAATAGAAACAACAGAAAGCCTGCAAACTCATAGAAACTGAATATCTGCATAGAAGAATGCAAAATGTTTATATTTATCTCCCAGCAAAAAATTGAAGTCCAAATGAGTCAACGACCTCAATGAAAAATCAGATACACTAAATCTAATAGAACAAAAAGTGAAGAACAGCCTTGAACTCATCGGTACAGGAGACAGCTTCCTGAACAAAACACCAATGGCTCAGGCTCTAAGGTAAACAAATAATAAATGAGACCTCTTAAAACTGAAAAGCTTCTGTAAGGCAAAGGCTACTGACAATAGGACAAAATGGCAACCTACAGATGTAGAAAAGATCCTCACTAACCCTACATCTGACAGAAGGCTAATATCTAAATTATATAAAGAAATCAAGAATTTAGACAACACCAAACAAAATAACCCAATTAAAAAATGGGATACATAGCTAAACAGAGTTCTCAATAAAAGAATCTCAAATAGCTGAAAAGGACTTAAAGATGTCCAACATCCTTGGTACTTAGAAAAATGCAAAACAATATGGCCCTGAGCTGCCATCTTACACAGGCCAGAATGGCTAATATCAAAAACACAAACGATAACATATACTGAAGAGAATGTGGAGCAAGGGGAATATTCCTCCATTGTTGGTGGGAGTACCAACTTGTACAAACACTCTGGAAATCAATTTGGTGCTTTCTCAGAAAATTGGGAATCTATTTACCTCAAGACCCAGCTATACTTCTCCCGGGAAAATATCCAAAAGATGTTCTACAACATCACAGGACACATATTTCACGTGTTCATAGCAGCCTTATTCAAAATAGTCAGAAACTGAAAGCAACCTAGATGCCCCTCAACCAAAGAATGGATATAGGAAATGTGGTTCAAGGACTGGTAAGATTCTGCAAAGAGCCTTGTCAACCTAAGACAAAAGTTCATTGCTTTTGTTAATGCATATTCCATGAGGGGTAGGGAAGGCATTCTTGGTAGAATGACCTAAGACAGACTCAGTGTTATTTATGAAATATAAAAGGGGAAGAGGCAGGGAACTTTTGGGGCTGCTTGGCAGGAATATGACATTGGCCAAGGACAAGGAACTGGGCTTCAGGCAAAAATCTAACATTAGGCTAGAACAAAGAAGTAATTTCAGGCAGGAATCTAAATTTTAGGCTAGAACAAGGAAGTGGGCTTCAGACATGAAAATGACTTTAGGCTAGGACAGGGAAGTAGGCTCAGATATTTTGATCATCCTTAGAAACTCTGATCATGGTAGTATTCACAAAACTTTGTTTATTGCCTTGCCTGTTCCTTGACTATTTATGTTTATTGTCTTGCTTGTTCCTTGACTATTTGCATCTATTGTATTACTAGTTTCTCAATCTAGAACTTACCTTAATACTTGCATATAATTAAAATGGTATAATAGCAAAAAGGAGGAGGGGGGATGGGATAGGAGTTTTCTAGGGAGGAGAAATGGGAAAAGGGGATGTTATCTGAAATGTAAATAAATAAAATATCCGACTCAAAAAAAAAGAAAGTATGGTTCATTTATTGATACTATTCAGGTATTAAACAAGGGAATCATGAATTTTGCAGCAAATGGATGGAACTTGAGAATATTAACCTGAGTGACATAGCCCAGACCCAAAAGTGCAAGCATTGTATGTACTCACTTTTAAGTACATGTTAGCTGTAATGTACAAGATATCCATACTCCATAGACCCAAAGAACCTAAACTAGAAGGAAGGCCCAAGCAAGGCTGCTTGAATACCACTTAGAAGGGGGAATAAAATAATCATAGAAGGGAGATGGATGGAAGGAGATAAGTGGTAGGTATGGGGAGGGGCATGGGATAGATCCAGGATTTAGTGTTGGGAGAGATAGGAGAGAGGGCCAGAAGGCCTGGAGAATGAACAGAAATCTGCAGCTGCCAGGGATGGGGGGGCATCTCTAGAACATGCTAGAATCTTGGGATGGGGGACTCCCAGGAGTCTATGGTGGTGACATCAGCTGAGACCCTAACAATGGGGATATGGACCTGAGGTGATCACATCCTTTAGATAGCCGGAGCCCCCAGTGGAGGAATAGATACCAACCCACCCATAAAACTTTTGACCCAAAATGTATCCTGTCTATAAGAAATACAGAGACAAAGATGATGCAGAGACTGGGGAATGCCAACCAATAGCTGGACAAACTTGAGACCATCAAATTCCAAGCACCAGTCCCTGACACTACTGATGATACTCTTTCAGACAAAGGTCTAGCATAACTGTCTTCTGAGAGGCTCCACCCTACTGCTGCCTGAAACAGATGCAGAGACCCAAAGCCAAATATTGGACAGAGTTTGGAGAATCTTATGGAAAAGATGTGGGATGGATTAAAAGCCCTGGACAGGATAAGAACTACATAGGAAGATTAACAGAGTCAACTAACCTGGACTCTTGAGGGCTCTCAGAGAGTGAACTACCAACCAAAGGGCACACATGGGCTGAACCTAGCCTCCCTGCACATATGTAACAGATGTGCAAGTGGGCCTTCATGCAGATCCTCCAACAACTGGAGCTGGGAATGTTCCTAAAGCTGTTGTCTATCTATCCTGTTCCCCTAACTGGACTGCTTTTTCTGGCCTCAGTGGGAGAGGATTTGCCACTCAGTGGGAGTGGCAAAGACTTGATGGCCAGGGTGGGGAGATACTCAGTGGGTGCGTCCACCCTCACGGAGAAGAAGGAAGGGATGGGAAGAATGACTGTGTGAGAGAGGGACCAGGATGAGATTGGCAGTGATCAGGGTGTAAAGTGAATAAATAAATAAATTACTGGAAAGTTTTCTTTCTGCGTGCATGTCCAATTGCATGCCTGCATGTGTGTGTGTGTGTGTGTGTGTGTGTGTGTGTGTGTGTGTGTTTCCAGATGTACATGACATATCTCACATGTCGATGTCAGAAGACATCCTTGGGTGTTGGTCCTCACCCTCCAGGTTGTTTGAGAGAGGATCTTCTGGTTGTTTGGTGTTGTGTAGTCCAAGTGAGCACTGTCAATCCAAGAGCTTCTCAAGATTCTCCAGAGTCCATCTCACAGCTTGGCTTAGGACCTCTGAGACTGAAGATCTGGTTTCTAAGATTTGAAGCACAGGTCTTTATACTTGGGGACAAGCATTTTACATACTGGGCCATCTCTTCAGACCAAATTATAACGTTCTTTAAAGTCTCATATTAATATTCTGTTGTGTTGATGTGATTATGTCAGCTTTACCTCTCAGGAATAATGAAAATCTGTCATACATCAGCTTCTGCTTCTAGTTGTGCCTGTGCCAACTATGGATCTGTTTTTAAGGAGCACAATCCTTTATTTTGTATATTGGTTCAGCACAAAGTTGTAGCAAACTGCAGAATTTTGCTACAATTACCAAACACTGCATAATTTTATCTAATTATACAGAGCTAATGTGCAACCTCCCTGTATTAATAATAAAGCAATTAACCTAAAATACCAATTGGTGTGAGTTTCTTGTCTCTTGCCTCATTACCGCAGTCTGTTCCCAGTTTGGAACAGTGAGCATTGTATTCTGTAAATGTTAGTTCCAGATAAAGTTGATTTTTTTTGCATGGATCCCAGTCACCTTGTCACCCCTTCCCTTCGACTTTCTCACCCTTCTCTTCCTGGAATATGTATGTGTGAAAGGTGGTATCTGCTAGAGTAGTTTATGATGATATAAATAAATTTAAGGGTAATTAGAAACAGTAAGAGACATAGTAGTATTATCGTAGCCCTCTGAATTTACTTTTTCTCCTCTTTTAATGCCAATAGACTTTGTAAGAGACACTTCCATTGTGCCTGACAGGTCTGATGTTATGGTGTCAATGGAAGCTTGCGTGGAAACCATTATCTTGTCAATTCTGTGATGTCAGTGGCAACTTGATGTCAATGAAAATGTATAAGGTTTTTCCATTATCATTGTAGCAGCTTCTCTGGGCTTTTCAGCCTATCAAAAGAGACTCATGGGTAAAAAGACTAAGAACCTGAAATTGATGCCTGAGATTTTTTAAATTAAAGGTGGATATTGTAAGACTGTTTCTATTTTTGGCTTAGCAGTAGCAAAAAACAATATATACATAGAACACAAGTAAAATAATAAGCAGTTATTTTGCAGTGAGGAATGTAAACAGTTTATAATTTTGAATTTATTCAAATTTTCATGACTGGGTCTTATTTGTAAAAGTGAATGGTGAAGAGAAATTTTATTGTAGACAATAAATTATGTTAAATAATTCTTATGTTATGAAATGCATAAAAGTAAGAATGTCACTGGAAACAGTGACTTCCCTAAAATTATATCTATCAAGTCACAATATCCCTGTTGTGATATTGAACTGTGTCACATGGTGACTTCCCAGGAAGATGTAATCAGTGTGCCACTAATGATGGGCAAGTGACGCTTAGGTCTTTGTGTAATAAAATAAGTATGGATTGCATTGTACTAACACACACTTTATGTGTCTATAGATATAAAGCAGTTCAGAAAAGCTTTTTTGCTTTGTTTATGATCCTTTAGGCACAAATTTTGCCTGAATTTGCCTTGGTAAATATTGAAAATATATGAACTCAATTGAACATGTATGATTTTCCAAGCAATCGTTCTCTCACTCTTTTGCTTTACATTACCCCCTAATGTAATGCCATAATTTGCTTTAAATTCTAAACACTGGAGGTGATAAACATTGTGAAGGAAAGCTGAGGCAGAAATAGAGTTTCATTATTTTTAGTAGTTTGTTAATTAGCTCCTTGGTACAGGTAATTCTTAAACTGAGAAGATATTTGAAAAAATAGAGGCACACATGGACATGTGTGTGTGTGAGTGCTCACATGTGCCTATGTATGAGATATGTGTGTGTATGGCTATGTGTGTGCACATGGGTATGTATGTGCTTGTGTTTGTGTATACTTCTGCCTTCAAAGATCAGACAGTGTGAAGAAAGTGAAACAAGCACACAGATTCAATTTAATTTCAATAGATGTACTCTTTCTTTCTTTCTTTCTTTCTTTCTTTCTTTCTTTCTTTCTTTCTTTCTTCTCCTTCCTTCCTTCCTTCCTTCCTTCCTTCCTTCCTTCCTTCCTTCCTTCCTTCCTTTCTTGCTTTCTTGCTTTCTTGCTTTCTTGCTTTTTTCTCTTTCTTTCTTTTTAATTTCTGCTTCCTGAAGTCACTTAACTCTTCATAATATTCATCTGTGTCATCTGACATAGCTAAAGGCTTTTCTACCTAAATAAAAATAATATGTGAAGTAGTATTGGATGAAATGAATAGGCAAAAAAAAAATGCTACCTTTTTTGGATGCCCCAGTGTAAGGGAATTCGAAGGTGGGGATGTGGGAGTGGGTTAGGGGGACATCCTCATAACAAACAGGAGGAGGGTGATGGGATAGAAGGTTTCTGGGGTGGGGGAATGGGGAAAGGGGATAACAACTGAAATTTAAATAAATAAAATATCCAATAAAAAAGAAAAAGAAAGACACAAGTACTGTAAGTATTGGTGTGTGGGTCAAAATAAATAGTTATTTTATTATAAGAACACACATGCTTACCTGTTGTAGCCATATGTGTGTTGAAAGGCATAGGTAGATAGCTCAATAGTCATAATTTGATTTGAATTATGATCACAAAACTGTTAATTTGAGGTTTAAATATGTTGTGTCTATAATTCTAAATCAAAGTATCATTTTCCTTGAAGCTTTTGATGATCCTTGCTTGTGGTACTTCAAGCTTTATATTGTGAACAGAAAGAAATCAAGATCTCTACTGTGGGTGAATTCATTTGCTGCCTGTGAGCAATTCTGACATGAATTTAATGGGAGAAAATCTTGAATCTGGTGGATCAGACAGGATTTTAGAAAAATTACTTTTGAATTTCCCTGAATTGTTCATACTCTGATATCCTGTTGCAGAATAACTGAGTTGGTCACATCATAAACTTCTCTCTTTCCTCTTTGTTTGGGTCTGTTTGACTGTATGTGTATGTGATAATATTAGAAATAATTATGTAAATATTTGTAAAAATGTTATCATCTATCAAACTGAAGAAGAAGCTATTATGTTGTCATTTGTGTTTATGTGTTTATATGATATGTGTGACTGTATGTGTGTGAGTGCAGGTACATCTTGCCACTGTGTTTATAGAGGTCACAGGACAACCTCAGGTGGAAATCCTGGAATTTCATTTGAGTCATGGTCTCTTATTTATTGTACCGTATGATAAGCTAACTGGTCATAAAGTTTCTATGGATTCTTCTGTCCTATATCCCATGTTACAGCAGGAGTTCTGGTATTATAGATCACCTTTACATGGATTCTCGAGATTCAAACCCAGGACCTAATGATGTCACAGCAAATACTTAACCCATGGGGCTATCTTGCCAGTTCAGAAGATAATACTTAAAAAAATCATCAAACATATTAGTATCTCTCAAAGATATAGCTTCTGTTGAATAACTGACCAATATATGATACATTTTTTGTTTTCCTGATACATCTAGCAAGACAGTAAAAATAGAGATGCTAGGAGAATAAGTATCTTCTATCTATCTATCTATCTATCTATCTATCTATCTATCTATCTATGTATCCTTCCATTGATCCAGCATCTATCTACCCATCTCTTACTTGTTTATACATATGTCTCCCTATCTTGTATATACTTACCTATGTACAATTTATTCATAGATAGAGCTGTAAATTCTATATCTGTCAAGTAATAAGTAGATAAATAAAAAGAGAGGGAGATGGAGAGGGATCAAGAGAGGGAGAGAGAGAAAACAAGGAACTTTGATACATGGAGGAAATAAGATTGAGTTCTTGGCAAAAACCCTCTACTTTCTATATAGTTACCTGGAGAGGACTATTTGTGAATGGGAAATAAAATCACTAAGGGTGACATTCAAACTTACTTAACGTGTTACATTGAGGATCAAGTCCATCCTTGCAGTCGGTTGTTAAATGCTGTCAGCATAACTACACATCCCACACTAAAGATGCTACAGGAAATTTGGATAGCATTTGCATTATGAAACCATCATGACAGTTGAGAAGAACACAGAGTGCTTAAGGCAAAACTCAAATCAAACTCCAGGCAGTGGACATAATACATGCACCGAAATTCTAGCTTAATTGTTCTTAGGGCAAACGACTCTTCCTCTGCAAATGACAGTTTAGATAAAGCTTATTTCTCTTGAATTAACTCAGACTGTGCTTTGCTAAATATTCAGTTCTGTTGGTGTTTCATGCACAGATGTAAAAAACAATATATTACATACTGAAAGCTAACTTTCTCAGCTAAAGCTAGTGTTGTTCCTATGTTCAAGGAACGAATCAATAGCACGCCACTCTACCCAGTTGAATTCCAATGGCTAATTTGTTCACATGATTCAAAATTCATGTCAGCTGCAAAAGAAATAGTTGACAATATCTCACTCTCATCCACTTCTTAGAGCTGATTACCCACAAATCACCAGCAGCCATTCTACCACTGAACTGATATATTTGATGCATTACTGATTTAGGGGGTGCCTCCCTTCATATTTGGATGCTTATCAAGTAGTTTTTGACACATACATATTTATTATCAAGCACCATTTACAAAATATTAACTAGAATTGCTGCATCTTCAGAATTTTTAAGCCACTTATCTTGTTTCCAATTAACAAATACATTCCCAAGATAATGAAAGATTGTTTTAAATAAAAGCAGCCTACCAGTGTCTACTTTATAATATGGAATAACTTACCTCAAATAAAATTCAACATTTTAAAATACACTGTATTTGCTGAGCATGTAATAACATCTTGATTTTGTCTTTAAAAATATGCTCAAAGTTTGACAAATTTAGCATCCTAAATATCACCTTAAATTTTATATGATATTGTGTCCCGCGCAACCTCCCGCCAGCAGGAAAGACGCGGCACACTCAGG
>NW_021620706.1:411057-498361 GCF_004785775.1 Grammomys surdaster | reverse complement strand
GCACAGACTTGTTAATGGCAATGATGTGATAAGGATAGCTTCCCACAATATTGGGTAATGCTTTAGAATTGGGTATATATTTTTGCCTTGCAGTATTTCTAAATAATTTGTAGTTTCCCAGAGACTGTACTTAGCTATTAGTCCTCACAAAAACCCTTTGAAATACATATGCTATAGATATCATTCTATTCATTTCCAGGTAAGAAGAATGACATGAGTTTGGATCACATCTACTATGATTTACTCAGCTATTAAGATCAATATCTGGAAATTACATCCACTTCTACATAATTAGTCAGCCAGTGTTCAATCATGCTAGTCTTTCTATTTACTAGATAAAATATAATTCAAAGAAATGTTTCTTAGATAATATTTTTGGATTGTACTTAAGTCTGTGTCATTCTAAATTGAATTATTTCTCTTAATTATATGTAAATAGGACACTGAATATGTAGAAATACAGGAGCAGTGGAAGAGACATGTACAAAAGCAGATCAGTAAAGCCAGTCATATTAGAGTATATTGCTATATTCAAGTGGAGTCATCAGTATTGACTTACTCTATTGGTGCAAGAGCCAGTAACATTAGGTTGAGCTTGGGAACCTATTAGAAATACAGGAGCTCAGCCCACCCAATTCCTTTCTTATTACAATCTGGGTTTAGGCTCATCACCAAAATAGTCATAGGTATAGCTTTATTACATCTTAAGAATCACTACATGTGACTGATTTACAGAAGAATGAGGAAGAGGAACAGGGATGAAAAAGAAGAAAGAAAGAAAGAAAGAAAGAAAGAAAGAAAGAAAGAAAGAAAGAAAGAAAGAAAGAAAGAGCTGAGTTGCTGACTGAGTGTGTTTGGGTTGAGCCACAGTACTGTAATGAGGAGGGAGGTAGTGTAAAGGGATTTAGGATGTGAAAAGCATTTGTAATAATTCTTACCTTTTTCAGGGGAAATCTCTTCAAAATAGTAGAGCCTTGGTAAGCTGCCAACATCATCATAATACCTTCCTTTTCTCTTTACTCCTTTTGCCCAGAACTGTACCTTGTACTCAGGTCTCCCTTCCCTTTAGTTCCAGTCTGAACCTGAAGAACATACAGTTAGATGATGCTTAAAGCAAAGGCAGAAGGCTTTATATTTAATTGTAAGAAATATTTAAAAACAAACAGCATTGGTAAACCAGTGAACAAGTTTTTCAGATATGAAAATCAAAGAAATACAGAGGGGGAAGTAAAATTTAGGCAGTTATTATAGACCATTAATATTAATAGTTGCATAGAAACCAAATGAAAAAATAGCATCAATAAACTAGTGAACACAGTCTTCACAGATGAAAAATGAAGAAATATAGAGGAAGTAGTAAATCAAGGCAATTATTGTAGGCCATTGGTATTAATAGTTACATTGAAATTATATTAAATACCTGTTGTTCATTCAATATATGTAATTTTATTTTTACCTAAGCATGTGATGGTTGTACAATCAAGAGAAAGAAAAGGTTTGCCTAATGTATACTATTACTAGTAAAAGCCTTGTAATGTATCAGTAACTTTCATTACATTGAAAATGTATGACATTAAATTATAACCTTAACTATCATAGAAGTATCCCATAATGGCATAATTATGACAAAACTATTATCACTATTACATGTGCCACAGAAGCGTTTTCTAGCTACATGAAAACATTGAAGTTGTTCTTTATTTTTACCTTCAAATTCTCTGAATACTCTTGAAAATGGGATTCTCCATTGGAAATTCAGTTACATTGAAATATGTGAAACCCTTCAGACAGCAGTGTGGCATTCCTGCAGAATATACAGGAAAAAAATTCTCATTTATGTGTCACAAATGAATAGTTTGCATTATTAAACCTTGCTATACTTACGCTTGTTTTTCTTTTTTTTTGTAGCAGCATACAAATGACAATGGACTAGAATGGACATTCTGAAAATCAGAAAGCCCCTGATGTTATTTTTTCTGTGAATATATGGGCTCCAGCCCTCCATGAAACACCCTGCACTTGATGAGCTTAACAATCTTTTCCTTTTTAAGTGTACAGAACGTGTGTGATGATCAAATACATGCAAAAGAGGTTTATAATTAATGATTTAAAGAAAACAGAAGAGAACTTTCCATCTGTAAAAATCAAAAATCAGAACAGGATGTAGTTCTCGTGGCTTGAATGAGAATGGCCCTTGATGTCATAAGTTTGAATACTTGCTCCTCAGCTGATGGAACTGTTTGTAAATGATTGGGATACATGCCCTAATTGAAGGAAGTGTTAGGCTCTGGAGGCTTCAAAAACTTCCTGTTATTCCTAGCATGTTCTCTGCCTCCTGCTTCCTGTTAGAGATGTGAGCTCTCTAGCTGTTCTTGGGTCATGTGTATGCTCATCCATCAAGGGTACCAAACGTCTGAAACTGAAAGCACAGTTAAACACTTTCTTTTCTAAGTTGCCTTGGTGAGAGTCTTGGTTGGTTGGTTGGTTGGTTGGTTGGTTGGTTGGTTGGTTGGTTGGTTTGATTGTTTTACCACAGCAATGGCAAAGTTTGATTTGCCATTACGTGTCACAGGTTGAAGCAATTGTAAGGTCCCATAAATGCAACATAATAATTATAAACAAAACCCCAAACCCAAAGAACTAGATATTTTCATTATTCATAAAATACTGAAGAACTCTTCTGATGCAAGTATTGTATTATAGAGAGGTAAAAAAACCATGTAAAGAAAGAAAATATTGGATGTTACATTAACTTTACAGGTAAATGTGGGAAGAAGAGATATAAGACTAGAGAGTCAGTATAGATCTCTGTACAAACTATTTTTCTCATAGCTATACACGATATCTGACCACAGCAACTTCAGGGAGAAATTTTTATTTGGGCTCCTTGTTTCAAACAGTCTCTGTTCATTATGGTGAGATTTAGGTGCATGACACATAGCACCAACTCCTTTCATTGCCTCTGTCCAGAATGGATAGAAAGCTTAAGGCACTCGCTGGTCTAACCTTCAAAGATCCTACCTAGTAAACTTTCCTACAACCTTCAAAGTAGCACCACAAGCTAGAGACTGAGTACTTAACCCAGGAGTGGTGGTCATATATGATAATTCAAAACCCTGTACTTTCAAAGCAAATTAGTTGAGTTAGAGAATTTCATATCATTGAACTGGACTTTAAGGATAAAACAAATTAAAAAATATACCTTCATTTGATTAATGGTGTTTGTGTGGGAAAGGTATGGGATTGAGGCAGGAATACTCTGAAGCCTCGGGGACATGGTAGTGGATAAGAAAGCCCTAATTTTAAAGAAGTAAAACTGTCAATGAGGGTAAAGAAGGATTCAAAGGAAGAGAGGAGGAATGAGAGACAGGGGAGACAGAGGAACTTCATGGAGTCTGGACTGAGGGATTTTAGTCAAAGGCAATGTGGGTGCACTGTGAAAATGTTTATGAATTTGAGAGTTCAATGAAGGTGGGAAAATTTGTGCTTTGAAAAGTTACTTGTGCAGACAGGAGGTGAATGGATGGAAAGGCAGGTGAGCTGTGATGCAAATTAAGAAAAGGGAAATTTCTCAGTTCAGGACTGAATCAGGTCCTGTGCTTGCATGCTTTACCAGCTGATCATCGACCTCCATAGAGCCTCCTATTACTGATTTGCTAATTTTTACAATGAGCTTTCTGTTGTGGTTTTTGAACATTTTATATATTTTAGTTTCATGTATATATTTCTCCATTTTATTGCTATGAAAGTTAAGCATATGTTTGCATTTTATTATTAAATAAATACATCTCTATGATATATGTGTTGGATTAAGATTTTAATTTTATGAAATTTCCTTTCCTGTGACAAATACTTGTCTTCAGTTTTCTTTTATATATTTATTTTGTGTACTTATTTTGTGTATTTATTTATGTGTGTACTTGTGCATGTGCATTTGTACGTATGCATGCTATATGTGTATGTAGGTGTTTATATATGTAAACATGCCTACATGTATGTGTGCATGTATGTATATACTTGAATGTATATAAGCACACATGTACTATGGAGTACCTGTCATAGGACAGATTCTCAAAAGTCAGTTTTGTCCTGCCATCTTGTGAGATCCAGATTTGAAGTTAGATCTGTTTACAAGTTCTTCTACCTGAAAAGCCAGCTCACCATTTCTGTCTCCATTTTAATTTGTTTCTATTTCTTCACATATTTTCTTAAAATTCTTGAGATGTTTTGATTTATAATTATTTTTTATACTAAACTCTCAAATACATACTATGCTCCCTTGGTTCTTTTTGTCCTAGACAGACCTCTTTCACCTGGACAGCTGTCCTGACCGGAGGCTTTGATGTTAACTTCTTTTACCATCAGTACTGAATCACTTTTTCTTTTCTGCTCTGGGATGTCCATGGACATTCACAAGTCTTCATGTAATGTTCAAAGATTCATATTCCTTTTGGAGTCTTTTAGTGGCTCACATCTTGAAATGATGTCTATAGAATTATATGCTTAAACAATTATCACGTACTGTTTTTGTAAGGTGTAGGTGTATTCAAGGTGTTGGAATGTATTACTTCCTTTTGTATTACTGTGATCACATATTTTGCAGAGCAGTATAAAAAGATTATACTATAAAAAGATTCATTTGGCCTGTGTCTAGGCAGAAAGTTACAGCCATTGGATCTGAAAGGAAGCATGTTCACCTCATAGGAGACAGAAAACAAGGTAGCAAAACAGGAAGGAGTCTACTTCTTCTAAGTAGGCTTTTCCTACTCAAGTTTCCAGAACCTTCCACAATTGCCCTGTCAGTGTTCGACACACAGACTTGGGACAGTGCACTTTCAAATCTTAACAAAATTCAAATTTCCCTAAAATAATTTTTGGTAATTTTCACTCTCCTACTATGGACCTCTTCCTTTGAATTGTTACTAATTGGATGCTTCTCCTTGTGAATTTTACTCAGCATCCTCTTCTTCCTTTTCTTTTTCTCTCCCTCTCTTTTCTTTAATCCCCTTTTAAATCTTTATGTCTGGAGTGTTGTCAATTACATGTTACTGATTGTTGACACCATTTCTTTTGTATTAATTTCAGTACTGTGCTCTTCATTGTAAGAAACTTTTTCCCTTTTCTGATTTTCTTTGATTTTTACATCCTATTATTTTCTTTAGACACAGTACGTCCTTTTACATTTTTATGCCTCAGAGGAAAAAAGTTATAGATCTTTAATTGAAATAGTACTGTTTTCTCTGTGACCACCCTTTCCCCATCTTACTTGCTTGGATCTATTTTCCACAAAAGTAGTTTTCCTGAAATAGTCTCCTATTTGTTACCACTTAGAATGAGGTACTGGTTTCAAATCTCCAATCACTTAGGTGATTTAGACTGGCTCTTACATTAAGAAGAGTTATGAAAAGTGTGCAAAATAAGAACACAACCTGAGTTATTAGAACACGTCTGAAATTATACCAGTATAATACCATTCCCTAAAATGTATAGAGGAAAATTTAAAAATAATTATGAGATAGACTAGTTTATAATCATAGTAAAAAATTCTTACCTCTTACAGCAACTGATAAAAAACCCAGTCAAAAAATCAGGAATGTAACTTTAAATGAATATGAATTTTTGTGAAATAAAAAGAACACAAGTTTAATAGGATAATTATTGATTTAAAATCTCTACTGTAAGAATTTTCTTTTACTTTTAAATTGGAATTAGATTCTTCTCTCATACAGTACATCTCAACCACAGTTTCCGCTTCCTCCACTCCTCCTAGTTCCCTGACTCCCTTCTCCCCCAGACCTTTCCCCTCTCCTCCATTTCCTCTTCAGGAAAGAGCAGGCTTTCAAGAGTTTTGTCAAGACTAATGGACACAAATATGTATGTGTGGGGGGGGCAGTTCATAAAAGTTAACCAAATATAGGGAGAAGAAATGAACTAAAACCTCTAAACACAAAAGTTAGAGGGACTGTGTTACTATTAGCCCAATACACCTCAGGGAAGAGAAAAAAGAATACTATCAGGATTAAGAAAAGACACTTCAAAGTGAAAAAAAGGTTTCTTGATTCAGAGCCCAAAAATGTTCTAAATGTAACAGCAAATACTTGTCCAACATGAGTATAGCTAGAGAACGAGATACTCTTCCTTCAGTAATTAGAAGACTGGATATGAATGTGGAGTAACAATATTACTGAAAACCACTTGGATGTCTATGACACTGACGTGAACCATCACCCACTACAAATACACCACACTCCCCGTGCACTGAGACTTCATCAGAGTTATCATGCCATAAGCCACACAAATCCAAGAATTTTTAAGAGGTTGAAATTCCCTGAAAGTTAAATTTAAGTGAATTGCTTTTCTGTTCTGATGGCTGCAAAATTGAAGCAAAATAACCAAAATATGCAGAAAGTCTCAGTATGTAAAAATTAAACAACATATTTCCCAATAACTGAGGTCAAGAAAAAACAATACGCAAGGGGAATTAAAAAATCTTTTGGTCTTAATGAAAGTGTAAACATAACAGCCTAATTTCTGAAAGATAGAGGAGAGTGAACAAAAATGTTATAGAATTATATTAGAAAAGCAGAAAGAACTTAGATTAATAACTTAACCTTTAGCATTTATAAATAAGAAAACCAAAAGCAAATTAAACTTAAAATTAGTAGATAAAATGAAAAAACTACTTTAAAATGTACATTTATATAGTCAAATTATTTATGTATTTTTATAACAGGGGAAAAAAACCCTTAGTAATTGTCTTAGTTACTGCTCTAATGCTGTGACAAGACTCTATGACCTAGGCAACTTAAATGGGAAAGCATTAAATTGAGGACTCACAGTTTTAGGGGGACGGGGCCTGATCATCATGGAGGGAAATAGGGAGTCAGGTAAACATGGTGCTTTAGCAGTAGCAAAGAGTTTACATCTGCAAGAGAGAGGGAGTGACTGGGCCTGGTGTGGGCTTTTGAAACCTTAAAGCCCAATGACACATCTCCTCCAAGAAAGCCACATCTTCCAATGCTCCTTAAACTTTCCACCAACTAGGAACTAAACTTTCCAACATACGAGCCTATGTGGGTCATTTTCATTCCAATCACCACATGTTCCATTTACAGAGACTTAGTAATTTCACAGTTTCTTAAGGACAAAGAGAAGACTAAATGTGATCACCGGTGAGTTCTGTCATGTAGACTTGTAAGCTGCACATCATTCTCACTTGAAAACCTGACAGAACTGTTCAGTGAAGGGTAAAGCATAAAAACTAAATTGTGTTTTTCACGACTGAAAAGTTGTCTTACTATTTTAAAATGAATTATGTGGCTTGTACATTGATGCAATAAAGAGAATTATAATTATCTAAATTGAGGCAGAAAAAATCATAAACTATAATACTCATTCATGATAGAAATAGATTTAGGAGACAAAACGTAAAAAAGAAAATCTATTTACAATAACCTAACTTCGACAATTCTCTCTCTCTCTCTCTCTCTCTCTCTCTCTCTCTCTCTCTCTCTCTGTATGTGTATGTATATGTGTGTTTGTGTGTGTGTGTGTATGTGTATACATAGTAGCAACATCCTTCCCTTGATTATCTCTTCTCTTTGTGACTCACTGTATTTAAGCTGGTCCACTCACATGGTCATGGGTTTGAAGCCACTGGATCAAAGAAAGTTTACCAACTGTGTCATATGGCTACCTTATCTAATGGTAAGCACTTGTTATCAGCCCCTTGGTAAGCCATGAATTTTTGTATTAACCACAGTTTTGTGTAAAGAATAAGGTTTTTTAATTGTTATTAAGGAAGGCAACAATATTAATCTATAGATATAAACATAAATATTTAGGAAGTAGGATATGAATTCAGCAATATATTTTTCATAGGTATACCCTTAGTGCTTTTTACCTCCCCACTCATAAGCTTTTGTGTAAATCTATAGTATTGGGCACAAACTCTCTCAGATATCAAGTAGTTTCAGATCTAATCAGAAATCAGCTAGTTAGTCTCAATAGAAACATACCATTATTCACAAGTAGTCATCTCTTCTGTGGCATATTGCATTGAAAGTCAAGAAAGACCATTGCTGACTTTTCTCCCACAGCTCCCTGCATAGCACCTTTCTTCACCTAGAAGACTAGAAAACAGGGAGGAAGCTTCCAGCTCAGCTCCAGAATATTCTCTGTATTCTGCACACAAGAAATATGGTATCTTCAGCAGTAGGGCTTTACAGTTGTGTTCTAATGGCCAACAAAAGGCAATGGCCATATCCTGCATAGTTTAGGGGCCTCTAGGTCCTTCCTTGCTAAAAGTTCCTAGGAAGATATTCTGCACATGGGAGTTATTTTCACCTAATAACTCATGGCTTTGAAGGTGAGCACTATCAATTCATACATGGTACTCCTAAATCTATTTTGAAATTATGTTTTTAATTACTTGATAGAGTAGTACTGATAAAGTTTATTTTGTCTTGTTTTGTTTTTGAGATTAGATCTCAATGTGCATCCTTTGCTTGGAATGTTCAGATGTCTATTTTCCTCTGATTTTTGAATGCCAAGACCTCAGGTGTGTAGCACCTCTCTTAGCCTAAATGATCTCATTATCTGGTTAAAACCACTGCCTGGAACCACAGGACTGAAGAGATGGCTCAGTGGTTAAAAGCATTTGTTGCTATTACCGAAAATGAGGGTTGGATTTCCAGAAACCACGTGACGGTCTGAAACCATGTCTAACTCCAGTTTCAGGAGATCCTACCTTGTTTTTTGATCATTATAGGCATTTGACATCCATATGGTGCATACACATACATGTGGAAAAACATTCATGTACATCAATCATAGAAAACTAAAAACAAAATGCCAGGAGAAGTTTCTCCAACATGCCTCTCTCAGCAAAGCAAAACTCACCCTCCATCACTGTCAGTCAAGTCCTATTCATACCCTCCAAGGATTATATGTCCTCAGCTTATGAGTCTGTCTCAGCTGATATCACTCTGCCAATTAGCCAGGGTCCATGGAAAAGGCAAAAAAGGCATGCCATACCAACAGAAGTTTTTGGTGCGTTTCTCTCTATGAAGTCCTGACAAATGCAGCTCAACTACACAGTGTAAAGAAGACCAATGCATGCATGCTATATTAACTCAAGTAACTGTCCTCCATAAACTCATGTGTGTGAGCACTTGGTCCTCAATGGTAGCATTGCTTGTGGAACCTTCCTCTGGTTTCAGTGTGTGGCAGTCACACAAGTTGTACACAGACACATATATAGATAAAACACTTACACATAAATCGAAGGATTAAAAAATGGAGATAAGAAAGATTTTTTAAATAGGATAAACACACAAAATTCACAAACCATTAAATAATACTATGGGTTTGTTTGTATAATAATGTACGTATTTTCAAATTCCTCTGAGGAATATCCTCCCCTTTAACATTCATGGCTCCATGATAAATAGAGACAGCAGAAATCCAGGAGTTGAGGGTGTGTCTAATGTCTCAGCACAATGATAAATAATGGGACCTCAGGACAGTCCTTAAGGCTGTGGAAAAGAACTCTTAGAAACATGAGTTTGAAAATATATAATTTCTCAACTATGCAAAAATATAAGTATGCAATATGAATTGAAAAAGAGCTTCAGCGGTCTGAAGGAACAGAGGCAGCTACAGTATGACCTAGCTTGTCAGAAAGGTACAAAAACAGGAAAGTACAAATGCAAGCAGATTCCTAGGTTCTAGGTCAGCCTAGGACAAAGCAAATTTACACCCAGGTGGGGTTAGAATGGTAATCTCAGGACAAGGTACCAGCCAGCTAAGTTTATAGATCAGATCTCTGAATTCTTTGCAATGGTAAAAGAAAATGTGCTTGCTATTCTCCTAAGAATCTGTCTAAGGGGCAGGGATGCTGATTCATAGACTAATCAAAAGGGAACCTAGAATGAATAACTGAATTGATATGTAAATAAAAAGCTGGGTTTTTGGTCTTCATGAAATGAGCTAGCAGAAAGTGACTAACAATTCTTTAGAATTTTTCTCTAGCAAGAGCTACAGTGTCTGGAGATTTGTGGAGACTGAAAAAACTCAAGAATTTTGTTTTTCTAGCCTAAGATTTAGATTCCTGCCTGAAATTACTTCTTTTTTCCAGCCTAATGTCAGATTCCTGCCCAAAGTCCAAGGAAGTAATTTCAGGCAAGAGTCTAAATCTTAGGCTAGAACAAAGAAGTAAGCTTCAGACATGAAAATGACTTTGGACTAGGACAGAGAAGTAGTCTCAGATGTTTTGGTTATCCTGATAAGCCCTTAGAAACAGTGATCACTTGTTCTTTGACTATTTGTATTTATTGTCTTACTTATTGCTTGACTATTTACATCTATCTTATTGCTAGTTCCTCAACCTAGAACTGACCTTAATACATGCGTGTAATTAAAATTGTATAAAAGCAAAAAGAAAAAGGGGGGATGGGAAAAGGGATTTCTAGGGAAGAGAAATGGGGAAAGGGGATGTCATCAGCTGAAATGTGAATAAATAAAAAAAAAAGAAAAAAAGAATTTTTTTTCTAACAGGATTTCTGACTTTGGTAGAAAATCCATAGAGAGCAAACACAGCTCTTTTAGAATTTTTTTGTTTTTGTTTTTTGTTTTTTTCAAGACAGGGTTTCTTTGTATAGCCCTTGCTGTCCTGGAACTCACTCTGTAGCCCAGGTTGGCCTCGAACTCAGAAATCCACCTGCCTCTGCCTCCCAACTGCTGGGATTAAAGGCGTGTACCACCACTGCCAGGCTTAGAATTTTTCATAGCTCTTTTAGAATATTTTTAAATGGAATTTCTAATCAGAAATCCCAAGAATTGCTTACAGAGCTGGCACAGCTCTTTTAGAATGTTTTCTAGCAGCTACCCAAAGAAGGCTGTCTGAGAAGTGAACAAAGCTCTTTTAGATTTTTTTTCTGGCTTTCTGATAATCACAAGAGTGTTAAGAATAGCTGTAAGACTCTGGTGAGCCTTAGCTTACCAAGGATCCTGTAAGTGAACCACACTGAGCCAGGAATTGATGCAAAAAGCAAGAGGAATTTATTGTTCCAATGTGTTGGGGTCATCCTGTAGTGGAGGGAGAGGCGATGACCCCAGGCAGCCCATTTGGCTAGCTTTTGTACAGTTTTTAGGGAAGTAGCCATTAGGCATACTGTGATTGGCAGAACAGTGTGACTTTTTAAACTGATTGGTCTTTAGGGAATAAGGTGGCAAGAACCTTCCTTGTCTGTAGTTGGCAAGGATTAGAGAATGTGTCTATGAGGTCTGGGCCTCCCCAACCTGCAAGTGGGTTCCCTCCTCTGTGGTCTGAGGAATGTTAAGTAGCCTCTCTCATCAAAAGAGAAAAATGTCCCATGATCTTTCCAAAGTTCTCGGGCAGACTTCTTCATAGCAAGTAAAAGGTACCTAGAACAGATCAGGACATACACAGATAGCATCTTGGTAAGCCATCGCAGAAGAACTAATCTACCAGCATGGATCCGTGATTTGACTTCAAGTTGTTTGTCTTCGTTGCTCCCAAACACCCATTCTCTCAGGAACCAGGACCTAGCCAAAACTGGTTCTTGGCATCATTTAATGTAATAAGAAATAGAAATAACTCAAAAAAGACTGTGAAAAAATAGAAAGATGATTTACATAAGCTACACATAAGATTTACTTAATATTATCAAGACCATACAAATTACACAGTTAAATTCTACCACACATCACCTAGAAATACCTAAAGTAAAAGTCCTGTGATTTCCAGATTTGACTATTAGGATAAGTAGGAACTCAAGTTATATTCATGGTCTTGTAAATTATTACAACCTTGATAAGTTTGGGGAAACATTACACAGGCTTTGAAAACTGACTTGTTTTTAAAAGTACATCATATACTTGACTGGCAGAAATGCCCAAAAACAAAAGAAAGAAAGAAAGAAAGAAAGAGAGAGAGAGAGAGAGAGAGAGAGAGAGAGAGAGAAAGAAAGAAAGAAAGAAAGAAAGAAAGAAAGAAAGAAAGAAAAGAAAGTGTATAAGAATGTTTATAATGACAGAACCAACAGCTCTAAATCCAAGTATTGATCAATGGTTAAATAGAAAAAGTGAATGAAGCTTAAATCTGAATGCTGTCATAAGCACCTTACCTTTAAAATAATCTCAAAAATATAGAGAGTTAACAGCTAGATACTGTAACAAGAAAGCTATAGTATAGTATTCCTACAAGGGAATACCAATAAAAGTTAAAAATATCTCTCTGGGTTCCCTGAGGGACAAGCCTGACTGCATAGGGGTTGATGTCAAAAGTATCCCCTCTCCAGGAAAAAGACATCGGGATGGGTATGACCCTCTTGCCTCACTGGACAACGACAGGGGGACCGGAGCCACTACAAGATCCCCTTCAATTACTGGAGGTCAGGCCTCTATCCCCGTCTTCGCAAGATTAGAATCGCCACAGCCCGTCTATACTTAGAGAAGGGAGGAGATGTCAGGGGCAGCCGTGCTTATACACTGAAGGCCTAAAATCAGTCATAGGCCTAAAATGAGCAATAGGCCTGTCATACATGTATACTAACACCAAGTCTTGGGTCTCTATGGATAAACACTAAAACAGATGGCTATAAGCTACTGTAAACAGGCAGTTTTTGTGACAATTTACCAGCCTGAGTAGTCACAGGCCCTGTAAAAAGGTAGCCTTGGCAGATAATACCAACTTAGATAAGGACAAGTGAATCATAGGCAGAGCCATAGCGACCTGTTCCCTGAACCCTCACCCAGCTGATACCCTGTTCTAAAAGATATCTGTATTCCCCCTGAACACCCATGCTCCAGTGTCATCCCCTTTCCCACGTCCTGCCTTTTTTTGTTTATAACCCCTGTGTGAATGAGTACAAATTACAATTTAAAAAAATAAACAAATTATATATATATATATATATATATATATGAATGTTTATAATGATCGAACCAACAACCCTAAATCCAAGTATTGATCAATGGTTAAATAGAAAAAGTGAATGAAGCTTAAATCTGAATGCTATCATAAGCACCTTACCTTAAAAAAATCTCAAAAATATACAGAGTTAACAGCTAGATACTGTAACATGAAAGCTATAGTATGGCAAACATTAAAAATAACAATAATAACAACAACAGAACAGGTCCAAGTAATCTCTAGCCTAGACAATTGATAATAATTACCTTTGAGAGAGATAGCAACTGGAGATGGGAAAGGTAGAAGAGACCTTTTATTGCATGATTCATTTCTCTGTATACATGGTTGTATATATGTGTATGTATATGCACATGTGGGTATGGACATGTATGTGTGTGTATGTGTGGGCCAAACAACAACCTAGGATGTTATTTCTCGGATGTTGGATATTGGGTCTGTATGGTATGCAATTTTGTCTCAAGCTCAATCCCTGACCTGTGTAGAAAACTATATTCCTAGGACAATGCAAGTCCTCCAGGTCAAAATAAGGGTACAAGAACAGGGATATGCAAGAGGAAGAACCCAGAAAACAGGTAATTCTTTTTCTTAAGCTTTGCTGGTAATTTACCTCCAGTATTAGTTAAACAATAATGCATTAGCAACTTAACAACAGTGAAAGGCTCTTTCCTTCTTGAGGTGAAATCAGAGTCTTGTATCTTTGTCTATCAGTATTCTCTTCACTAGATCCTTTTGATGTCACAGTTCTGCTGCTTGCAGCAGTTGGACACCTTAATTTAATTTAATTTAATTTAATTTAATATCTAAGACAGAGTCTCTACTTGGACTGGAACTTGCTAAGAAGGATAGAGTTACCAGCACGACTCTGGTATCCACTGTATCTGGCATCCACTTGTCTCTGCTGCTTTCCGTGGGTTCTGAGAATAGAACCCAGTTCTTTATGCTTATACAGGAAGGAAGTTACCCACAGAGCTAATGCTTTATTTTTTGACTTCAGAAACACAGGTTTCCTCCCTGGGCTGTACTTCAGCAAACTGTGCATCTCCCTTTAGGTTCCTTTTATTTGTGCGTCATAGTTTCAACATTTCAAAACCATATTGAGACACTAAATGGATGGCCTCCCTGCAAAGATCAGAGCTCGCCAACCAGCAAGCTTTACTTCCAGTGATTATAGTATGAGAAAGTTCCTTTATCTGATGAAGTGTCAATAATTGAAAGAACTTATTTTAGAGGGCACTAAATAAAGTAGAGATTTAGAAATCAAAAGCCACAAGTGCAGGCAGGGATGGTGGGCTCCAGCTCAGTATGCCGGGAACTCTGTACCTGAGTGAGAACATGTAGAATACAAATATTCAGACAACTGCATTTTCAGTTGAAGACGTCAGGAGACAGAAATACAGAAAATACGACCTAGGAATAATGTAGAAGTGGCACTCCAAATCCAAATAGCCCAGGGGAAACTTTATGGAAAAGTAAAGAATTAATCTAAAACAAGAACAGTCATCATTATTTTTTAAAATATAATAATTATAAAGAGTATATTAACAGGGGCCTAAGTCCATTATTAATTTGAATAAATGATCTCCACTTTAACATCTTTAAACAAATAGAAAAGATATCACTCTAAATTTTATTTTTACTTTAAAAGTATTTGTTTTCTTATATAAATGCATGTGACAGAGCTTTTGACTAGCATATCTTTTCATTGTGTTAATGTACTTCAACTTCTTTAAAGGAATTAGTTTAAAAGTATTCACTTATCCTTATTCATTTACATATTTTTTCTTTCAATCTTTGTAGGACTTTTAGAGATCTGAATGATTCTGGGTTTGAATAATCACTATTATTTTACATAAATACATCTACATACATAATTTGTCTTCAAGGACATTAAAAATGTGAAGCCACTTGTGGTATAGGACTGAGTAAGGTATTATGTTTAAAGGTGAGATCATGTTCACAGTATGGATGACATTGTTGGAGGGCTGTCTGCTGTGATGGAACCTCCCATTTTTTCACCCTAAGGAAACTCTGCTACTCTCTGAGGAGGGATGCTTTGTCTGTGTACCTTTACATCTCCTCACTCAATTGGGAATTTTATTTCTCCATAAATTAAACTGCCACCATTCAAAATTATAGACATGAAATAGATGCCAGATAAGTTTCAGAATAATTCTGCCCCATACTTTCATGTAGTTTAACTCTGAACATCTTTGATTTCATCCCCTCCCCCCCGGATTGAAGAACAATTTTACATGCAAGTGTTTCCTTAAACTATATATTATACAGATAACCTTATTTCTGACCTTTAAGAAGATATCAAATGAATCATATTGTTATAGACTTTTGTGACTGTTTTATCAGGGTGAATATTTTGTGATGTTAATCAATGATGTTTGATATAAGTTTGGTTTATTATAATTAAAGTAAGCTATACATGTGTTCAAACTTATTTAGTCCTTCTGTTGATAAAAGAGTTGGTTCTACTTTTTCATATCATATGCATATGTGTGTGTGTGTGTGTGTGTCACAAACAGCAATAAATAAAATGTTTAAAGAATAAAAGATTATGGAGTACTAAGCTCTTAATGGTATAATTGGTATACTTCTTCATTTCAAGGTTCAGAGAACATTTCCAAGCAGTGGCTATCCAGATAGATAGCAGATATCTAGAGTGTCTTAAGGTTTTACTGCTGTGATCAGACACCACAACAAAGGCAACTCTTTTAAAGAACAGCATTTAATCAGGACTGGTTTACAGGTTCAGAGGTTTAGTCCATTATCATCAAGGCAGGAAAATGGCAGCATGTGCAGGAGAAGCTGAGAGTTCTACATCTTCATCTGGAGACTGCTAGCAGAATACTGGCTTCCAGGCAGCTAGGATGAGGGCCTTAAAGCCCAAACTCACTCTGACATATCTACTCCAACAAGGCTACACCTACTCCAATAGGTCCACACCTTCTAATAGTGCCACTCCCTGGGCTGAACATATACAAACCATCACATAGAGCAAACTGTATTTTCCAGATATGACAGATCCATTAAGTACTCACAATATCTGTGATTGTTAAATATGGATGCCTACAGCAGATGAATCCATATGGAATTCCAGCATAGACAGCAGAGGGTCGCATAAGGTCATCCATCCCTCAGATGGCTGCTCATGGAAGGATGGTCGTATGGCTTTTGGTAGTCTACACCTGTTCCAGTAGATAGTACTTCAGCAATGCACATATTGGAAGCCTTACATGAATTCAGTGTTTTCTAAGAAATAAAGAATGTGGAGTTGGGGGAGAAGTGTGGTGAGGAGGGTAAGAAAGGATTTGAAGAGGAGGAGATAGTAAGTAGATTTGATCTAAACACACTATATGCATTTGTGAGATCACTGAGCAATAAAGATGTCTAAAGAAAAGGTTTATATGTCTCAAGAGCTAGGATGTAGGCTAGCAGTAACTAATATTCACAATGATCTAGGTGCTAACTTCCTTGCACACACAAAATGTTAAAATTAGAAATACCACATCATTTAGCAGTTCCATTCCCAGACATATCTAAGCAGGAATTCAAACAAATATTTGTACAATGTTTACTGTAACATTATTATCAATAGCCAAAGAATGAGAAAATCTCAAATGTTTATAAACAGATGAATAGACAAAATACATATTTGATTAATACTAGAAGATTTTAAAAATTTTAATAAAGGAAGGTAATTCTAGCAAATACTACAGTGCTGCTAGTATACTGAAGATCTGCTAAATGAGATTAGAACATAAAAGAAAAATATTGTATGATTCCATTAATATAAGAAAACCCCAGGCATTCTAATTAGAGAGATAGTCAACAGAATCCTGGTTGGAAAGAGAGAGAGAGAGAGAGAGAGAGAGAGTGAGAGAGAGGAGAGACACACACACACACACACAGAGAGAGAGAGAGAGAGAGAGAGAGAGAGAGAGAGAGAAAGAGAAAGAGAGAGAGAGAGAGTTTTAGCCTAGATATAAAATTCTATTAGAAGTACCTGTCTGGGATAGGTGTGCTAACATATAGATAGTCTTTGTGTCACTGAACTATACACCTAAAATTGGTTAAACCTTTCAATTTTATTCTGTGTATTTTATCACAACAAAGATATAAATTCCATAATACCAAAATGTTTCTAATTTGCTGTCATATTTGTAAACTAAAGAGTAATCTTTGTTAGTTACTCTTTAACTTTGTTAAAAAGCAATTATAAACATTAATATAATTTATTAAATGAATAACCAAGCTCTACAGAGATGGCTTAAATATTAAGAGCACTGGATGCTCTTGTAGAGGACCAATGTGAGATTCTCAGCACTCACATAGCAACTCACAACCATTTATAATTCCAGTTCTAAGAGTCTAATGCCCTCTTCTGGCTTCTGCAATGTAACAGGCATGTAGATGGTGTACAGAGAATGCAGAAAAACATCAATAAAAATAAAACAAACAATAATAATAGTAAGAAAAATATCAATAATCATGTGTCAACATAAGGCATAATTCCTTATGTGTTATAGTTAAATTTACATATTTATAACTAGATTATAAACTGCAAACCAAAGAGCATATCAGTGAGAAATTTCTAGCCTGTTACCTGTTGATTAGATAAATTCTCCAGGAACATGGTACCATGGTGAAAAGAAGCTACTTCTCTTACAAGTTACACACCTCAATGAAAGAGACTAGAGCCTGTTTCTTGTCTTGAGCCTGTTTCTTGTATTTCTCCCTTGTATACTGTAAAAGGCAGAAATTGTTTTCTTTATGGGAGCATTTGATAATGGTGTTTTAAATTAGACATCCTAATCACAAAGCTTGATTGATTCTTCACCAGGTATAACATATTTTAGGGTGCTCTGTCATTGTTCCACATTCCTCTGTGTCTCATTAGATAATTTATAACCCTCAGTACATCTCTAGCTCTTCACAGCCAGACTGGCTCACATGTATCTCTAAGAGCTGGCTGTTATTATTTGTAAAGCATTAATGAAATTACTAAATAGAACCCAACAGAACCAAGAACTCTTTAGTGGCCTTCATGATCCCAGAACTAATCTAAAAATAGAAACACATTTCAGTTGTCTGCTAATAGAGCTCCATCTATCTGTATTCAATCCATTCAATGATACTTGATGACAGGGCAATTGAAATTAATGTTTTAATTACATTTTCTCAATGTTGTCATCTCCACTCACCTTTAATGTAATAATTTTCTCAGAGTAGAGTTCTGGGAAGTGACAGTAGTGGCCAAGGGGAAATGAATCTAAAAGCCATTATAATTGAACATTAACTAAGTCCTTAATAGAGACTGGAAACCTTGAAGGAGTAGAGAAGTTTCACAAACAGTTGGATTTCTTATGCCAAATACTATGATGTTATTCTTTATGTACACATACTACATTTTAATGTTATTTGAAAAACAAATGAGTTTATTATTGATTCTATAAAATCATATTTTTTGAAAAACATGCAATAAATGTTAGCTTGTAATTCATACTTTTAAGAACTTGTGTTTTTATTGAATATTTTTTATATTTACATTTCAAATGCTATCCCCCTCCCCAGTTTCCCCTCCAGAACCCCCTATCCCATCCATCCTACCCTTGCTTCTCCCACTCACCCATTCCTACCTCACCACCCTAGTATTCTTCTACACTGGGAAATCAAGTCCTCACAGGACCAAGGACCTCCCATCCCATTGATGCCAGATAAGGCAATCTACTGCTTCAGCTACAGGTGGAACAATGAGCCCCTCCATGTATAATTTTTGGTTGGTGGTTTAGTTCCTGGGAGCTCTGGGAGATCTGGTTGGTTGATATTGTTCTCCCTATGGAGAAGCAAATCGTCTTTGCTCTTTTACTCCTTTCTCTAACTCCTCCATTGGGGTCCTTGAGCTCACTCCAAAGGTTGGCTGTGAGCATCTGCCTCTGAATTTGTCAGGCTCTAGCAGAGCCTCTTAGGAGACAGCTATAACAGGCTTCTGTCTGCAAGTATTTCTTGGCATCCTTGATGGTGTCTGGATTTCGTGTCTGTATATGGGATAGACCCCCATGTCTGGAAGACTCTGGGTAGCCTTTCCTTCAGTCTCTGCTCCACATTTTGTCCCCAAATTCCTTTAGAAAGGAGCTATTCTGGGTTAAAACTTTGGAGATGAGTGGGTAGCCCTATCCATGAACCCTGGGCCATGCCTAACCTCTGGATATGGTCTCTACAGGTTCTTCCTCCCCTATGTTGGGCATTTCAATTAATCTCATCCATGTTGGTCCTGGAAGCTTCTTGCTTTCCTGGGATCTGGGACTTGATAGTGGCTACCTCCAATTCCCCATCTCCCATTGCTACACAACTTTGTTCAAATTTCTGACCCTCTGTATATCATCCTCATCTCCTCCTATACCTTATCTTGTCCCCCTTTTCACCCTCCCCCCTGCTATCTTCCTCCCAAGTTCCCCCACCTTCTACTTCCAGTGAATATTTTGTTCCCCTTCTAAGAAGGACTGAAATATACAAATTTTGTTATTCCTTCTTGAGCTTCATATAGTCTGTGAGTTGTATCTTGGGTATTCCAAGCTTTTGGACTAAGATCCACTTATCAGTGAGTGCATACAATGTGTGTTCTTTTGGGACTGGGCTACCTCACTCAGGATGATATTTCCTACTTCCAACCATTAGCCTAAGAATTTCATGAAGTCATTATTTTTAATAACTAAGTAGTATTCCGTTGGGTAAATGTACCACATTTTCTGTATCCATTCCTCTGTTGAGGAACATCTATCTGGGTTCTTTCCAGCTTCTGGCTATTATAAATACAGCTGCTATGAACATGGAGGAGCATGTGTTCTTGTTATATGTTGAAATATCTTTTGGGTATATGCCCAGGAGTGGTATAGCTGGGTCCTCAGGTAGTACTATGTTCAATTTTCTGAGAAACTGCCATACTGATTTCCAGAGTGGTTGTAGCATCTTGCAATCCCACCATTAATGGAGGAGTGTTTCTCTTTCTTTACATCCTCATCAACATCTGCTATCAACTGAGTTTTTGATCTTAGCCATTCTAACTGGTGTGAGGTAGAATCTCATGGTTATTTTGACTTGGATTTTCTTGATGACTAACAGAATATTTCTTTAGGTACTTCTCAGCCATTCAATATTCCTCAGTTGGGAATTACTTTTAGTAGGGTTATTTGGTTCCTTGGAGTTTTTAAGTTCTTAATATCTTTTTATATATTGGACATTAGTCCTCTATCAGATGTCCCCAATAAAAAGACATAGACTAACAGACTAGATACACAAACAGGACCCAGCATTTTGCTACATACAGGAAACATACCTCAGTGATAAAAACAGACTCTACCTCAGAGTAAAAGGCTGGAAAAAAATTTTCCAAGCAAATGATCCCAAGGAACAAGCTGGAGGTAGCCATTCTAATATTGAATCTACTTTCAACCAAAAGTTACCAAAAAAGATAAAGACACTTCATACACATCAAAGGAATTATCTACCAAGATGAACTCTCAATTCTGAACATCTATGCCCAAGTGCAAAGGTGCACATATTCATGAAAGAAAATTTTACTAAAGCTCAAAGCACACATTGCACCTCACACAATAATAGTGGGAGACTTCAACACCCCACTCTCAGTAATGGACAGATCCTGAAAACGAAAACTAAACAGAGACATAGTAAAACTAACAGAAGTTATTAACCAAATAGATTTAACAGATATCTATAGAACACTTCATCCTAAAACATGATCTTATCACATCATGATACATTCTCCAAAATGGACCATATAATTGCTCACAAAACAGGCCTCAAGAGATACAAGAGGATGTAAATAATCCCATGCATCCTAACACATTACCAGGGACTAAGGCTAGTCTTTGATAAAAACAAAAACAACAGAAATCGCACATACACATGGAAGCTGAATAATGTTCTACTCAATAATAACTTGGTCAAGGAAGAAATAAAGAAAGAAATTAAAGACATTTTAGAATTTAATGAAAATTAAAGCACAACATACCAAAACTTATGGGACATAATGAATGCAGTGCTAAGAGGGAAACTCATATCCATGAGTGCCTCCAAAAAGAAACTGGAGAGAGCATACACTAGTAGCTTGACAGCATACCTGATAGCTATAGAACAAAAAGAAGCAAACACACTAAGGAGGAGTAGACAGCAGGAAATAATCAAACTCAGGGCTGAAATCAACAAAGAATCAAAGAATCAACAAAACCAGAAGATGATTCTTTGAGAAAATCAACAAGATAGATAAACCCTTAGCCAGATTCAGGAGAGAGAACAGAGACAGTATTGAAATTAACAAAATTAGAAATAGAAAATACAATAGAATACAATAGAAACTGAGGAAATCAAAAAACTCATCAGATCCTACTAGTAAAGCCTATACTCAACAAAACTGGAGAATCTGGATGAAAGAGACAATTTTCTAGACAGATACCAGGTACCAAAGTTAAATCAGAATCAGATAAACCATTTAAACAGTCCCATAACCCCTAAAGAAATAGAAGCAGTCATTAAAGTCTCCCAATAAAAAATAAAATAAAAAATAAAATAAAATAAAATAAAATAAAATAAAATAAAATAAAATAAAATAAAATAAAAAACAGTCAAGAGCCCAGGACCAGATAGTTTTGGTCTTTCAAAGAAGACCAAATACTAATACTCTTCAAACTATTCCACAAAATAGAAACAGAAGGAACACTATCCAATTCGTTCTATGAAGCCACAGTTATGCTTATACATAAATCACACAAAGACCCAACAAAGAAAGAGAACTTCAGACCAATTTCACAATAAAATTCTCACAAACTGAATTAAAATATACATCAAAAGGATCATTCAACCCAAGTACACATCAAAACGATCATACAGTGTGATCAAGTAGGCTTCATCCCAGGGATGTAGGGATGGTTCAATATACAGAAATCCATCAATATAATCTACTATATAAACAAATTCAAAGACAAAAACCATAAGATCATCTCACTAGATGCTGAGAAACCATTTGACACAATTCAATACCCCTCCATGGTAAAAGTCTTGGAAAGATCAGGAATTCAAGACTCATAACTAAACATAGTAAAAGCAATATACAGCAAACCAGTAGCCAACATGAAACTAAATGGAGACAAATGTGAAGCAATTCCACTAAATTCTGGGACTAGACAAGGCTGCCCACTCTCTTCTAAACTATTCAATATAGTACTGGAAGTCCTAGCCAGAGCAATTAGACAATAAAAGGAGGTCAAAAGGATACAAATTGGAAAGGAAGAAGTCAAAATTTCACTTTTTGCAGATGATATGATAGTATACTTAAGTGATCCCAAAACTTCCACCAGAGACCGTCTAAACCTGATAAGCAACTTCAGCAAAGTGGCTGAATATAAAATTAACTCAAAAAAAATAGTAGCCTTCCTCTACTCAAAGGATAAATAGGCTGAGAAAGAAATTAGGGAAATGACACCCATCACAATAGTCACAAATAATATAAAATACCTTTGTGTGACTCTAACCAAGCAAGTAAAAGATATATATGACAAGAACTTCAAGTCCCTAAAGAAAGAAGTTAAAGGTCTCAGAAGATGGAAAAATATCCCATGCTTATGGATTGGCATGATTAATATAGTAAAAATGGCCATCTTGCCTAAAGCAACTTACAGATTCAGTGCAATCCCCATCAAAATTCCAACTCAATTCTTCACAGAGTTAGAAAGTGCAATTTGCAAATGCATTTGGAATAACCAAAAACCCAAGATAGCAAAAACTATTCTCGTCAATATAAGAATTTCTGGGGGAATCACCAACCCTGACCTAAGTAACATGTTCCTATGATGCTTATATCAATTTAGGCTTTTTACAAATATCATATATCCTAATTTTGTGAGGTAAAAGATTTAAATTTCATAGAGATGAATTATGTTAAGCTTTGTATTAAATTGAGAATTATATAGGATATATACAAAAATATGCCAGGGGCCTAGAAAATGGATGAGTCACTAAACTAACTGTAATAAAAGTGTGAGATGTGGATATGGATCTTTAGTGCTCATATAAAAAGCTGGGAAGGTGGCATGCTTCTGTCACCCTAACAGTGGGGTAGCAGAGACAGGCAGAACCCAGAGCGCCAGCCCATGTAGGCAGTCATTGCATGCTGGCTGCAGTTAGAACAATAAAGGAAAACCCTGGATGCTGACCCTTGACCTTAACATGCACATGTACACACATTATTTCAGCATTTGAAACAGAACGTGTATTGATGATACACATAAAGAACTCCAAAATACAAACCAGTGTGAGACATCACATTACACTTATGAACTGAATGAACGCTATGCATATATCCAAGCACACAGAGCAACTGGGACTTTTGCACTGAACTAATGGTAATTAAAAATTGTAGAGTCATGGAGAATCTGTTATGCCCTAGACATACATTTTTAGATCATGCTGTAATACCAATGCCGATTCACCAATAGACAGGGCAACATATGTACTTAAGAACAACAACAAAAAGATCCTGCATACATTTGATCATTGAATAATAATCACAAGACCATGAGGCAAAAGAAATGACCACACAAACTCCCTTTCTATTTGTTATCGCTAAGTCAATGTCCTGTAGATCTGTTGTTCTGCTTACTGGAAAATCTTCTCAGATATAATAATACTGAAAAATATTGGGTGGACTAGTAGAAATCAGCTACTTCCTGTATTCTCATCCTCTCTATCCCTTCCTCCCTCTGTCTCTCTCTGTGTCTGTCTGTGTCTCTGTCTCTTTTTGTCTCTCTCTCCCTGTGTCTGTCTCTTTGTCTCTCTCATCCCATCTCTGTCTCTTTCTATGTCTATGTCTGTGTGTGTGTCTCTCTCTGCTCTCTGCTCTCTGTCTCTCTGTCTCTCTGTCTCCCTCCCTCCCTCCCTCCCTCCCTCCCTCCCTCCCTCTCTCCCTCCCTCCCTCCCTCTCTCTCTCTCTCTCTCCCTCTCTGTGTGGGTGTGTGCGTGTGTGTGTGCGTGTGCGTGTGTGTGTGTGTGTGTCCTCTCTCTTTCTGATTAGTTCTCATGTAGCCAGCAGAGGATGACACTGAACTATTGATTCTAATACTCTGAATTTCCAAGTGCTAGGATTATAGATTTGTGTCATCAAGCCTGGCATTAGTGCCATTTGAAGATGCTTAACTTCAGTAATATATAGCTTAAACTTTAAATGGGTACTGATTTAACCCTCCCTTCCAAACCGTGTTTCCCTAATACAGAGTCATGGAGATGTTCTGCTATTTTTCTGAATTTTGCATTAAGACTTGTGATATATTTATAGACAAAAACATGTATAGTTACCTGTAAGTAAAGTTATAGGCAATGCTGGGAATTGAACAAGGATCTTATGGAAGAGCAATCAATACTTTTATCTACTGAGCCATCTCTCTAGTCCTATAAGTGGTTTCTTTTAAAGAAAGATGTGACTTAGTGAAATAACTCCCCCCAAAAAGTGATGTGCTTGCATGTGTGTGTGTGTGTGTGTGTGTGTGTGTGTGTGTGTGTGTGTGTTATGTGTAGCTTTACAGAAAAGTATTAGTCCAGCTCAAGGCTATCCGCTGATAATTTTTCTCACTATAATATATTTTGTTTAAGCTGGCTTTTATCTTAGCGAGATGTAAAGATACATATTAAATTTTCAGGCCTTCCTTTGGCCTTTTGGGCATGAGATCTAAGTATGTCAACTACCCTTCTTACTCAGAACTTGACAGCCTCCAGTCCTTTTTTGAGTTCACATATTCTCTCTTTAATATTTTCTACAGAGAAAGAAGATGTGTTGCAAACCTACAGTGAAGGCCTTCAGTAATCTATTGCTCTAGAACCACAAGGGATGTAGGACTCTGACAAGGTCATCAGTGTGTCTCCTGTGATTATTCCACAGGATTCAACATACAAGATCCTACTGTTCTCAATTCATAAATCGAATGGGAGTTTTATAGGTCTTACATTAACCTATTATAAGAAAGGATAAGAGAGCTGGAGATTGATGCTCTCAGAAGACCTGCCTTGTAATGCTTTAGATAATTTCTCTTCTATACAAATTCTCTTTTTTTTCCCCATATTCCTTATATGAGCAAACTTTTTTTTGAAAGAACACTAGATTTAGAATATCACAGATCACATTTGAATATTTACTATGGCTCTTGAGAGTTGGGACTAAACCTCTGGTACTCAAATAATTCAAGCACCATTGTTCTTCATGAGTATATTTTATAAAACAACTAACCAATTAATCAACTTACCTTTTTGTTCTATCTGCTATGTTGCCTAATAAAATGTTAAATCTTTCAGCTAATAAGCTGTTTAAATAAGAATAGTAGGGAAATGAGATCCTAGGCAGGATAAGTATTGGATAATTTATTTATAATACAGATATTCCCTTTCCCCATTTCCCTTCCCTAGAACCTCCTATCCTATATCCCCTTTTCTTTTACGCTTATATACCATTTTGATTACATGCAGGTATTAAGATCAGTTCTAGGTTGAGGGTCTAGCAATGCAATAGATGCAAATAGTCAAGGAACAAGTAATACAATAAACACAAATAGTCAAAGAAAAACAAAGGCATTAAACAAAATTACGTGAACATTCCCATGATCACTGTTTCTAAAGGCTTATCAAGATGGCGAAGTATATGAGCCTACTTCCCTGTCATAGCCCAATGTCATTTTCATGTCTGAAGCCTACTTCCTTGTTCTAGCCTAAAATTTAGGTTCCTGTCTGAAATTACTTCTTTTTCTAGCCTAATATTTAAATTCCCGCCAGAGATTACTTCTTTGTTGTAGCCTAAGATTTAAGTTCCAACCTGAAATTGCTTCTTTGTACTAGCCTAATGTCAGATTCCTTTCTGAAGCCTACTTCCTTGTCCTTGGCCAATGTCCAATTCTTGCTAAGCAGCCCATTTCCTTGTCCTTGGTCCATGTCAGCTTCTTGCCAAGCAGCCACAAAGGCTCTCCACCTCTCCCCATTTTTCATTTCATTAGCAAGACTGAGACTGTCTTAGGTCATTCTGACAAGAATGCCTTCCTTACTTATCATAGAATATGCATTATCAAAAACAATGCATTTCTGTCTTAGGTTGGTAAGGCTCTGTGTAGAATCTCAAGCGTCCTTCGCTTGTCAGCCTGTTAAATTAATAACTCTGTCTGGGGGTCCATTATCAGTTTCAAGTCATGTACTTTGGCTCCCAGCCTTTTGATGTTGTTAAAGACAAGCATCCCAGGACAAGAAGGGCTAGCATGATCAAGCTATATATGCCATTCCTGAGGCTTGACCAAAATGGAAATATTAACCTCAGGCCATGGATAGTTTTATAGGCACTATCTGCAGCATCAAAGCTCAACAGAGCAACATTCTTTAAATTTATAATCTCACTATGCAAAATTAACACACCCAGAGAGGTGATAGGATTATGCTAAAAATCCTACAGGTGTCTTTAAACTTTTTTCTAATTATAATGACAATCATTGTGAATGTCAAAAGTAATACTACTCTAATGTTATTTGTCGTGACACTTTGAATGGCTCCTAACTCTTGAACCCTGAACCTCCTCCAGATAATTTGAATAGGTTATAGAGCATCATCCATTGTTTCACATATCTATATAAGTTCTTTTATATACTCAATACATTAGTAACTTTTTTTGCTAGATGTTTAACAAAAATAGTTGTCTTAATTCCTTGTGTCACTGTTATTGCAGAAGCAGTGCTGCTAGCAATTAATGAAATTAAAGCTGTTATACCAGTAATAATCAAGCCTGCTCCTCTCTTGCTTCTGCTTAAAGCCTAACTCACTTCTTCCAGCACTTTCAAGCTTTTGTCAGTGAATCAAGGTTTCCTAATACTCAGGGTGGTAAGACAAAAGCTGATTTATAGACATGCCAGGTTTCAACACACTAACACAATTGGAAATTATACAATCAATGCAACTTACAATAAATACTGTAGAAGAGACAAAACAAATTTTAGCTTGACAATTAAAAGAGTCTTAAAACATGCAGTAACCCTTGTTTGAAATCCAGATCCTGTCCCATCTTTATCCTTTGCTATCATAACATCATAGTGAGCTACAGCTAACTTCCAAATTTGAATCTGACAATGTCTAGATCCAGTCTTCAAAAATTAGACTGTTATTTTCGATATTGGATTGATTTCTAGACCAGTACATGATTGAGTCTTAATACTTTGCTACCTTTAAGAAGAATATAAGAGACATTATAATTTCTCTTTTTGATTCTCTATGCCACAAGCTCTAAAAATCTTGAAGCAAGGTAGCTTGTCCCATCTGAGTTATAGGAAAGCAAAGGTGGGTCAGGAACTTATGTCCAATACAGTTCCCCAGTCACCCTTGTCAGGGCACTCAACAAGCTCACAGATCAGCATAATTCTTTGTCTCAGAAACAGTATAAGTATTTCTCGCCAATCTTTTTAAAGTTCCATGGGCCTCTTCCTCAGTACCTTGTCCTTCAGAATTATATGAAATCCCCTTAATAAATTGTTGACAAAAAGTCTCCACTGCTCAATTACAATTACCAGACCCATTAACTGCTTTTTTATTGGATATTTTATTCATTTACCTTTTGATGTTATTCCCTTTCCCATTCTCCCCAAAACCCCTTATCCAATTCCCCCTCCTCCTAATTCTATGAGGGTTGCCCCCAGCATCCAGCCATTCCCACTTCCCTTCTCTTGAATTTCCAACACCAGGGAATCTAAACCTTCAGGAACCAAGGCCCTCCGCCTCTACTGATGCCTGACAAGGCCTGCCTCAACTACCTATACAGGTGGAGCCATGAGTGTTCCCAGGCTGAAGATTTAGACCCTGGAAGCTCTGGCTGACTGAGTATTTTGATGCTACTTCTAAGAATGACCAAATCACCCACACTTGGTCTTCCTTCTTCTTGAGCTTCATGTGGTCTGTGCTTTATATCTTAGGTATTGAGAGATTTGGGCTAATATCCACTTATCAGTGAGTGCATACTATGTGTGTTCTTTTGTGATTGGGTTACCTCACTCAGGATGATATTTCCTAGTTCCATCCATTTGCCTAAGAATTTTATGAACTCATTGTTTTAAAGCTGAGTAGTACTCCATTGTGTAAATGTAGCATATTTTCTGTATCCATTCCTCTGTTGAAGGACATCTGGGTTCCTTCCAACTTCTGCCTCTTATAAATAAGGCTGCTATGAACATAGTGGAGCATGTGTCCCTGTTGTATGCTGAAACATCTTTTGGATATATGCCCAGGAGTGATATAGCTGTGTCCTCAGTTAATTCTATGTCCAATTTTCTGAGGAACTGCCAGACTGCTTCCCAGAGTGGTAGTACCAGCTTGCAATCCCACCAACAATGAAGGAGTGTTCCTCTTTCTCCACATCCTCGCCAGGATCTGCTGTCACCTGAGTTTTTGATCTTAGCCATTCTGACTGGTGTGAGATGGAATCTCAGGGTTGTTTTGATTTGCATTTCCCTGATGACTAAGGATATTGAGCACTTCTTTAGGTGCTTCTCAGCCATTCAAGTTTCCTCAGTTGAGAATTCTTTGTTTAGCTCTGTGCCCATTTTTTAATAGAGTTATTAGATTGTCTAGACTCTAATTTCTTTAGTTCTTTGTATACCTTGTATATTAGACATCTATCAGATGTAGGATTGGTAAAGATCTTTTTCCAATCTCTTGGTTGTCTCTTTGTCCTATTGATGGTGTCCTTTGCTTTACAGAAGCTTTGTCATTTTATGAGGTCCCAATTGTCAATTCTTGATCTTAGAGCATAAGCCATTGGTGTTCTGTTCAGGAACTTTTCCCCTGTGTCTATGTGTTCCAGGATTTTCCCCATATTCTCTTCTATTAGTTTCAGTGTATCTGGTTTTATGCGGAGTTCCTTGATCCATTTGAACCTGAACATCGTACAAGGAGCTAAGAATGGATTGATTTGCATTCTTCTACATGCTAAACTCCAGTTGAACCAGCACAATTTGTTGAAAATGCTGCTTTTTTCTACTGGATGGTTTTAGCACCTTTGTCAAAGTTAAAGTGACCATAGCTATGTAGGTTCATTTCTGGGTCTTCTATTCTATTCCATTGATCCTTCTGCCTGTCTCTGTACCAATATCAAGCAGTTTTGTTTTGTTTTGTTTATCACTATTCCTATGTAGTACAGCTTGAAGTCAGGGATGGTGATTCCCCCAGAAGTTCTTTTATTGTTGGGAACAGAATGCTATCTTGGTTTTTGGTTATTCCAAATGAATTTGAGAATTGTGCTTTCTATTTCTGTGAAGAATTGAGTGGGAATTTTAGTGGGGATTGCACTAAATCTATACATCGCTCCAGGCAAGATGGCCATTTTTACTATATTAATCCTTCCAATCCATGAGCATGGGAGATCTTTCTGTCTTCTGAGATCTGCTTCAGTTTCTTTCTTTAGGGACTTGAAGTTCTTGTCATACAGGTCTTTTACTTGCTTGGTTACATTCACACCAAGGTATTTTATATTATTTGTGACTATTGTGAAGGGTGTCATTTCCCTAATTTCTTTCTCAGCCCGTTTATCTTTTGAGTAGAAGAAGGCTACTGATTTTTTTGAGTTAATTTAATATCTAACCACTTTGCTAAAGTTGTTTATCAGGTTTAGGAGTTCTCTGGTGGAAGTTTTGGGGTCACTTAAGTACACTATCATATCATCTGCAAAAAAATGAAACTGACTTCTTCCTTTCCAATTTGTATCCCTTTATCCTCCTTTTGTTGTCTAATTACTCTGGCTAGGACTTCCAATACTTTATTGAATAGGTAGGAAGAAAATGGGAAGCCTTGTCTAGTCCCTAATTTTAGTGTGATTGCTTCAAGTTTCTTTCCATTTAGTTTTATGTTGGCTACTGGTTTGCTGTATATTGCTTTTACTATGTTTAGGTATGGGTCTTGAATTCCTGATCTTTCTAAGATTTTTATCATAAAGGGGTGTTGAATTTTGTCAAATGATTTCTCAGCACCTAGTTATATGATCATGTGGTTTTTTTCTTTGAGTTTTTTATGTAGTGGATTATATTGATGGATTTCGTATAGTGAACCATCCCTGCATTTGTGTGATAAAGCCTAATTGATCATGATGGGTCATTGGTTTGATGTGTTCTTGGATTCAGTATTTGAAATTTTTATTGAGTATTTTTGCATCAATATTCATAAGGGAGTTTGGTCTGAAGTCCTTTTCTTTGCTGAGTCTTTGTGTGGTTTACGTATGAGCATAATTGTGGCTTCATAGAATGAATTGTGTTGTTGTCCTTCTGTTTCTATTTCGTGGAACACTTTATAGAGAATTGGTATTAAGTCTTCTTTGAAAGTCTGATAGAACTCTGTACTAAAACCATCTCGTCCCAGAATTTTTTTGGTTTGCAGATTTTTATTAACTGTTTCTACTTCTTTTGGGGTTATGGGACTGTTTAGATGGTTTATCTGTGCCTGATTTAACTTTGGTAACTGGTATTTGTCTAGAAATTTGTCCATTTCATCCAGATTTTCCAATTTTGTTGAGTATAGGATGTTGTAGTAGGATCTAACGACTTTTTAAATTTTTCCTCAGTTTCTGATGTTATATCACTCTTTTTAGATCTGATTTTATTAATTTGGATACTGTCTCTCTGCCCTCTGATTAGTCTGGCTAAGGGTTTATCTATCTTGTTGATTTTCATAAAGAACCAGCTCCTAGTTTTATTGATTATTTGTATAGATTTTTTTGTTTCTACCTGATTGATTTCAGCCTTGAGTTTGATTATTTCCTGCTGTCTATGTCTACTCCTCTTTGGTGTCTTTGCTTCTTTTTGTTCTAGAGATTTCAGGTGTGTCATCAAACTGCTAGTGTATACTCTCTCCAGTTTCTTTTTGTAAACACTTAGTGCTACGAGTTTTCCTACTAGCACTGCTTTCATTGTGTCCCAGAAATTTTGGTATGATGTGTCTTCATTTTCATTAAATTCTAAATAGTCTTTAATTTCTTTCTTTATTAATTTCCTGAACACATTATCATTGAGTAGAGTGTTGTTCAGTTTCCACATGAATGTGGGCTTTCCATTGTTTTTGTCATTATTGAAGATCAGCCTTATTCCATGATGATCTGATAGGATGCATGGGATTATTTCAATTTTCTTGAATCTGTTGAGACCTGTTTTGTGACAAATTATATGCTCTATTTTTGAGAAGGTACCATGAGGTGCTGAGAAAAAGGTATATTCTTTTGTTTTAGGATGAAATGTTCTATAGATAGCTATTAAATCCATTTGGTTCATAACTTCTGTTAATTTCTTTGTATCTCTGTTTAGTTTCTATTTCCATGATCTGATTGCTGAGAATGGGGTGTTGAAGTATTCCACTATTATTGTGTGAGGTGCAATATGTGCTTTGAGCATTAGCAAAGTTTCTTTTATGAAAGGGGCTGCTCTTGGATTTGGTGCAGAGATGTTCAGAATTGAGAGTTCATGTTGGTTTACTTTTCCTTTGAAGAATATGAACTGTCCTTCCTCATCCTTTTTGATGGCTTTAAGTTGAAAGTCGATTTTATTCGATATTACAATGGCTACTCCAGCTTGTTTCTTGGGACCATTTGCTTGAAAAATTGTTTTCCGGCCTTTCACTCTAAGGTAGTGTCTGTCTTTGTCACTGAGGTGGGTTTCCTGTATGCAGCAAAATGCTGGGTCCTATTTATGTATCCAGTGTGTTAATCTATGTCTTTTTATTGGAGGAGTTGAGGTATTGATGTTAAGAAATATTAAGGAGAAGAGAATGTTGCTTCCTGTTATTTTTGTTATTAGCGGTGGCATTGTTTTTGTGTGGCTATCTTCTTTTGAATTTGTTAGAAAATTATGTTCTTGCTCTTTCTAGGGTATAATTTCCCTCCTTGTATTGGAGCGTTCCCTCTATTATCCTTTGTAGTGCTGGATTTGTTGAAAGATATTGTGTAACTTTGGATTTGTCATGGAATATCTTGGTTTCTCCATCTATAGTGATTCAGAGGTTTGCTGAGTATAGTAGCCTGGGCTGGCATTTGTGTTCTCTTAGGGTCTATATGACATCTGTCCAGGATCTTCTGGCTTTTATAGTATCTGGTGAGCAGTCTGGTGTAATTCTGACAGGTCTGCCTTTATATGTTGCTTGGCCTTTTTATCTTACTGCTTTTAATATTTTTTCTTTGTTTTGTGCATTTGGTGTTTTTATTATTATGTAGCAGGAGGTATTTCTTTTCTGGTCTAGTCTATTTGGCATTCTATAGGCTTCCTATATGTTTATGGCCATCTTGTTCTTTAGGTTAGGGAAGTTTTCTTCTATAATTTTGTTGAAGATAGTTATTGGCCCTTTAAGTTGGGAATTTTCACTCTCTTCTATACCTATTATCCCTAGGTTTGGTCTTATCATTATGTCCTAGATTTCCTGGATGTTTTGGGTTAAGAACATTTTGCATTTTGTGTTTTCTTTCACAGTTGTGTCAATATTTTCTATGATATCGTCTGCATCTGAGATTCTTTCTTCTATCTCTTGCATTCTGTTGGTGATGCTTGTGTCTATGACTCCTGATTTCTTTCTTAGGTTTTTTATCTCCAGGGTAGTCACCCTTTGTGATTTCTTTATTCTTTCTACTTCCATTTCTTCTGTTTTTGATGGTTTTGTTCAATTCTTTCACCTGTTTGGTTGTGTTTTCTTGTAATTCTTTAAGGGATTTTTGTGTTTCCACTTTAAGGGCTTCTACTTGTTTACCTGTGTTTGCCTCAATTTCTTTGAGAGTGTTATTTATGTCCTTCTGAAAGTCCTCTATTATCATCATTAGAAGTGATTTTAAATCTGAATCTTGCTTTCCTGGTGATATGAGGAATTCGGGACTTTCTATTGTGGGATAACTAGGTTCTGATGATGCCAAATACCCTGGGTTGCTGATGCTTATGTTCTTGCACTTGCCTTTCACCATCTGGATCTTTTTAGAACTACCTGTGCTGTCTCTGACTGGAGCCTATCTTTCCTATTATCTTGGTTGTGTCAGAACTGTTTGGGGTGAGTGTTGATGCTGAGGTTAGAGCTGAGGCCCAAGATCTGCTCAGTGCTCTGGTGCAGACTGAAAGGTACCAGCACCCCGGGCCAGAAGTGAATTCCTGGGTCCCAGTGGGTCCCAATTACTCCCTGTTTCGGGCGGGTGTTGCTGTCTCCTTATCTAATATACTTCCTGGGTTAGAGCTCCTGGGAGCCTCACCTCCTCAGGGTTTTGTGAGATTGGGTACAGAGCTGAAGCTGGGCAGGATAAGTAATTCAGCACAGGGAAACATGCTTATATTATAAACAATAGATATGAGTTTCACCAATAATTTCTTTTTTATTGTTGTTTGAGGGAGTATTTTTATTAATTGGTTTTATACTTTACTTATAAAATAAAACATTCACAAATATATATCAGTATTTAAGCACAAGAAACTCTGCAGCAATAATAAAGACTACAAAATATATTTTCCCATATTCCGCTAAGTTGTTTAGCAAGTACATGGCTTTATCCACAGTGTCATATTCTCCTTGTACTAAATATGCCTGTTCTCTTCATACTGAACAGAAATCTCGTCATGAGACACCAATAATTTCTAAGCATCAAATACCATTGTTCTTACAAGAAGTATTACATCTTAATGTTCAAAGGCTTGTTTTAGAGATGGAATTCAATAATTTATCACAGAGATCAACTATTTGTTTAATAAAGAACAATAAGATGTGGAATATATGCCTAATTTTATTATAAGTAGGATACATACCAATAACATAATCAGGATTAAAACCTAAAATTTTCATTTTTTAAGCTCTATGTTGAAAAGATAGGTGTTAGGCAAATCGGCTTTCAATTTAAGGAATTCGTTAATCTCTTTGGAGATAAGCATGCAATTGAAAGTAATTTTCATAAATTAGTTATATGATCCTGAAAAGATAGAAATAAATAGTAGGCACTAAATAATGTGATAAAAATAAATTATACACATGGGAAATACTTTCTAGGCATTATTGCTTTGATTGAATGCTTAAAATGAGTCAGTTAAAGTACTCATTTATGCAGCTTACTTGGTTCAGGGATATGACAGTAAAGTAAGAAAAAAATACTTAAAATATACTCCACTAAATGTTTAACATTCACGTGAACATAGCTTACAATTTTTATGGCTTGTGTTATCAGGGGAAGGATATCTCTATGAGATTGCTCTAATGCAAAGCAGACAAACTAGAAATGTTCCTGAGAAAACATGGCATTGATAGATTTGGCGTAAAATGCCAAAAACCAATGCTAAGGATCCAATGTTTCAGCCTCTTAGTGTGGCTAAAATTAGAGGAAGGATGTGGAATTTTTTTTCATTTGCTAACATTTGAAATTTAATAAGAATAGATGTGCATTTTGAGTAAGTTAACATGAACAGATATGAGTACAATGTAAGACCACATGACCTTCTCTAATCTCTCTGCATCCTGCTTCTGTAGCTGAGTCTTTCCCCTAGATGAAATTTCTATAGAGAAATTCATGTCTATAATTATTTTGATTTATTAAATGTCATTATGACATAAATCTACTACTGAACAAGTTATCCTCTGACTTCCACAAGGGAAGCCACAGCATATGGTACCTCCCACACACATTAATAAATAAATGTAAAATTTTTTGCCATTTATGATTAAGTTTTTCATTTACTTGTGAATTTCTTTTTGATATGTGGTGGTCATCTCAAGTCACTGCTTTCTAGCGGACAAGCTGCCATTCATGATCCTTCTCTTCCCTGTAAGTTTCCACATGCAACAGAAATCAAATTTGCTGTACTTGTGAGTCTGTTTCTGGAATCTGCAAGCCAGAGAAGTGATATTTTCTGATATTTCATCATAAGTAGTAAACATCTCTTTTGATCATAGTTACATAATAACTCTTACTATCCAGGAAGACAAGGCTTCTTCTATCCTCTTCATCTTCACTAGGTGCCTTTGCATTATCCTTTGCTTTGAGTTCTTCTACATAAATTTTGAATGAGTTTCCTCAGAATATTCCATTTTGTTTTTTATTTAAATAGATGTAAAACTGTTATTTGCAAGAACTTCTAATCTTAAACTATTGAGCTATCCTCTGCGTGTGTATAGTATCTTTATTTTGACATCCTAAAGTGGTTTTATAAATTTCAGATTGTTCCAGAGAATGTGTATAGAGTTCATCTATATTTATTCCTGTTCCTTATAAAATCATATTTTAAAATACTATTGTCTAAGAGCTGTGGTAATGGCACAACTGGTAAAGGATAGTCATGAAGATTTTAGTTGGGATTCCTAACATTCACATAGAATTGTGTCCACATAGAATTGTGTCCACACCACCCTTCACCTCTGTTATCTTAAGGCAAGGAGAGGATGAAGACAAATGGATTCTAGACCTGCTGGCCAGCCCTTCTAGGGTAACTCAGGGTTCAGTAAGAGACCCTTCTCAAAAAGCAAGGTGAAGAGCAACTGACAAAATACCTGATGTCTACCCCGACCTCTACCTCAAACATGCACATGCACATATATACTACACACAAACTAATATGCAAATTATATTGACTCATTAAACATAATTTTATTTGTTGATCATTTATTCAGACAATTTATTAAACTCTCAAATCATTTATTTATAGATTTCCATTCATCTCCATTAAGATAATGCTTTCATGTTTGTATTATTGAATATAATGCACCATAAAAATAAATTATGCCTTCTTATATTTTTACTCATTGTCTGTCTACATGTTCTACATTCTATTAGTTATGGAGAGTAATAAAACCTGACTTTAACTGGACACCTATCTAGTTTTTCTCTTGTTGTATCAGCTTTTACTTTAGTTGTCATAATGATGGTATTACATGTATGAACATGTAGGAATTGTCTTGTTCTCTTGATTTCCTGGCTACTTCTTCATTATTGAAGAACTTACATGATCCCTGATACTATCTTTCCGATTAAATATTTATTTTACATTTAGTTATATCTACTTGTATGTATCTGTGTACATCTGGGTATGTATCTGTGTACATCTGGGTTACCAGTGATTGTGAGCTGCCTGATGCATGTGCAGGGACGTGAGTGCAGGACCTTTGCAAGTACAGCACGCTCTCAAAACTGTTGTGCCATCTCTCCAGAAACCCTGATAGTATCATCTGCTTGAAAATCCACTTAGTCTGAAATTAATATAGCCATCCCAGATTCCTTTATTCCTTTTTCCAATATAACTGAAGTATAACTTTTCAATTATACTTTCAACCTATTATCTATTTATACTGTAAAGTGAAGTTCTTGTAGGCAGTTTAACTACAGATAACTAAAATTCCAACCTAATCATCTTTGCTATATTTAACCTCATTTATTGCATGTTTTAATACTAATAATATTTAGTTTTGTTTTCTGCTGCATTTATTTTCTTTTTTATGTATTTTTTTGTCATTTATTATTAGACTTTTTATCACTTCATTTGTAACCTTGTATTTTTTAATTCATTCAGAATCTTTAGTGGTCTTTATGAGAAAGGTGTATATATATATGATATATATATATCATATATATACACATATATACATATATACATATGGTTTGGGGGGTGGGGGTGTGGGTGTGCATTTTTGAGTAGAATAACAGTAATAGTTGTGTCATGGGTGGGGCTCCTCTCGTGATACCAGTCTCAAGTTGGGCAAGTCATTGGTTGGGCATTCTCTGAATATCTAGGCCCTCTTTATCCCTGCACATTTTGTAGACAAGAAAATTTGTGTGTTGAAGGTTTTGTGGATGGCTTGTTGTTTCATTCCTCCAAACAGTTTATTTCTATTAAAGGAATGGTTACATTAATCTGTGAGGAGCCTCTAGGCAACGTGAGAACAACATGCTGCACAAGGCAGAGAAATGATAATACTGGAATAAGAACACAGTTATCATGGTTAATCTGCTGACTTGATTGAACCCAAAGTGTCTAGGAGATTGGTAAAACATCTTTAGATATGTCTGTGGGAGTGTTTTCAGAAGATTAATTAGTCAGGGGTGTGTGTGTGCCCTGAATGTGGGTGTACTGTTTAATAGCTTAGGGAGCCAGGTAACATAAAAGGTAGACATGAAAAAAAGGGGTCAGTTAAGGTGTTCTCACAGCCCCGTGGCTGCCAGCATGCAAACAACACTGCTTTGCTATGCCCTTCCTCCATGATGGAACTCTGCAATGCTGAAAAAAAACAAAAACAAAAAATCTCTTTTTCTTTAACTTGGCTATGTCAGGTATTCTGTCACAGATAAAAGCTAACTAGTGCAGTATTAAAAGAAATGTTTCCTTTGGTTCTTGTCTCTCTGTATCAAGAGTTTTCAGAACTTGCCTTTCCCTTCTTGGATGCATTTGGTAGATGATTGGGTGAGATGGCTCAGTGTCCAGAAGCACAATCTGCTGAGCATAACCACAAATAACCCCAGATCCAACCACAATTTATATGAAAGTTGTAAGCCAGGTATGTAGAGATAGTAGGTGTTGTGAAATATAATGCAATAGCAGTGGGGATAAAGGGGTACCTGGTGGGCCCATTTCTGAGAAATCATACCATGAGACACACCTAGTAAAAGGAAGGTTTGTTATGGAGTAAAAGAGGCGAGCAAATACCTGAGGAAGGGGTAAAGCCTTGAAAACAGAGCCACAAGGGTTGAGAAAGGAGGACAGAGAAGTAGAAAACAAAAACAAAAGGAAAAGAGACCTGACAGGAACAGTTGGAGAGGAGGAGGAGAAGGAGGAGGAGGAGGAGGAGGGGGAGGAGAGAGACAGAGACAGTAACAGAGACAGAGACAGAGACAGAGACTGGGATGAGTAGCTGTCCTCTTAAATGCTGCCTGCATACTTGGTTCATACAAGGCAAGCAATGGCAGCAGGTGATGACCAAGCTGTTGCTAGATCCCTGGGAGAAACCCTCATAACCCAACAGTAGACACCATAACATACATCCTCAGGAAAATTTCCTTAATGAAGCAGACTCAGATTTACAACAAAAGTTTGTTACCAGAATAAAAGACTGACTACATTGGCCAAATTTGTGCTAGAGTTTTGTATACAATAACTCCTAGAATATTTCTTTAACTTAGGTTTATAAGGAGAGTGCACACACTCAAAGATCAACTGAGCTCTAAAGAGTGAAACTTTGTTCTATTACTATATGACAACATACACTTACACTAAAAATAAGGGTTTTTAACTTCTGCTTTACAACATGATACAGTTCTTTATCTCTGTAACTAGGGAGATTGTTTTTGTTGTTTTGTTTTTCCCCCCTCATGTTTATACCTAAATAACTTTCTGTACCTCTCTCAAATGCTTGCTGTGATCATTATTTTCTTATCCTAAACTGTCAAAAATCCTTTATGATTGACCCAAAGATATTTTTAATTAAATTATCATCTGAACAGTCCCCATGCCTCTCAGATTGCCTGTCTTATGAAGATTATGAAATATATTGAAATAATTTATATAAGAGTCTATTATCTGATTTATACAAACTAGATCTTTTCATAATTCGATTACATCAAACTAGATGCTGAATTTTCTACATCAAGACACACTGCTGACAGCAAAAATGAGCTCTATTTCACACTGTTAGTTTTCTAATACTGTGCCCAGTGGGGCACATGTAGTTGCTACTGAGATGGGATACCATAAACAAGACTTAATAAGTACAACTTACAAGTTAATAAGTATGCCTTGTCAACCTTAAACATATATAAATAATAATGTTAGCAGGGTTGCTCCTAAGCTGTATATACGTGACATTTTAAGTTGATTCACAATTTCAAAAAGCTATTTTCTTATGACCCTGCCATACATAAACGCTTAGATACTAAAATTTCTATCATATCTGCACATATAGAGTTGACGTCTTTGCATGCAGGCATGCCAGCTCATTTTGATACACCTCTCTGTATGCTCTGGAGAGAGTGCCAATCTCTTGAGTTCATATCTGCATCTGCATAGCTTATGCCACAAATAGAAAGCAGATGGTGTCACCTTCATTGGTGATATTCAACTATTGTTTTTCAAACAATTCTTTTCTTACACATTGGTTGGAAAGTATTTTCAACAAAACAGAAATTGCTCCTTTGAGTTTACCTTTGTACTTAAAACTACTTTAAGCCAGTTATCCATTCTGAGATACTACGAAAAAAAGTTAATTTTGTATAGTAAATTTGTACTGGATTTCAGAATGAAAGCAAGTTCTAAGTATTTTCTTAAGGATTTTTTTTGTAAGTATGTGATTTTTTTTCTCTTTTTTTTATTTCTTTAGGCAAAAGTAAAATCTCTTTATTACTTCCAACGTGCTTGGGTATTTCCATGAGTACTCATCTACTTAGAATATATATACTGCTTTTTCTTTGGAATATAACTCCCAGCTTTTGGGTGAACAATAAAGGCATGTCAAGATTTTATTTACCAAAGGATTTCTAAGGTAGAAAGCCATACATTGATGAGATTCTCAGCCACTGTGATCAAGAAAGAATTGAATTGGAATAAAATGGCAATTTACTTTCTGAACAGATTCTCTAACTCTTTTGTAAATTGCTTTCCAGAAATTTTATGTAATGTTTTGCTATTTATTCAATGAAGGCATTATTTTATTTTAATTTTGGACTATCATTTGAACAGTGTGCAGTCAATGCTAAGCATTTATACTTTGTAATTCTCAATACGTTAATAATTTTACCAATTAGCAATTCACAGTGAACAGGTGACATTCACATCACAGAGACTCATTGTTGCCACATTTTAATATCATGAGCAAATTTCAAGGTAGCTTTTTTGACGTGGGAAATTTTCGTTGTAGACAAAACAAAAACCAACACTAAAAGTCTCTCCCTGAATTCAGTCAAGTCTCTGAGGAAGCATAGAGCTTCTTTAAGGAATACAAGCTGTTCTCTGATGCTTATCCTTAATTTTGTATCCAGTAAGTTAGAGCTCCTGTGTTCAACTTTAATTCATTCAGCAATCTATCAAGTGGGGAGGGGGGGTAGGAATGCTACTTGAAAACTTAAATGTAATATTTCACATTGGAGATAATTCATACATGGCTGGAAAGACTAAACAGTCAATGGAATCAGCCTTTGTCATTAGTGACTGAAATATTTAATTGCCAAAAACATTATTGTTTGTATTTCGGGGTGAAGCCCTGTTAATCTGAGAGAATCTTGTTTTTCTTGAGTACAGAAAATTGCTTCTCATCATAGACTTAACTAACTCCCCTGTTCACTTTCTATGATTTGTAACTCACCTAGTTACAAATGATGATGCCTTCTGGGCTTTCAACTCTTTGTATGTGTAAATCTTTGCATTTTCTCTTTTGAGGATTGAGCTCTTGGTGACCTGTCTATGTATTTTCAGGAGAATGCAGAACTCTTGATATGTAGTAAGCACTTGATGCTATTTTAAATTAAACAAATAGGTATATCTGTTTGTAGGCAGTAGAGCTACATATATAACCATACTGCTTTTAACAGTAACCAGGTAGATATAATCATTGGTCACCTAGTGGAAGAGACATGTTTTATAATCATTTAAACACTATTATGAGTAATGTGACAAAGATCACCAGAAAACTGTAAAAGCCTAGAAACTGGGTGTGGTCTCAGAGGGACAGTTATTGAACACTTGAGCAATTCTCACTGTCACTTAGCTTCATCTTCAGACTTTCAGATTTCAATTCAACTTCTGCTTTTCAGAGCCATTCTCTAACCTCTTCACAGACTCTGCCCTAGGCTCATGTAAATTAAAGTCTTCATTTTAACTCACAGAATTCTGTCACCTGTCAGTGACCACTATTAACTTATGTTTAAAGCTGTGTAATTATCTATAGTTTTTATGTCTCATGGAAATTTTAAGTTTCAAGTAAATGAAAGAAATATTTGTTCACATAGTCAAAACTGAACAAACTATTAGAATCTAACATCTCAAATAAACATACCTTCAATGAGTATGTGAATAAGTGCATATATGATTGAGTGAACTAGTCTAGCAAAATGACTTGTTAGTACAATGGTAGACGATGCACATTTTTTTAAAAAGAATAAATAAGTGTACAAGTGACATATCAATGTGGTGAAAATTCTCAACAAAATAAATAACTAAACATTGTGAGATATGGCTTTAATACATGTAAGGACATAGCTACATGGAGAATTCATGTACTTAACATTTTTCAGGGCCTTTTAATTAAAACAAGATGGTATGATGGTATCTCCATCTAATAAGCTATATGAGTAGCTAAAATATATTGTGTGTGTACACACACACACACACATATACATACATTGAGAGAGAGACATTCACACACACATCATAAATCAACTTTGTAGACAAAGAGCTTCATATTTTTGTACACCCTTCATACATTTTTATGCTCAATCATAACTGTATATACTTCTTAACTCTAGTATTTCCAATAGTGAAATAGTGCTTTCAAAATGTTTTGCTACTTCAGATTATGGAACAGGCAAATTGACTTAATAAAGATGAAAGCCTGGCACAAGCACATTCCCAGTGATTAAGTTCTTTGTGTTTTGAAAGGTCTGCAGGAAGCAACTCTATAATGAGAGGTCGGATGATCCTCTCCCTTCCTCAAGTTTGTTTAAGAACTATGGCTTAGTTTGTTCTTTTTATGTAGATATTTTCTCTACTAGTATCTAAATTTTGGAATGCTGTTAACAAATAATAATGGCATATTGAGGACAAGGTCCCCACCTGAGACTTTACATACTAAGCTGACCTCTTTTTCAGAAAGTTACACATGCATATGGTCACGTTCACAGTGAATACTTCAAAGAGAAATTAGAGTTTGAGAGTACATAGATAGCATTGTATCTGGACCCAGATAGTCAAACTTAAGAGAATTGTACTTTAGAGTCCTAGAGACCCAATGTGTCAATGATATTTAAAAACAGGCGCTTGCATGCAACTTGGCCTCAGGCAAGATTGTGTTTACATTACCTGCCTCTGTAGGTAAAGAAGTCATCAGACGAAGGTGCTATCATCAAAAACATGGCACTTCAGGGTCTTGGGAAGCCTGGTAAGTTAGTTTAAAAGTTCTCACTGTTCACACTGTGAAGCTAAAAACTCTGTCTTGATTTTAAATTAGTAAGAAGACAATGAGATTTCTATTTGGGGACCTCTTGTACAGCCCTAGATTGTTGAAGCACCTCTTGTATTATTATCAACAGTCAGACAATGTATGACATTTATGTATGATATCTATTTCTAGAGTACTGCTGCTATTTATTCCTCTTTGGGTTGGAGTCATTCAGACAAGATACTCTTTATTTTGAAGTTCTTTTTTTCATTAAATTTATCTATTTATTCACTTTACATCCCAATATCAGCCCCCTCTCCTCCCACTACCCTCTCATGCAGACCTTCCTCCCATTCCTCCCTCCTCTTCTCCTTTGAGAAAGGGGAGATCCCCTCTAGTTATCATCCCTTCACTATACTCCCACTCAAACTCCCACCCCTCTGAACATCAAGTTGCTGCAGGACTAGGTGCATCCTCTCCCACTGAGACCAGACAAGGTAGCCCCTTTAAGGGAATGGAATCCACAATTAGGCAGGCAGCAGATTCATGGAGAGCCTCCTCTTCTGTTGTTGGAGGCCCCATATAATGATCAAGTTGCTCATCTGCTTCATGGTACCTAGTTCCAGCCCATGCTTGCTCTTTGATTGATGATTCAGTATCCAGGAGCCTCCAAGTTTAATTGACTCTATTGGTCTTCCTGTTGAATCCCTGTCATCTTTGGGTCCCTTGATCCTTCCACCAACTCTTACATAAGTCTTCTTGAGCTCCATCTAATGTTTGGCTGAGGGTCTCTGTATCTCTTTGCATTGGCTGTTGGGTGGAGCCTTTCAAAAAAGAGTTATGCTAGGCTCCTGTCTGCACGCATAACTGAGCATCACTAATAATGTCAGAGATTGGTTCTTGCTCATGGTATGGGTCTCAATTTGGGGCATCGGGTTGGTCATGACTCTGCTCTATCTGACAAGAGACTCTTACTATACTCATTCAGTATGTGAACAAATTCAGTTTTCTATAGCGATTACCTTCTTAGTAGTGACCAGATGACTTCAATTCTCAAGCAAAGGCATTAAGTACATTATACCATAACTGACCTAATGAGAGTGGAAATCAACTGGCTTTTATAAAAGTGTATTTTTCTAAATATATTTTGTATACCAGATCATCTATTTCTCAAAATAAGCCTAGAAGGTAAATATAGACAAAACAGAGGTACAAAGAGGTTATCTAAAGAAAAGGAACGTACATTTGACTAGAAGCAGAAAAATTCAAAGATGCTTCTTCCTAAAATGTCTGTTAAAACAAAGTGTGTGGTGGGCTCCAGGACAAGCCCCATGTCATGGAGTAGTTAGCAACACAAAACATCCTTATTCTGTGTGGCCTTTTGTTTTTCTTTCCCCTGTGCTTGTGTGTTTGTGTGTGTGTGTGTGTGTGTGTGTGTGTGTGTGTCTTATTGAGTTTTTTATTTAATTGTTTTTTACTTTATTTTTTTAAATAGATAGAGAACATAAAGATGGGTGGGCAGGGAGGGGGAAAGGACCTAGGAGGAGTTGAGGAAAGGGAATAACTATGGTCACAATGTATTGTATGTAAAGCAATTTAAATAAAAAATATACTGGAAAAAAATAAGAACAATGAGTGGGATTTTATTTGATAAGCTAGGGATAAACTGACTCATTTTAACAACTGTGGTTATTTTAATAGTATCAGAATCATTATTTCATGACTATTTCTTTACCTAGAGCTATGATTTAGAAGTGGTTCTGGATGGAACTATATATCAGTGGTACACTATGAACTCGGCATGCACAAGTTTCTGGATTTACTTCTCAGCATCACATATAGAACAGGTGATTCAATGTGAGTTGATCTGTAACAAAATCAATGTGTATTACAAATGATGCATAGATATGACAAAATGTATGGAAAAGTAAATAGCTAAAAGTTGTATAAGATGAATTGAATAAGAACACAGGTAAGTGCATAGATACAAACAGAATCAATTTAATTTTGAGTAGTATCCATAACATGCAAAGGTCTATGCCTTTCTATAGTTAAGGGCTCACTACTTAATACATACTCCTGTAATTGATCTTCATAATCTGTTATTCTATAACATAATGATAATTTTAAGAGTAGGCACATGATCTACTGAATGTCACATATTTAGAATTCTCCAGTAGTTAAACATTCATCTTTAGATGTTTAACATTTCAAATCACTTACTGCAAATTAAATTGTAGATTATGATAATGGGATAACTTTGGGAGGCAAAAACTGTGTATGTGTGTGTAAGTGTGCATATCTATATGTGCAAAGGTTTTTGCACTTATACATCTTACAATAGTTCATTATCCACACCCAATACAGTACTAGTTGGGCTATTTAGACATAAATGTTCCCATGGTTTTCTTTCTAAATTTTTGTACACAGAGGACTACCTTTTTCTAATGAACATACCACATCCCATTAAAGATACTAGGTGGACTCAAAACTCTTTCCTTCAGATAATTTTCTTTACCCAGGAAATGGTTGTTTTGTTTTTTTCCTGGAGTTTTCTGCCATCATAGTAACATAAAAAAAGCAACATAAAACTACACCTGGCTTGTAAGATACAGATGCTTGTGTTAACTAGTTAACATGTAAAGCTCTTGAGGAAACTGTATAATTTTTTAAAAAAAATAATTTATCTCTCTATAACACAGGATATTTGACCACATTGTAACCCCTGATATTGAGTTGTTTATTGGAAAACATTGTTTGTAGTTGTAGTGTGTATCAGCCTTAGCCCATGCCTTTAAGCGTCTGGCTGGAATATAAACACATCCTTAGTATGTACTTTATAATCCCAAACAATGAAGGTAAGTTTAGTTTGTAGAAGAAAACTTCCATGTTTGAAAGTGATATCTAATTGTGGCAGACAAATTGATGAGAATGACCTGAAACAGGCTCTGTCTTGTTTATGAAATTAAAAAAGGGGGGAGAAGCAGAGAGTTTTGGGGGCTACTTGACAAGAATCTGACATGGGCCAAGGACAAGAAAATGGGCGGCTTGGCAGGAATGTGACATTGGCCAAGGACAAGGAAGTGGGCTTCAGGCAGGAATTTGACATTAGGCTAGAACAAAGAAGTAATTTCAGGCAGGAATCTAAGTCTTAGGCTAGAACAAAAAAGTAATTTCAGGCAAAAATCTAAATCTTAAGCTAGAGCAAAGAAGTAATTGCCTTGCTTTTTCTTTGACTGATGTGTTTAATGTCATCCTTGTTCCTTGACTATTTGGGTCTATTGTATTGCTATTTCTTCAACCTAGAACTGATCTTAATACTTGCATGTAATTAAAATAGTATAAAAGCAAAAAGGAGAAGAGGGGATGGGATGGGGGTTCTAGAGAGGAGAAATGGGGAAAGGGGATGACATCTGAAGTGTAAATAAATAAAATATCCAATAAAAAAAACAAAATACAAGTAAACAAATAGAATAAATTTATTTAAAGTCTACTTTTTTCACTCATTGTTGTCTACTTTTCTGAACTCATTTGTACATATTTTCTTAACTATATCAATTGATAATATTCTTTATTTTTGATTTTATTTTCGAGACAAGGTTTTGTAGCCTGAAATTCATTGGGAGACCTTAGTGATCTCCAAATTGTGAGTACTAAGTACTGAGGTCCCAGATGTTAACCACCATGCTTTGCTTTCTAGTGTATTTTAGCCATCTTTCAGCAATGCTGGATATTATATTATCTATAATTTAGTTTAAAATTTTTATTTCTGTGTGCACAGGTTTGTATGTGGGTATGTGCATGGTATGTGCGGAGGTCACAAGTTGATATTGGATGACTTTCTCAATCCCCACCTTATTCATAAAATTTTAAATTTATCCTTTGAATTTTTATGAATTTATACAATATACTTTGATTTTAGCCAACCCCAACTACCCCTGTCAAATTTCCCAGAGAGCAACCAAGCCAACTCCACCTGAATTTTATATCCTTTACTGTTGTTGTTATACTCTGTGTCAAACTGGCAAAGATGATATATACGTGAGCCTGAAACCATTCACTAGGACATGGGAAGCCAAGCAGTAGCCAATCATTCCCAAAGAAATGTAATTATCCCTCTCAATAGTTGTAAACTGACAATGGCTCCTCTGGTAGGTATGGGGTCTCTGGAGGTCCCTCCCTCCCCATTCAGCATATCTATGATGGAGTTTTGACCTGTTTGATTGTACACAGTTCTTATGCAGGCAACCTCAGCTGTGATGAGTTGATGTGGCATCAACTATATCATATCCATAGGACAACATTTCCCAGTTCATATTTCAATTCTTGGTCATGTATGAGCTTTAGAAGAGAATCAGTAACTGTGAGTGTTAAGGTATAGGTGGGTCATCTTTAGCAACCTCCTTCCTTAATGATTGAGACAGAGTTTATTAGTGAACCTGAAGCTCACTCATTTGACTAATCTGGCTGCCCAATGAGATCCAGAGATGCATTTCTGTCTTTACCTCCAAGCATGGAGATTATGGGCATACATTGCTGCACTTGGCTGTTTATGGGAGACTGGATATCCAAACTCAGATCCTCATTCTTGCATTGCAAATACTAGTGAGAAATGAGTCTCCACCTCCTACCTAGTTATTTGAATAAAACTTTTTTATACTTCTATCATATGTGTGTATCTGTACATACATTGTCACAGCCTGCATCATCTGATTTTCTCCTTCAATCTTGTGTCACCAAAGATTGAACTCCAGTCATCAGGCTTGGTGGCAAGTAGCTTGACCTATTGGACCATCTCTCTAGCCCAGACTATATACTCCTAAATAAATGAACAGTTTGAATTTTATGCTGTTTTTGTTTTTTGAAAACTACATTGCATTTGAATTCCTTATAATTAACTGGATAATAGCGATAACTGTATAAGAAAAATTTCATATTAATTGCCTATGTTCACTCCCTAAAAGATTGAAAGGTCAACACAGAAGTTTTGAAGTATTGCAGGCCTAGATGAGAAGTCAGATTAAGCAGAGGATGCAAAGACATGATACCAGTGAGAAAATAGCCTCTTGTATAAGTTTACCAAAGAAAGCTTCCACTTCACAGAATAAGGTGCAGAATTATAAATCCTTTGGTCTAGTCTATGAAGCTGTCCTAGCAGGACTCTTCTGATTTCTCCACATGTATTATCTTCTCTTGTCTATTGAGCCAAAAGCAACTTGACAGCCACATACTACTGCTTCCAAATAAAGATGATATTTTTTAAAAATATTACTTCCTAAATCTTTGCTACACTGTATTTTATAAAGACTCTCGATTAGATTATTTTCTTTAAACCAAGATTGTTTTATTTTGATAAAGAATGATTTCTGTACTCAATTGACCTCAGGGTTGATACTGTATTGTGTTTGAATAATCAGCAATGTTTTAAAAGGAGGAATAACTGCTGTGGTAAAAGAGCACATACAAAAACAGGTAGCATGACTTATGTTTCTAAAAGGAGCATTGGTTGCAATAAAGATTTTTCACATGTAATTGTCAATTTAGCACATAATATCTGTGGAAGAATGATATTAAATCACCAAGAAAGCCAAAGTTAATAAATTTGCAAATAGTTCTTGCTCGTATGTTAACATTAACTTGGAGGAGACCTCTAACCAGTTTCCTGTCTAGTCATTTGAAATCAAATTAATAAATTTCTTTGTTCATTTTCAGACAGTTAAATGGGCTCTCACTACCTCACTGTCAGGTCAGTTTCTATTCCAGGGCTGTTAAAACCAAAAAGAAGATAGATCCTTATGGATCCCAAGACCTTCGCTAATGCCTCCAAATATATGCCACATTCTTTAATCCAACCCGTTGGTATTGTCTACCTTTGTTTTAGAGAAAAAGGAGAGAGTGAGAAGATGATGGCAACCTAGTCCCAGGGTGAAGGCTCAGTTCAATAATTCAAATATGTGAATGGAAAGCAGAGCTATTTCTTGGGGCATTAATTATACTTTACTAAGCTTTAAAAAATGGAAGAGTTATGTAGACTTTTCTCCTTAATTCAACAATTTTTTCTGAGAGGTCACTGAGAACTTTGTCTTTCCTACAGTATTTTTTTGAGGGAAAATGTGTTTTAATAAGTAAAATTATTTCTCAAGAGCTTGAGGACTTGACACTGATAGACCAGAGCTGAAGATGCTCATCTCAGCCGGAACCTTTTGCATTAGTTCATATCCTCAGGAGTTTTGGACTGTCAGTGCTGAAGGGTTTGAAATTGGGAAATATATTACTCAAGTTTGCCCATTAAAATATTGGAGGGAAAAAAGTACCGAAGTTGCAGCTGGCGTGACATGCAGTATGTGACATTGGAAAAATGCTGTGAATTTCAGGGATTGTCTGAGCATAGAATCATGTGACATGACAACTAAAGACAATATTGCTTGTGTGAGAGGGGACAGCTGATTTAACTGGAAGAGAAAAGCATCTGTGCCTAAATTTCTCCTTCCCTGAATCCAATGCTATTAATTCTTTGATGCTAAAAGTCGAATTCTCTCAGAGAAGAATCCTCTTCTGCCATTCTCTGCCAAATGAATAGACACCAAGTAAGGCAGATGACAATAAATCTTGTCCATGTTCTTATCAACTTCCTAAAACAGGCTATTCACTCAAAATAGGACCTTCTTGTTTAAAGTTCAGCAAACTCCAACAACACATCTTTGAAGTACTCTATTTTGATGATTCATAGTCATTTACACCAAACAAATAATTATACTAATTTATTTGACATCATACATATAAAATGTTAAAATTCAAGAGACAAATGATTCAAAGCAGTGGTTCTGTTTGATCAGAATTTAAGTTACATTAATAATAATAAATTTCCATATATCTATATCATTTCTTTCTATCTATCTATCTATCTATCTATCTATCTATCTATCTATCTAGCAGTTTTAGTGAGTTTTAAAAAATTCATTTCATTTTTACCAAGAATAGTTTCTATCTATCTGTCAGAAAAGAAGGAAGAGATGTTCATAATCTTTTTCATGCTGTTCTTTTATCCAGCTGCTTCTAGCCACCATCAACATCAAACCTGTAGGTTGGGTGACTGCTAACATTTCTTGAATATTCTCTATAAGGTCAAACAAATGTGGCAGAATTGATCACAATTCACAGTACCTTAACCTTTCCACATGTCCAAGGAGATCACTTTACATTAGTTACACCTACACCTAAGACACATTTCTCATCTCTCAGGAATTTATCCCTACAAGAATTTGCAGCGTTCTCTGACAGCTGTATAGAACTTGCATAGACCAATAACATTGGTTCTCAAAAGAATCAACTACATGATGATGTCTGATGACCATATATAACCAAGAACTCTCCTTATAAGATTCCTATGGTCTAGATTCTATCTCACCTCCAAGCTAGAAGCCACAGAGTTGGGGAAGATGTTTCAAAGTCTATAATGATGCTTCATGGAGGCAATCACCAAGAGTATCATTCCAGTTATGTGCTATCTAATTCTTGGCAACATCCTGGCTGATATAGTAAGAGGATGAATTTTTGGAAGATCAATTTGGCAGCATGTGACAAAAGGTTTAAGATGTCAAAAAGTTCAATACCTTCAAGTTAGCAATTCTACTTCTAGTAAGCTATCACATTCTTGTGTGTACAATAATAATCCTTGTATATACAATAGGGGGCAATTTGGATCTAAAATATTTAAATTAAAATCACTGCAGCATATGTATATATACATATGTATGCATGCATATATACACACATATATATCTTCACAGTGCAATAGAAGACTAAAATGAAAAACCTGAGGACATATTTAATACATATTTAATACATAGACACACACACAAAACACTGCCTTTTTGGAAATAAAAAATGTTTTATGAATTAAAGAATACTATTTAAATTCAGAGAACAGTATGCAAACTTTTATCTCTGGATAGTAGGATTAGAGGTGGTTTATTTTACTTGTGCTTTTGATTGTGTATGTCACATGGCTATGAGTGCATCGATGAGGATACTTTCCCACTGGACCTGTGTTACTTCCATAACAGTGTGTGTAATATTGACCATAAACAAAAGAAGTTTTTTTCTGAGATGTCTACAAAAGATGATCTAGGATTCCCACTATCCAGATATTTATCATATCAATTTAGAGATCACAAAGACAACATCCAAATGTGCTGGCATTGCCTTTCTAGTTAGTACCTCCTCTCTTATAATTTTGGATGTGTTTTCAAATGAAGTCATGTTGTGGAAGTTGTTACTCATGATCGTCAATGCCACTGTTATATACTCACTTCTGAACTTAAATTGGAACATGCATGTGTAGAAACACCACAGGGAAACCCATTAAATATGGGCAACTTACATGCTAATAAAACTACAGAAAATAAAGAAGCTATCCGAATTTGTGATGTTTGCATCTTAACTCTCAGCTGAGGGAGTACTGTAAATCCACTTGAGTCCCTTTCTTCTTCAACGTACATATGAAATTTAAAATAAATCTCTGTAAATAAATAGCCTCATGGCTAGCATATTTCTCTTCTTCACTGTGTTGGGTTTGTTTTATTTCTACTGTTTATTATTTTGCATATACTTTCTACAACAACACTTATGCCTTTTTAACACAAAACTCATGACTCAAGTTGTAAAACAAGTAATATCCCCAAATGTTAGTTCTCCAATCTTCTTATGTTAACCCTGAAAAACTTATAAATGTAGCCTAATTTTGTATCTTCTGTGAAATAATGAAAATTTCAAGGATAGTGTCAAATATTTCTCAAACTTTCTTGGATCTTGTATGTCACCATATATAGAATGAGTAATTCATAGTGTCTCATAACTATAACCCTATTAGCTCACCTATTAAAATACATATTATTGTCTTGTGATTTCACTCCTTCCTTCTGTTGTTTTACACTGCTTTCCAATATGGGGATTATAAAAATCTAACCATTCAGCATTCCAAATATTCACTTTGGTTTGATGTATTTATGAGTTTGGCATAGCTCTCAATAATATTTGGAGAAGGACATTTTTTCTCTTGATAAAACAAAGAATTTGCTGGTTTCCCACCTTTGGCAATTCTCGACTAAGGTCCCTGATTGTAGTGCTGTACTGGGAGAATGGTATGAAGCTGAAGAATGAGGAGATAACATGTATCAAAGGGTAAATGACAAAGGTAGAAGGAGCCTGGGATCTTGACAGCATCACTGAGTCTCTGTTTTGATGTCAGCAGCAAAGCTGTCACAAACTAAAATGTAGCATTGTTAGTACAAGCATGGGATATGTTGTGAGTTGGTTAAGCAACCGTCATTGGGCTATCTGCTGCTCAACATTATCTGAATGTGCCTCAAAGGCAATATCATAAAACATTCTAAGAATTGAATAAAATAATGTATGTGTAACTGCTTAATAATTCTTCTGATGGCCAATCATTGAGAAAGGCAATTCATAGTAGTGGAAAGGTATTAGAGTTGGACTCCAGCAGATTTGGAGTATAGTCAATTGTTCAAGCAGATCTTGTCATAAGAAAATCTGAGGAATCTGTGAGCTAATCATAACATCAATAAGATAATTTGTGTAACAGATGAGAAAACTCTTGACATTTGTGTCTGCTGCAAATGAAGATACTTTCTTTCCTTGAGTTACATTATACTGTTTTTAAACCTCTATGACAATGCAACATTTAAGTTCCAGAAGATATTTCAACATCTATTAGTAAAAGCAATAAGGATAATTATATTAATATTCTAAGTATGACAAAACTTGGCACTATTTTAAGGGCATCTCATATCCTGACTGATTTAACGATCACACAAGTTTATGTAATAGATGTTATCATTCACTTCATTATACGTGTGTGGAAAAGATATTGAAAGGAGGTTAAGATATTAATATGGAAAACCTAACTAGGACATCTGACAAACAATATTCAAATACAACCAGACAGGTTTCGAAACTTGTACCTTAGGTTTCTATCTTAAATCTTATGATGAGACTTATTAGCACAATGCATGGAATTGAAATTTTCTGAGTTAAAACAGGCTCTGCTTGCAGGATAGAATTACTCATAGAACAGAGAGCAGGCCTGCTTTCCACAGTTAGCTTTTAAAAAATACACCCCTGCCATTCCATCCAGGAAAGAGAAATACATTTCAGGTCCTGGGGAGCTGAAATGGCAGAAGGCTCCAATTTCCCTTGGGCTTCATCACATTAGGCCCAAAGAGAACTAATGTGATAAAGGCCTTTTGCCCAGCCCTCCCTGGGCAGAAGTCCAAGCCTAGACTTTCTTATTGGGCTTTTAAGTAAAGAGATAAACCACTCCCTAAATAGATGAAGGGGTACTAGAGGGAGCTAAAAGGAGCCCTGAAATTTGCCTAGATCATTCATTCTTCTGAGTGCAGACCTGCAGTTACCTTAGTAAGAAAGACTTCTTGGCATTTCAGTCTAGTCTCCTAGGAAAGTAATAATATTTATTAATAATCTTTATTCCTATAAAAATGAAAATTTCTTTATGGAGGTACTGGTGATATGAGACAAGTTCCCATTAGGATGCTCAGAAAAATTCCCCAGAGTAAGCAGACTTCTGAGCTAGGCATAAATCTATGTAAGGTTATAGGCATGAGAGTAATGGAGGGCTTATTTGAAATGAACGCTGGGTCTCATTCTCTTGTGTCTTCTCTTCACGTACTTCAAATGCTAGAAACTTGAACTGTAGTATTTCTAGACATTATTGTAGCTAAGTTTCTGGCTTTAAATTAGATTCTGCCAATTAGAAAAATTCTCCTGCCTCTGGGAAGGTGGAAATGAGGAGAAGCACAACCTGACGACCATACCATTCTCCCTGGCAGAGAGGATGTGTGTTCCAAGGAAGCCATAGACAGGGCCAGTATTCCTGATGTCAATGCTGCTGCCTCTGGGATCTTGTTCTGGCAACAAGTAGCTTTATAGGTTTCCCTGGACTAACCTAAATTAGAATAAAGATTTCAGACAGAGGGAACACCAGATGCAGTTCCAAATTTTTTATGCTGGAATGATTACATTCAAATTTTTGTGTGTGAAATACAGAAGATATGATCAAGAGCCTTGGACTTTGCAATGTCATACACCCAGGCAAGTGGCAAGTAATTTACTACAGAGGCCTTGTGGTGAGATTTTTTAGTAAGAAGAGAACTCTGAAAGGTATTACCAAGTCTATGGAGTCTTCAAGAACTAAGGTTTTAAATTAAAATGGGACATAAACACATTGTAATGAACCAAGAGAAAAGCATGAACTGCAAGGATATCCTGAGAAGATGAGTACATCCAAAGGCACAGGCAGTACTGGATTGGTGCTAATCCATTTCAGCCATTATTAGGTCCTGAGGCAACTGAGAATGGCCTGTCTCATGAAGTGAGGTTATAATACACTGTGAAATCTATTGTAAGAGCCCTATCCCTGAGGTCACTTAAGACCTATTCATTCATTGAATGATATCAAATGCCAAATAAAGTATGATAACTCCAAAACCCAACTTAGGGTACCAATGAATTTATTGAGCTTACTATTAGAGAAAGGGTGACTGTTACAGGAGCATAGTGACTCATAAAGCAAGCACAACATAAGAATGCTTTACTCTCATGGAATGAGAATTTCCCCATAGCCACACAGTCCGTTTCACTTAACTTTTCACATATCCAGAATATATTGTCCAGCATCCCCTAAGACCCCAATACCATGAGCCATAAAGTCTGAGATACATACAGATGGCTAGAGTCTCACACGAGGGTTTAATGTTCCTCTTTCTTCCATGAGGGAGAATAGTCATCAAGTATGATCTTAAGTAGTGATTCTTGACCTCTGGATTGTTGTGGGACTGCGTAAGGGTATCCTAGTTTATGGCTGGGCATGGGCTTGGAACCCCGAGACTCTAAGTGAGAAATGGCAGGCGTTCAGCCATGTCCCCAGAACCCAGAGTCCTGATGCAAAGTCTCCATAGACCTACATTGTTCAGTCATGTAGGCCATTACAGCCCCGCCCAAAGTGCACAGGTAGAGGGCGTGACTACAGGCCTCAGGCTCTAGGGATTTACATACTAATGAAGTCCAGAGGGTGGAGCAAATTAAGCATGCTTTCCCCAGACCCTCCCCCTTTCTCCCTCCCTATTTAACTCAGGACTGCCCTGAGTTTCACAGGGCGGGGCGGGTGGGGGGGTGGCTGGGGGGGAACATCCAAATCCATCCACCATCCGCCATGAAAATAAACCTTTCTGGAACCAAGGACTTCCTCGTGTCTTTGGGGTCTGCTGTCACCAAAGCCTCCAGCCTCTGGAGCCTTAGACTTTCTTCTGATTGTGGGATCTGGCGCATGGAAACCCACCGGGACTCCTCCACCACAGCGACATTTTTTTCCCACAGATTGTGACTCCTTTGAGGGTCAAATGACTTTTACAGTGATCGCCTAAGACCTTCAGAAATCATACATACTTACATTATGATTTTAACAGTAACAAAATTACAGTTATGAAGTAACAATAAAATGATTTTATGGTTGGGAGTCAGCACAACATGAAGAACTGTATTAAGGGGTCACAGCATTAGAAAAGTTGAGATTCTTGAGGGTTTCTTGAGAAATGATAGTGATTGTTTGGCTTGGAGGACAGCACTATACAATAGGTCCTCAGTGACAGGCCACCTGTCCCCTCTATGTACCATATAATTCGTTTACATCCCAAAACCAGAGGAGGGCACTGGAAAATGAGAAGACTCATACCTTTAAACTTTAAAGTGTATGTTATCCTCTGAATAGGCAATTTATTCTGTATCATCAAACAAAGTTTCTCATGAAATCCTCAAGTGTCCATCTTGCCCCTCAACCTACTCTGCTTTGGGTTAAATAATGAGAGCATTGCAATCAGATGAAGAGTGCAAAATATTTCCTCTTTTATCTGAGTGTAAAAAAATTGTAAATACCTTTCTGGTTTTACTATTCTAGTTTTAATCTTACTACTTAGACCCTTAATTACCTGCTGAACCCATCCTCCCAAAAAGAAGTCATTCATTAAATAGGAGGGTTTTAATGTGTTAGATAGAACTCAGTTTTCTCAGAACTGCGTAGTAGGTTTACTAAGCCAGGAGGCACATTTTTTTTTTTTTTTAGCTTTCTCTTTTAAGGTAGAGTAATAGCATTTTATAGCTTAATTTTTGGTTTTAACTTTATTGAATATTCACAATCTAAGAATAAACCATGTGTTCATATTTATGTACAAAGGCAATAAGTTTGAGTCAGCATTAGATTTCAAATAAATGTGTGATTTCACTCATCTGTGTCATTGTGGCTGACCAGCACCAAACCATATCCTCCTTGCATGCCCTTCTTAGCTTGCTCCTCACCATCCATCTCCATCCTAATCATGACAGAGGTAGGATTCTTAGAATGAGAGATCAATGGATTGCAGTCTTGTATAGGGGTAGGGAGTCACTAGTGTATACTGTCAGTCAGCATTACACATATTCTGCAAAGTTTCCTCCACAACCTTCCAAGAGAGCCAAGCTCTCTCCTTCCTCACTTATGCTCTAAGATGTCCATTAATTTACCTTCCAATACTCTTAAGATACCAATGGTTCTCCACATGGGAGGAAAATATTTTAATGAACCCCCCAAAGCAAACTTACCTTAATAGTTTTGCTGGATAAATGTATTTTTAAAATAAACATTTGATTTCCCTGCTTTAGTATTTCTACACATTTCTCATCATTATTTATATGTGGGGGTGTATTTACATGTCACATGTGTACAGAGCAGTACAGGCACATATGTCTGTGACTGTGTAGGTAGGCCCAAGGTTGACATTGAGACTCTTTCTAGATTACTTTCCACCTTATGATTGAGAAAGGTCATTCAACTGAACCTAGAGTTTCCTGATAAAGGATAGCTTAGTAGGTCATCTTGGTCTAGGAACCTACTCTTTCTTCCTCCCAGGCACTAGGACTGCAGGATGGATTCTACTCCCACTCCCGATTTTTTGGGAGATTTGGGAATCAAAACTCTGGTCTTCATGCTTAAGTGAAGAATGTTTCATGCACTGCACAATCCCCCCAGCCTTACTGCTCTGCTCTGCCACTTTATAGCCATCACTTGACTCTTGTATTTTTACTTTGAGTTGAGTCAGTTTAATCCAGGACCTGATGTGAAGAGTCGGTTTCCTACTATACACTGTTATGAGAAAGCATCTTTTGTATCTTTTTTAGAAGTGGCATTTAAAAATATGTAAACACTCAACTGTCAATTACTTAAGAGAATGGATGTTGTTATGAATTTCCTTCCTTGTGCTCTTAGTAATGGTGAGAATTTTTGTCATCCCTAGAAATGTCAGGAATACCTTGGTGCTTATAGCTGATTCTTGGTTATGTGGATCCTATTATTACTCTGAATTTGTTCAGTGATTAATTGACTATTTTATTCCTTATGTCATTCAGTCGGCAAACAAATGATGACCTCTTGGGTTCTATCCAGACAAGCTAAGTACTCAAAACTTGAAGGCGTAATGAATCATAGACTTTGATATCTCAGAGGGCTCTTCAGTCTAATGGAATAAATAAGCATATAAGGGGTCTTCAAAGTGGCTGTGCAGTCACTGTTAATATGAATGTATTGACTAGAAGAAGAAATTCTAGTCATATTGTCAGCTTAAAATATAAACTGTTTTACCTAATCAGTGTTTTTTTAGTATGGGGTAGCCATCTGCTATCTTGATAAGATGGTCACATATCATTAAGAATAAGTTTTTCTTAAGCGAAAAGAAAGCTTCTACAGTATAGGAGGGATTGAGAGACTCGTTCACTGATAAACTTTGGTTCAGTTTACTTTAGTGCTGGGACTAACAGACAACCCTAATGCAGATTGAATTGTGTGAACTCACAGTGACCATTTTCAGAGGTTTTCAAGTAATTTGGATAATAGAAAAATATTGTTGAGTTTGTGTTTAGAAGTTCCTCTGATGGTTTAAAATGTCCATTTGGAGTTTGTATTAATTACATTCCATTAGAGTTAGAACAATTTTGAAATATTTTTTGAGAAGTCAAAGACAGACAATTTTATTCTTTTCTAGCTTTATTTCATTGAATTGTAATTTTTTAAATTGTTTATATGTTGATTTATGTTTATGATTTTTGTTTGCTTTCTTTCTTAGGATGGGAGACCCACAAAGTCAAGGATGTATACCTTTATTCTATTTATCATCTGTCTGTCTGTCTGTCTGTCTGTCTGTCTGTCTGTCTGTCTGTCCAAACACCCACCTACCCATCCACCCACCCACCTACCTACCTACCTACCTGTTTTAGTTTCCTTCTCTGTAGCCCTGTCTAGTGCCAAGAAGCAGACAAAGCAACAACTGTAGAATAAGTGTATTGGATAGAGACTAGGACTTTTGAGACATTAAGAAAGTCAAACTAAAAAAAAAAAAAAAAAAAAAAGTCAAACTATTCAGATTATATATGGTGTCTTCAAGATGCCTGCCTTTTTGGGAATGGAACAACATTAATTTCACTGAGGCAAACTAAAGAAGTCAAATTGTATCAGTTCTAAATATGACTGTTAGCTTCTGCTAAGCAATTTTATCAAGATTTTTAATCCAGCTTTTAATATTACCTACATGGAGAGATTGCTAAAAAGACTTGTGTAAGCTGCATTACTCTAAAGAATACAAGTTGTCAAACAAGAAAAGGCAACAAAATGAGAACAGTAGTTGAGATGTTTTTTCTGACTACATGATCATCTTATGGATAAAATGTAATGATTTTAAAAAACTTACATTCACTCAAAAAATATCATGTTGCTTACAAAGAAAATAAAACTCATCTATTCGTGGGTGTATCTTATTGAAGTTTCATCTGAATGAACAAAGGAAGTGTGAAACAAAGGCTCTCTAGTAACAAAGGCTACAGGAAAAAATATCCTTGACCTTGTTCTTGTTAATTGTTGTAATTGAACATTTGCTTTTCATTTGCCAGGATAGAGTTTATTCCTGCTTTGTTGACAGTATCATGAATCCAGGATCCATCTACTTTGCCTGTGCATACAGGTTATGCTAGTTCTGTACATGGGAGCATAATCTAAAATAAAATGAGGTAAATGGAAGAATTTTCTGGTATTTTTTCTTTTATTGAAAGTAATTTTTCTCACATATCATATTCTGGTTGCAGTTTGTCCTCCCTCTATTCCTCCCAGCTCTTCTCTACCTATCTTCCCATCCAGATCCATTTCCTTTTTCTCTCATTAGAAAATAAACAGACTTTTATGGGATAATAATAAACGAAAATGTGATAAAACAAAAATTAGCATATGTGGTAGAACAAAAGGAACAGGAATAAAAAAGCCCAGGAAAGACAGAAGAAATAAGGACCCACTTGTTCTCACTCTCAGCCATCCCACAAAAAAATATTTAACTGAAACTTACAATATATACACAAAGAACCTATAGGGTAAAGAGAGAAAAGAAAAAAGAAAATACTTTTATGAAAATTTAAAAAAGCAAGAGTCCAGACATGACAGTATGAAACAATAAACATTCAATGATGCCTTAGGTCATTTCCCTTTGGCCATCTAGGGCATGGCATATTGCCTACCTTTAAGGGTAGTTTGTTTCCCCAGTGAGAACGTTTTGGAAGAAACTAAACTTTCATTTGCAAGTGTTTATCAATTGAGGATAGCTTCTGAGTTAGGGATTAGGGCATGTTTCTAATTCTTCTTTCAGATCTAGGATCCCATCTGATGCAATCCTGTACAGGCCTTGCATGTGCTGCCTCAGTCCCTATGCACTCGCATGCATATTGGTTCTCTCAATACAGAGGGTCTTGTTTTTTTAGTGTACCCATCTGCTCTGGCTCATGCACTCTTTTTTGCTCCTCTACCATAGACTTCTCTGAGTCTTAAGGTTAGGGATTTGGTGGAGATATACCATTTAAAGTCTGAGTGTTCCAAGGTCTCTTTCTTTCTCTTTCTTCTGGCTGTGGGTCTCTATTTGTTCTCATCTGCTGTAGGTAGAAGCGTCTCTAACAACAACTGCTCTGTGAGTAAAGCAGAATGTCACTAGGATATGGAGTTGGACTGCAGTCAAATCAGACATTGGTTGGGTACTCCCACAAACTTTGTGCCACCATTGCACTAGCATATCTTGCAGGCAGGACACCACTATAGATCAAAGGTTTTGTGGTTTGGATAGTGCTTGATGTTCACCATAGGTACTAGCTCACCTTCTCGATGGTCACTGAGTTGTGTGGGTAATGGCTCTAATAACAGAGCTTTGCTGTCAGTTTATGGAAGAAAAATTTTTAGTTTTGGCAATAGCTTGTGTAGTTTGGGTTTTGTCATGGGACCCATATGACCAAAAACTCAATTACATGGAACGTATTTCTGGTATTAGAAGCTTCATTTGGTGACAAGAGATATCCAGATGGCTCACTGTCTCCCCCATTACTTGTAATTTCATTTTTATTTTCTCATACTAGCTCTATAAGATATTGGCTTTGAGATTAAAGATGTGGAACACTGTAAGTCCCATCCCCTGGATATGGAAAATGGAGGTAGGTAGAATATTGTGCCATAGGAAAAATTAAATAAAAAATGGAAAACATGTTTCCTAGGTACTCAAAATAAAGGTTATCTCTGAGTAAGGATTGCTTGGTCAGTTAAATGGAAACGAAGGTGGCTGAGATGGCTGAGGTGTTAAGAGGACTTGCTGTTCTTGCAGAGGAGCTAAGATCAGTTCCAAGCACTCATAGTGGGCAACGTTCAACAGCCTTTAACTCCAGCTCAACAGAATTAACACCCTCTTCTGGCCTTTTCAGGCATCTGTGTTCTTGTGCATACACACACACACGCATGCACATGCACTCACGCACACACACACACAACACACACACACATGCACACATGCATATAAATAAAAATAAATAAATCTTTAGAAATGGAAATTCACCGAAAGAGCTTTTACAAGTATATTTCTAGACTCTTCAGAGATGTACAGACAATGCAAGACGATGGCTTCACATTTTGCATTTTGGCTTGCCATTTTAGTATTAGTGACATTTCCATAGACTTTTCATAAAAGATAAATTATCTCAGACTTCAGTTGAACAGAAGAGGGGGCTCCATAGAGATAGAGATCAATATATGGGGGAGGCCAGAGGCTTTAGTGCTGGGCCGCTTTAATGGGTCTTGGAAAGAGTTGTACTAAAAGCTTTTAGGAGAAGCTCCCTGTTGCTGCTCTTTGTACTCTGTCGAGTAGTTTAATGAATGCGGCCATAAAGAATGTTTCATCTGTGTGTTATGAGCCCAGGTTTGACTGTTCGTGTTCTCAGAAGGATTCTAGCTGTCTTGGGATAACATTTTATGAAGGAAAGAAAAACTCATATGGAAATATGATTTTTATAATGAGCACTAATCTGAAGAAATTAACAGCAGTCACTGCTATTAAATCCCCAAATCAGAGATTTTGGACTGATTAAAAATATACACCGTTCAAACAACAGGATTTCATACCAGATTCTGCTGGCATAATTATCTTTATATCATTGTAGCACTTTGAGCTAAGTTATGAATTTGTCCTCTAGGATATTTGAAAGGGTTATGAAATGTCTCAGTATAAAACACTAGTTGAGTGAAAGGCATTCTTCAAGGTCATTCATAAGTTTTAAATTGCAAAGTCTGCCCTTTCTGATTACAGAAGTAGTATGTAGTAGAGTAGTGATTTAAAACTTTTATGGTATAAAGACACATACTAGACCATGCATATCTCACCATGATCTGCCTGAATTCCAGAATAGAAAGATATTCTAAAGCTAGAGAATAGAAGTCACCTTCTTTAAGTCGTTTAATATTTCTGTCACCACAGATACATTATATAATTTTTGTATAACTTTTGTGAGGATTTTTCTGCACTGTCTTTATTTGTTTCCTGGGTTATTTATTTATGATTGCCATTTCTATCTCTAACCCTAGTTATACCTGCATCTATATAGATAGATATATAGACACACATATTTAGATAGATATATACATGCAATCTATATAGAGATCTATAGATAGAGTTAGAGACTGAGATATATACTTGGAGTCATCACTTTGGCAGACACTATTAGAGCCTGTTTAGATACCCACTTAGAATGGAGCCTGGTAAGTTGGAAAGGAAGTATAGTGTTGAGTGCACTAAAAAATGTTCCACACTCTCCTCTTCTATGAGTTATTTCAAAGATCATAAATCCAAGGGCCATTAGCAGAAGCAACTCTTTGTTGAAAATGGAAACGGTGTTGATGTGTTTATATTAGTAACCTACACAAATATAAACTTTAAGCAGATAATAAGACATTTCACCACAATCTTCTTAATCATTGAGGAAATTGTTTTCTAAAATGTTTTATCATCTCTAAGTATGTTATTATTATTGAGCACTTAAAGAAATTTTATACTTTTATTTTACACATTATTGGATATATGATGGCGGTGTATATAAACGGTCACCTGCCCCAGAAGTTTACAGGACCAACTTGGGGAGTTGGTTCCCACCTTCCATTTTTACATGACTTTTTGGAGGATTGAATTCAAGTCATTAGTTTGTGCAGCACAACCCTTCTTCCTAGAGCATCTACCTGGCCCATGAGATTTCCTTTAATACAGTGACACACTTGATCTCACTCTTATGACTCTCAGAATTCTGTAGAAAAATTTTAAATTGCATCAACATCTTTAAATTTTGTTTAATCATAGATAGACTTAGTTATTCATTGTTATAATGCTCTTATTGGACATTCACTAGGTACTTTAATTACATCATGAAAGTGAGTAGGCCCAGACCCTTATGGGGCTGAGGACTGATATGCCTGTCCGATACCACAGAAGGCACAGCTAACTGGCTACCAAAAAGATTAATGAAAAAAATAGATACCCCCAAAAAGCCAGGCCCAACCATAAATACGATGAATAACAATTTACATCCAGGGAAGAGAAATCTCCCTGAGAATCCCCTTCTTTTCCTTTCCAGGTAAAAATGAATCACCCGTGATGTCTGCTGTTAGAAGTTCTAATCCAGATGCTGGCCTCCGAACTTATACTACTCAGACCTTTGAAGGGCCACTGACAAGAACATCAAACAGCTAGATATTGACATCACTAATCTGAAGAAATCCCTCGTTTTGCCGTCTGAAGAGACCTCCTAAAATCGCAAAGATCCTTATTGGACTTGATTTACTCTAGTACAATAGAAAACACTGTATACAGCTCTTGATTGTGTACAACCCTCAAAGAAGAAGGTTGCCTTTACATAGACAAGACAAGGAGGGTTAAAGACAGCATGAAATAGGTAGTGAAGCCTAAGAAAATTCAGAGAGAGAAAGAGACAGATGAATGCTGGTACAAGAATTGATTTGCAGGCTCTTCAAGGTTGTCAACCCTATTTCCTTCAATCTTGGGACCATTTTTTGGGTTCTTTTTGTTTTTTTCTGCTGGTCCCTGGCTCTCAAATAGGCGGACTAACTGTGATACAACAGATAAATAATTTGGTAGCAAAACCTACTCAGATACATTATCATAAGTTAGCTATGGAGGACCACGAGACTCAAGATGAGGTTGTTACTTTATACAGGGTGTTTCCAAAACCCATCTCCACCCAACCTAAAAAGGGGGAACTTCTGCCCCTAGACCAAGCAGAGAGGGGCCATCCAGAACCCCCTCTGACAGGCGATCTGAATTCTTGCTTAGGCTGCGAGGCTAAGCACTGCAAGGGAATATCGATAAAAAATAAAAAAAAAAATATCTGGGTTCCCTGAGGGACAAGCCTGACTGCATAGGGGTTGATGTCAAAAGTATCCCCTCTCCAGAAAAAAGACATCGGGACGGGTATGGCCCTCATGCCTCACTGGACAATGACAGGGGGACTGGAGCCATTACAAGGTCCCCTTCAAATACTGGAGGTCAGGCCTCTATCCCCGCCTTTGCAACTTTAGAATTGCCACAGCCCTTCTATACTTAGAGAAGGGAGGAGATGTCAGGAGCAGCCCTGCTTACACACTGTAGGCCTAAAATCAGCCATAGACCTAAAATCAGCAGTGGGCCTGTCATACATGTATACTAACACCATGTCTTGGGTCTCAGTGGAAGAACATTGAAACAGATGGCTATAAGCTAATGTCAACGGGCAGCTGTTGTGGAAATTTATAAGCCTGAGTGGTCATGGACCTTGTAAATAGGTAGCCTTGGCAGATAATACCAGCTTAGATGGGGACAAGCGAGTCATAGGCAGAGTCATGGTGACTTGTCCCGTAAACCTTCACCCAGCCGATACCCAGTTCTGAAGATATCTGCATTCCCCCTGATCAACCACACTCCAGTGTCATTCCCCTCCCCACGTCCTGCCTTTCTGTGTTTATACCCCTGTGTGAATTAATTTATGATTTGAGAAGAAATTAAAAGAAAAAACTCAAAAATCCCACAAAAAAACAAAAAAAAAAAGTGAGTAAAGGCCAGGTTACTTTCTCTAGTTCACAATCTGTGTTGAGGAGACAGTCAGTAGTATAGCATAAATATGACTAACGACTTTCAGAAAATTGGTGTAATGTCTATGATTCAACTAGAATAACAACAGGTGCTTTAAAAAATACAATTTCTCATTTTTGTGTTTGCTTTATCCAACCAGCAATCCACATTAACCATATTTTGTGTGTATAAACTTAATACTTTTTCAAATGAAGAGCTTTTTACATATCTAGGTACACACTGCTTAAAATCTGGTGTTTCTTTCCTTAACTCTCACATGTAAACATTTCTTCATGCCAATGTATTCGTATATAATTTAATTTTTAATGGCTAGCTGGTCTTTGCTCCATTATTTAGCTGCATGATAATTTATTTCTTCATTCCTTTCTAATTAGATATTTAAGGCTTGTTTATGTAAAAAAAAATGCCAATGAAAATTGTATTTGCCAATCTGATCAGTCCCTGAAAAAGCCATAGACCTGAGCTACTTGGCTATACATGTAGTCACATTTAAGCATCTGATACATTTATCATCAAATGTTTTGAGAAAATTGTACATTTTAGAAAGGTGTCCAGGATCTTTATACTTTGTCATTCGTTTTTGGGCTTTTCTCATTTTGATAAATGAACAAAGAACATTCTAAATCCTCTTTATTTTGTTAATAATTAGATGAACTAGCTGGAGTTTTGTTGGCTGCATTCAGTGCTCTTAATTTGATGCCAACCAGCTATCCTATTCTTTCAGTTGTATAATCTCATACATTTACCTTTCTTGGCATTTGCTATTCTAATTTAAACATTTTATTGTAAACATACCCCTTTTATATTTCAGATAATACATAATTAGAAAGGAAGAACGCTTCAACCATGTGACAAAGAGCAACTTCATTCATCCCAGAAGCAAAGAAAAACAATGCAGTGGTCTCAGCAGGTAAGCTAGGTGTGAAGGAGAATGTGTCCACAATGTGATACAGCTGCCCTGCCCTCAGCCTTAATTCAGTCTCTACCTACCAGGAAAGCGGTTATATATGAAAGGCTATCCTTAAGTTAGGCATTTTTGTTGATGCCAGATGAACAAAACAGCTCCCTGGAGAGGAACAAAGAGTTAATGAATTAAACAAACCAATTCTAATTTGTTTCATCTCAAAAAACAACACGGGAATTTGGTTTTGGACATTGAAGGATCTCTAGTACCCATGAGAAGCAAATGAAAAGCTTTTTGGTAGGTCGCTTCAAGAACCAAGATGCATAGAACTTCCTTCATAGCAGTATGCTATGTGCTTGTGTAAAGGAATGCCAAACCTAAAATGAAACAACTGCTGTCAACTATAGTAGACAAATGTAAACTAACACCCGACAACTCAAGGCAGTAGAGCAATCTTATTAAATAAACATTCATTAAGGTTTTTACAATGTTGATATCAAATAAGTTATAGAGGTGAAATGTAGACAGAAAGAGGATTTACAAACAGAATCAAATCAGATTTAAAAGTTTACCAGTATGGAATGAAGTAACTAGGAAAATATGGTTTATAATAACTCAGCAGATTCCCTAGCTACTGGAGTCCTCCAACATCATTGCTTATTCTCACAGCTTGTACTATTTTCTCTAGTACTTTCAAAGCTTTGGGTCTTCTGGAAAGGTTTTGTGTCCACAGTGGTTTGATTTTTTTTTTGTCCCAAGTGAGAGGCGGTTTAAATTTCTGCATGTTTATATCCACTCCCCACCATTTGTCACCCATTTATTCCCATGGTCATTTTTATTACTCTTGTCAAGAGTCAGATAGATGTAACTTTGCAGATTTTGTAAGGATCACCTCTATTTCATTTGTGTCTGTTTTGTGCAGGTGCCATTGGATTTTGTTCACTATAACTCTCTCAGATGGTTCGAAGTTAAGTGTGGCTTTGCACACAGAATTGTTTCTTCTGCTCAGGATTACTTTCACTACTTATGGTCATTTTTTATTCCCATGTGAATTTCAGGATATTATCTTCTGTTTTGTTAAAGAAAATCATTGAAATTTTATGAAGATTGAACTTACTCCGTAGATCACTTGTGAAAATGTTGCCATTTTGGTAATTTTTTTCTGGTGATTCAAAAATTAAGAGCAACAATCGAAAAATAGTTCTATATTGAATTTAAAAGGTTCTGCACTGTAGAAGGAGTAATCAGCAGAGTCAGCCTATAGGATAGAAGAATACCCTTGATTCTATTCATCAGACAGGAGATCAAACTCCATAATATATAAAAAGCATAAGAAGTAAAACAGTTTCAGAACACAGAAGTGGTTAAGAAAAATCTAACAATATATAAGCATAAAACAACATGATCATAATCCTAGAATGACACCAAAATGACATTTGTAGGAAAGTAAAACACAAAATCCCAGTCATGTCACATACCAAAATTTTAATGTAATGGATTTTTCAAATTTTATTTAAAGAGAGGTGACATGAAAGAGGTTGCTCAGAAGAAGAAACTGATAAATATACAGAAAAATCTAAATAACTGTTGGCACAAGTAATAGTGATGATAAAGTGAATTTGAATAAAAAACAGGTGTATCCAAATTACTGAATAATGATATCGAAGGTGTGTATGAAAAGCTGGGATGATAGGAAGATATGTAGAGAATCAACATTTTGATGACCATACCAAGTACATATATTAAATATTTTAATGAAGGAAGACATAACAGAAGTAGAATGCAGAAAATCTTGCGAGTAAAATGAGGGGAAGAAGAATAAAGAAATGTCATTGAGAGAAAAACCACTTTGGAAAATATTATAAATACCAAGACAGCATATGACAGGCATCAATATAAACATCTGCATTAGTATAAACAGACACAACTTCCTAGTTAAAGTGATTGACAAATTACATATGTGTATCTACTCAGTTCTCCATTGTTAATATCAAATTTAAAAGATGGGTGAAAATAAAAAGATATGAAAAGATGCATAAAACCAACACTGACTGAAACAGAGAGAACTCTCTCTTAATGCTCCAAACACGTTGGAAACAGGACCAAAATTCTTTCATAGGACAAGAGAAATAGATCACTGAGAAGTGGACCATTCAGCAGAAAGAAGCACAGCTTTTACCTGCTCAAATGCTGCTCACAATACAGCCTTAAATACAGAAGACCGAAACTGACCTAGCAACAATAAGGAATTAAAAAAAAAAAAACCTAACTCACCAGACCAGATACTTTAATTCACCATTCACCAAAGATAATTGCAACTCAAAAATGCAATAAGTCTGAATATAATTTGCATAGCACAATTAATAAGCTGAGTATAACAGGCATATATGAGTATCCCTTCATGAATCAAAGAATGGTCATTCTAGCTAAGCAATGAAGACATGATCATAATGAATAATGTAGCCATTTTATATGCTTAATGCAAGCCATTAAATCTATAAATACAGATAAATATCATTCGGTCTACATTATTAGATCTTGATCCACCAAAGTTGAAGTAATTTATCAAAAATTTGTAGCCAAATGCAGAAGGAGGTGCCTGTGGTTTGCTGGTATGGGGCTGAATTTTTATATGTAATTTGGATAAGAGTTTTCAGCACGTATTAACGCTACAAATTACACTTTTGTCAGTCTTTTCACTTCTGCACAGAGGGAAAAAAACGGACCAGTCTTATCCATGGCACCTTTGGTAGTAACAGCAAATGATGAACAAATCCTGATTGTTCCTTGGTAGAGAAATGTTTTATTAAGCTAAATGTTGTTGAATGTAATCATTCAAATGATTAAACTATACATACATATACCAATATCAATAACTCAAAAATAAAAACATTGAAAAGATAAAAGCTAAAAAGTATGTGATAGCTTACTATGTACATTGAGTGAAACATTAAAATCAATATGTGAGATTTGAATATGCACATATATTGAAAAAATAAAATTAAATTAGGTGGGATGATAACACTTCAGCCAGTATTATGGTTCTTCAGGTGAAGAAGTGATTAGAGATATATAATCATAATTATTACCTTAATCTTTAAATAAACAAACATATTCTTCATTGCATGAACAAAAGTAAAACCTAAGAAACTATAGCAAAATGTTAACATTTTTTTTGAAAAGTGAGTTCATGTGCATAATCATCTATGTTTAAAAATACAGGATACAGAAAGTTGTATGTGTGTGTATTTGCATGTTGTATGTAAATATATGTATAATTTCAAGTGTGTGTGAAGGTCAGATTCGTTGGCCATCTCCCTCATTTCTCTTCACCTTATGTTTTTGAGACAGTGTCTCATGCTGTATCTGGAACTCACAAATTCAGCCAGATCAGCTGGCCAATGGGTTCCACTTATCAACCCATCCATGTCCCCACATCTCTCCAGAAGTGGGATTGAATATCACCATATCTAGTTTCTATGTTGATGATGGAAATTCCAACTCAGGTCCTTTGTATGCAGAACATTCTATTGACTAATCCATCTTCCAACTTCTGAAACAGGAGATTTTAAATTAAATTAAAATATGTATTTGAAAGAATTCCTTACACATTTATTTAAGTATTAATTGTCACAAATTGCTTCTTAGCTTGTCAAACTTTGACACATTTCCTGCATGAGGTCAAAACTTTTTTGGGTGTTGGTTATGATCTTTTATATTTATGCTGTTCTTTCTAACCTTCATAATCAATGTGAGTTATTATTTTGTCTTTTAGTTTAAGAAATTATTTAGAGAAATCTTTTTGTCTAATTGATGATTTAACAGTCTCAAAATTCTTGTTTTAATTTGGTTTTCAGTGACCATTAATTCTGACCCTATTCTCAGCAATACTTCCATAGCCTCTGGCTAAAAATGAATTTTCATGTTATTGCACTTGAATTTACATTCACAGTTTCTTATTTGTGGTCAGTGTGTGGGTATTTTAATACTGGTAACTTTGAGGGATGTCACAAGGATACACACCACAGCTACCGTCTATGTTCTTCCTTCAGATGTTTTTGAACTTCATTGTTATTGTTGTACTTTTTTCCCCTTAGTCTCTTTGTTTTCTTCCTGATAAATTCTAAAATTATGTCACTGTATTCCAAATAAGACATCTAAACTGCAATAGAAATGTCATTGAATCTGTTAGCTTAAATTTAGGAAGGGACATGAAATAATTTGGCTTATTTAAACTTTAGCTTTCAGATTTATAACAATATATCTTCATTTCCTTAAGTGCTAAGATTCTCCTAAACCATTTCCTGTTATTTTAGTTTGTTCAACTATTATTCTATCTTATACCACTTTTTCGTACATCTAAGCAAGTAACTGATTATTAGTGTGTCCATTTACTGTAACTAGTCCTTATGTTCCATTTTGGTACCTATTTGTTTCTCTAGTCAGATTACCGCATCATTTAAAAAACAGAAATTATTTGTTTTAATTTTCAAAGGTATATTTCAGTTTAGATCTATGAATTTGTAGATAAGAGTATATTTGTAATATTATAAGAGTGTTCATCATTCTTGTATTACTAACTTCATTTACGTTTATGGTCTTTGGTGATTGGTAGGAGCTGCATAGCAATACTATATTCAAGAATTTTACTAAATTCACACTTTATAAAACATTTATGACCAAGCAGAAATATATTTCTCATAAATGTTTATTAGTTTTTACTTTAGCTGTCTGAGTTGTGACCAACCAACTTCATTTACCAGTAACCTAGTCCAAACATAAAATGTTAATTATTTTTATAAAATCATCTATTATTGAAGGTATAGTTTTCAATTTTATAGTAGTTTATGTCCATCAAGTAAAGAAAGCATTTTTGATGTGCTAGTTAACTAACATTATTGGCAATATCTCATACATATCACAAAAATAATCTTCTTCATAGAAAAAGAAGTAGTTTGTAGAAAAAAATTAGAGCATTCATTTTATTAATATGAATTGTCTATAATACACTATCCTTGGCACTTTCAAGTCATGTGGATAAAATACTAAATAATTAAATGATAATAAAAATTCTTAACCTTACTTTATTTTACATATAGTGTAAAATTAGAAGCTATTTTTTAAGCTCAAGTTTTCTTTAGTAAAATTTCCTGAGCTTTCCCAAAGAATTGTTTTCTATGTGTACTATAATTTGATTGTAAAGAAAATCTAGTTTCAAATATGGCATCAAATGTCTAATATTTCTTAAAATGGATATATGAAAAGTTTGTAAGATGAATTGTGTGTCTCCTATTATGACGTCAGAATCCTGATCTGTGAGTCCATCACTGACCCTTTTGTGTATAATAAGGAATGTTCAATTTTTCTTTCCCTAATTATTTGGTTCCTTGTTAATATCATCAAAGAGAGACTGCTGTAACAGGCAGACCAGTGGATCTAGTCATTCCTGATGTAATGTCTTCCAGAATAATTGATGTGAGTGTCAGAATCTCTCTCTCTCTCTCTCTCTCTCTCTCTCTCTCTCTCTCTCTCCCTCTCTCTTTCTCTCTCTCCTTGACAAACACACACACAAACACCCCACAGACATACATACACACACACACACACCACACACACACACACAAACAAACACACACACAGACATACAGACATATGCACCCAGATACACACAGAGACACATTGTTCCTTGTTATAGAATTTATTTCAAGTATGGTATTATATTGGAACAATGAATTCAAGATTATAAGCCATAATAACAACTATCATGCATAACAGCTTGAAATTGAAGATTTGGAAACTGAGGCTCAGGTCAGGTCAGTGCTGCCCCTTGGGTGACGGCTGTGCAGAGATGGAGAAACTGAAATATCTTGCTGACTGACTGCCTGTCCAGTACTTTTTTCATCACGCCATACTGCAGGACTGTAAGAGCAAGCTGTCGGCTTTTAAAATTTAAATTATGGTTCAGAAAAAATGGGAAATAAATTTACTTTTTAGTTTTTGGAATCTCCTTACCTAACATTTTCCATTCTGGTGAAAGCTATATAAAGGGAGTTAGGTAAATTTTCGAGGAGTGCTTCTGAGCTGCTTGAAATGTTTGAACTGAGACTTTGTCTCAGACCTGATGCTCCCTAATGCTCCACATTTGACAGATGCTTTAAATTTGTATCAAAAGTTTCAGAAGGGAAAAAAGAAACTAAGGGAGAAGAGAAGGGAACAGGCTAGAAAGGAAGAGGAAGCAGCCTAGAATTGGAAAGCTGTTAGGAAAAGTATGTTACACACAACCTATCACTCCAGAAATAACTCACTGAAAGTTATCGAATGCATAGGGAGCCGTATTCCTTTTTGAAGGAACATTAATTTTTTGTGTGTGATTTACTTTGGCACATTTGCTTTTTCTAAGGACTCTTCCATCTATTTTCATCCTCCTGATATTTACATAAAGATGTTAAATAAAAAGATACAAGCAATGTTTTAAAAACTGAAAGGAAATATTAACTACAAAATGAAATCTATTGAACAATGTGTAGTAATGAGGATGCCATGAATAACAATGAACCCTTTATTAGAACATTGCTAATAGAACAAATGTGAAGTGTTCTAACAGTAAATGAATGACAGTGTCTTCTTTGTAACAATGAACCAGCTACGTTTAGCTTACTCACAATGGATAAGGGTTTTTATATACCTCAGAATATCGTCCTTATAAGATGGATATGTGTACTGTTGTATGTCAGCTAAAAAAAATAAAGAGAAACAAGAAAAAATAAAACATACCAAAGCCACGTGCTTCCCTTTTTCCTTCTTCACAGCCGAGCATGTATATTTTTAAGTAAGCAGGGTATTTAAATGTAGAATACTGCTTGCAGATGCTTTGAAAGCATGCAGTTGGTATTGACACCTTAACATTCAAAAGTCACTTATTATGTAGTAAAAATTCACCTCCACATTCGAAATTTTCCAAATGTTCTTAGGGGAATTTTTTCCCGCCAGTTTTTGTTTTCAAATTTAATAAACATTACCTTTTCTTTGGTTTGCCCATAGACCTCAAAAGAGTATTATTATAAAGTAAAATTATAAAGCAACAAACTGACATTGACCTTTATAAGTGAATCTTGGTCCTATTATGAGTTCTAGCAATACTGATTGCTCAGTTTTCTCAGAAATTATTTTTTAATGATGAAAATACATCTATATCTTGTGATGATTTAAGGGAAATTGCCAGAGTTTTTTCAATGTTTCTCCTCTTTTGTGTTCTACAGAACTGGACAACTGTGAAGTGGAAACTCCTGGTCATTTTTATGATTTTAAGTTTTTAGATAATTTTGCAGAGAGCCTCATAAGTGCATATATATGCATATATATATTTTTTTCTTTATTGTTATGTCATTATATCTTGAATATGATATTTTGTGAATTAATTAATGCTTCAGTATAATTTGCCTCTAGGCTTCTTCTTCCATTCTTGTGTTTGCATAGACAAATGACTTTGGAGCCCAGCCTATTATATGTATAGTCATAGGAATATTAAGCAAAAGGCAAGGAAATTAGGGTCTCAGTCACATACACACATACACACACATACACACACACACACACACACACATGCACACACATACATACACACACATATTCAAGTTCATTAATTCCAGACTCGGGTGAAAATCAAGCATGGTTCTCTTAGAGTCACTTGTGTGTAGATGTGTGAACATGGTCTAACTAAAGCAATATGATACTTCAGTATTTGAAAACAGAGAAAGCCATCATTGATCAAATTTATCAGAAAATTCTTCTGAATCTAAATATAAACCTTGCTCTATATCTCTGAATTATCTATCAGTCCATTGCTCATCTCATCTCTTTTCCTCTGTATCTTTCTGCCACCTACTACCTATCTCTTATGTCTCATTTCTATACTTCTGTATTTTATCTATCTGTGAATCTATTATAAATCTCATCTCTTACCTTTATATTAAATATATCTATATACATACATACATATATATATATCACATATATCTATACATATATATCACATATATCTATATATACATATATAAATATATATTATATAGATAGATATCAAATATATATATATATCACATCTAACTATATATCATCTATCTATTATCTATTAATCTATCTGTCTATCAGTCTGTCGATTTACCAATCATCTTTATATCTATTATCTACCTCAAGAGTCAGTCTTTTACCAAGAATCAGAAATGACTTGTTGAAAAACTTAAAAAATACTGGAGAAAATATAGTAAACGGAAATTTACATGCAGTGATAAAAATTATGTTTTATTATATTTATATATACAAAATCTCTCTATACTTTCTACTCTGCCTCTCCCCCCATCTCTCCTCCTAAAGGACCCTTCAAAACATACGTTGTAGCTCTTACTGACAAACTGAAACAGATACCATATTCACGTGACAAGCTTTGAGTCATTAATGTATACAGGACAAATGTGAGTCCCTGAGTTCAGAGTCAAGCTGTTCCCACTTGTATGTACTAAGTGTGGCAACTAATGAAACAAAGAGGGGACTGTTCAACTCATCCCCACTTAAAGATAGCACACTCAAATTATAATTAGTAATCTGGGCATAAATTATGTAACTCAATTCATTATTAACACTTGTAGTGTTTTGAAGCCCAAACCCACCAAATAATACTTCCTTTGTAAGTATACCAAAAAGATAAAATGAATATTTATAGAATAACATGGTATTTGGTACATATAAATGCTGTGTGGTGTTTAAATCAAATTAAACATCCCTATCTCTGTAAACACTTGCCCTTCAGCACATTGTTTAAAAGAAGAAATACAAGGCAAAACAAAAAAAAACTTTAAAAATTATTTCCTTGTAACATTTCAACATAGAACTGGATCCACCTATCTCTGTGGAATTATTGACAGATAATGGCTGCTTAGGGAGAGCCTACCATTTTCTTTATTTTGTAACCGCTTCAAATTTGTCCATCCGACAATAAAAAAGCTCCCATCCATACTCAGGCAAACAACTCCAAGTGCATACTTTGGATTACACACAAAAAGAATTATGAGAGTACTAGAGGTATTTATTAAGAAGAAAAAGGATTTTGGTGTTAAAATGAGATGAAGGAGGAAGGGGAATGGAGTGGCAAACACTCAACTTCATTACATATGTATGTAGAACTCTCAAGGAACAAAAAGCCAAAACCAAGGGAATGTCTTCTAACTTTTGGAAATATACAACAATGCAAAACACTGTAGTCACTTTCTTAATTAATGATAACTTGGTATCCAGAGATTCTCTCATTCCATGCTTCACGTCTTCTGCTCTTCCTCCTCTGTCCTCCAATAACTACAATTCTCTCATCCTCTGTGATACCAACTTTTGCATATGCCACAGATATGGGGGATCATGTGATAGCTGTCTTTCCGTAACAGGAGTATATGTATTATGTGATGGTGGCAGAAAAATGTAAGGCCCTCCACACTTCAAACTAAAGCTATCGTATCCATTGCTATCTGTTTCCACAACATCGAAACAAATCAATGGACTTCCACCATCATCATGGCCTATCCAGACTGAGCACAATGTTCTTAGCATAACCAAGCTGATAGGTAGAAAACTGTAGTGTTTGGCATTCAGGATATCACTGGTTAAAACACATGGAAAATAATGATGTAATGTTTATAAATGCAGTAGACAGCACAAAGCTTATGGTTTCAAAAGTTGTAGGGAGTAATACCCAAACTATTGATTGATAGGCAGATATACATTCAAATTAACCATCACTCTCTTGTTGCATCGCAAGACTATTTCCAATTAGCAGAGAACTTAGAAAAGAGTGCTATGGAATTTGTAAGATGAATCCAATGTATAAGTAAACATGATTTTACACTTTCAAACATTCTGTAGACAACTGTGATGGATCATGCCTATATTCCCAGCACTGGGATGGTGGAAGGAAATGGAGAGCCAGGAGTTTAAGACAAGCTTGTACCATAACAAATTCGTATCTTAAAACATTCCCTCAAAAGATAGTTTGGACTTTCAATCATCATAACTAATAAAAAATAATAATAACCATCGTTTGCAGAACATACCTTTTGAGTCTGAACCTTGTATTGGGAGAAAATATTTTTCTTAAAAATATTACAGGGATAAAAAAAAAAGGGGGTGGATTAACTCTTTCCTCTTGGAAGTTTTCATCATTCTCAAAGGAGCAGATGGTGTGATGTTTGGCATTAAAACTGGTGACCTGGCTCTGCACACAACCTGCCTCTTGATCATGTAGCTAAGGGAACGAACATGGAGCAGGTACACAGGTTGGAAATTAAAAGAGTATGTCCTAATTGCTAAGGCTGGTGGAAAGCATGATTCTTATCTACTAGAAAAGTCCAGGACATCACACATTAATCAGGCCTGCTTATGTTTTCCTGCTTTAAGGACAGTTAGAGCCACATCAAAGATCTTGAACATGGCTAGCACTGTGCAGCACTGAGCAGGCTCTTTCTAGCTGTTGCTGAAACACTAAGCCAAACTTAGGGATAAATGGCCATAATCATTATAGCCTTGTGTTTATTCTGGCCTCTTCATTATTAGTTCTGGACATGGCATATTTATCTCTTAAATTAAGAATGACTTGTTCCCATGTAGTGCCTATCGCTTGAGAATTTCAACGTGCTGTAGGAGAGCTGGGCCGAGTTTATATCTATCCTGGAACTCCTGCCAGAGCGCCTCTGATTCCCTCCGGAGCTCTTCAGAGTATGCTACTATTTCCTTAATGGCACTTCTCACTGGCATCATCTCTGCTGGGATGACAAAGAATTCTACTGTGGTTTGTGAGGAAACGTGAATTTGAATTTGGAGCGCTAGCTCTTTAATCCTCCCTGCCCTCTGCGAAGTGCAGCAGTGTTGAGTGTTATGCATCCATTTTCTAGAATCTGCTTCAATGTGTTGCCATTGAAACCATCTCTGCAGAGGTGACTTGCAGGCCTTTGCCTGTCCTCCGCCATATGTTGCTTCCCTGATATAAATTGAAGTGGGAAGAGAACAGAGAGATTTGGATCCCAGAGCTTGTTTGCATGAAATTAAGCCACATTTGGTCCTTTAGGCATTTAAAATGGATGGCTTAATTTCTTTCTTCTCTCTCTCTCTCTCTCTCTCTCTCTCTCTCTCTCTCTCTCTTTCTCTCTCTCTCTCTCTCCCTCCCTCCCTCTCTCTCTCCCTCCCTCCCTCTCTCTCTCCCTCCCTCCTCCCCCTCTATTTATTTTTTCCTCCTTGAAGAGTGTGGACATGTACACAAGATACTTTGAAAAAAATTATTTAAATACTAACCATGTAACTCATTACATAAAGCTTGTTTTTTAAAACATTTTTTTATTTAGACATGCAAAGTAATAGATCTCATTATGAAGGCAAGAGGACCAGAGGAAATGGAAGGAAGACAGAACGTGTAGTCAGAATTAAAAATGATCAAAATATATTTTATATGTGTATAAAAATGTCACAATTAAATCAGCTATTATGTATAGCTAACATGCTAATCAAAATGGCTACAAATACCTTTTAATTTGATTTTATCATTACTTTTACACTCTTGAGCATATTTATACATGTCATTTCTCACTAACATCCAGATTGTTATCAATTTTTTGTTGTTTTATTATTATCTTTATTTTGTAGTTATATTTCTGAACAAACACTGTAAGAACTCTATGCAAGGTTGTGTGCCAGAGGCTGCATTAGACTGATAGGAATAGAAATAAAGGAGATTATTTATCTTGACAATCAAAGTATACTTTGATTCTTCATACTCTGTCTCAAAATGTATCACAAATAAATAGAGTTCCATATCTCATAAAGATTTTCGTCTTTGAAAATATTTTCTAATGTAGCAACCCAGTATAAATGTGTGTATGCTCATACACATGCAAATAAAGAGAGGAGAGAGAGGAGAGGAGAGAGAGGAGAGGGGAGGGGAGGGGAGGGGAGGGGAGGGGAGGGGAGGAGAGGAGAGGAGAGGAGAGAGAGAGAGAGAGAGAGAGAGAGAGAGAGAGAGAGAGAGAGAGAAAGTATTCTTGGAACTAAAGATAATCAGCACCAAAAACCTGACATTTTTCCACACTTTTCTTGTGTTAAAAACATACCACTTCTGTCAGTTATCGCTGGATTTTTTTTTTTAAAATACAGACTTATCCTGTTACCAAAATGGAAATGCCATTAAAGAAACTTTAAAGTAGTTTTCGAAAAATCAACAGGAAGGATTTTTAAATGCCTATTCATCGATACTTATCCGATCACGGGGACAGCATTTGAAAGAGCACAAAATTCTATTTGTTTGAGACCACTGGATGGCTAATTGCTTTATGAAAACCAGGGGCTGGATTCCTTGAGCACCTAACTCTTAGATGCAGAATTTGATTAATTGATTCTGGATGATGGGCCATCGTAAGGCCTGACATTTAGACCAGACAAATGAAAGCTGGTGGGAAAAATAGTGTTCAAAAAGCATTGGGAAATAAGAACTGCTAGGGTCAAAGGGCAAGAGGAAAAAGCTATTTGGCAGTTATCTTGTATTTATCTTATAAATATTTTACTAATGTTTGATGCATTTTAATCTCTGACTGTCTCGTGTAAGGAAGTGTAAGTCAATGTGTAAGCTAATTGCAGTAAGCAAAAGTGGTATTTAATGCACTGGACACTTGCACCATCAAAGTACTGTATCTCTAATTAGTGTTTGTAACTGATGTGACAGCAGTTTATGGAGCACCAAAATAGTTCCTAATTTGTCAAGTGGGGCTGAAGCTTATGGCAGCTTTCTGATCATCTCCCTTGCCACAGCACCTGAAAGCGCCTTCAAAAAGCTTCCTCTCATTGATCTGTAGTCAGATGCTGACTGAAAACCAGACAACACTGCCAGAAAGAAGATAGATAGGTTCTGTGCTCACATGAAAAACACCGCACCCTTAATGAAAACGGTTCCCACATATAACTCATGTGTGTGAACAAACACATCCTCAAAGGGGGGTCCAACGGCGAGTCCAGTCCTGCAAATTAAGGGAGATGCATTTGTTTGTTGTTGTTATTGTTTCTGTTTTTTTTACATACAATTAGCCCTCCATCGAAAATGTCTGGGAGGTACCAAGCAGGGTACTTTGTTTTGTTTTGCTTTTGTATCTTTGTAAAGATGCTTTAATGCAGAGATTATAATATTTACAAAGTCAGTGATCTACCACAGCCATGTAAGATAAATGCCACACTGATAAATTGTCCCGGGGATAAGGAAAGAATTCTCTTATAGTAATTTTGATCTTAAAGAAAAATGTATAGTACAGATTCAAGTCTTCTTAGTTTAAAGCATTCCTGAGTGTGTGTGTATGTGTGTGTTTGTGTTTTTCTTTGTGTGTGTGTGTGGTGTGTGTGTGTGAGAGAGAGGGGGGGAGGAACAGAGGGAGGGAAGAAGGGAGGGAGGGAGGGAGGGAGGGAGGGAGGGAGGGAGGGAGGGAGAGACAATCTGTGTGTGTATGTGTGTGTGGCACACACACATGTTTAGATGCACATATATGTTTACAAATGTGTAGAGGCCAGAGGTTGACACTACACATCTTTCTCTACTGTTCCACAGCTTAGTTTTTTTCCCCTCTTAATGTTCTTTATTAGCATGGGGGGTTGACTGTCTGTGAAGCAGCAGTGGGGATGCGTTTCTCTCCACCCTTGCATCTCAAGTCAGAGGATTAACTGTGTTTGGAGTTGAAGAATGTTGCCTTGCTTCCTCTCATACAGCAACCTCCTGGTGGCTATTCCAGCATGACCCTCGACCTTACAGAATGAGCTTCATGTTATTTCCAAGACAAGCAGGACTCTGATCTGTGTGTGCCCCAGATTTCTAGGATGTCATTCCATTTCATATACAATACAGTACATGCTTTATTATTACAGTTAAAAATTCCTATAAAATACTCAGAAAGTTTTTCTAGTCAATACTTCTAGGATCTACTATAATACACAAACATGAGCTTCCATAAGGAAGGGTACTAGACAGCTTAGTTTTTAAGATAGGATCTTTCACTGAATGTGGAGCTCACTGATTAGACAAGATTAGCTAGCTGCCCAACAAGCTCTAGATTTCCTCGGGTCTCCTCTACCCCCTGTGCTAATCTTACAGCACATGCCACCCTATCTAACTTTTATGTGTGTCTTGAGATTCAGACTCAGGTCCTCATGCTTGTGCATCAAGCATTTCACTGACTGAGCCACTCCATAGCCATAATCACTGCTTTGTGGTAATAAGCTACCACTCCTCTGATACAGCATAAAATGTATGTATTATAATTATATTCTGAATTAATTCAATTTTTAAAATTTGATTTTCTGTGTATGAGTGGTTTTCCTGCAAGTATGTTTGTGCACCATGTACCTGCCTGGTGCTCATGGAGGCCAGAAGAGAGGCTCGGATGGCAGAGGACAGCAGTTGTGGAGTTATGAACTGCCCGATGTGGGTGCTGGGAATTGAATCTGGGTCATCTGAAAACATAGCCAGTGCCCTTCACCGTCTCTCTAGTCCCCTCCAAATTAGTTTTGATATGCAATATATCTTACAGAACTTATTGAAAATGCATGATTGTCAATTATGTTTTATTAATTTCTCAGTGTAATAGTATGCATTATTAAAGATATAATAATATCTTGCCAAAGTGGAATCTCAATATCAGATTTCAAAAAGGGGAAATGCTCACTGGAGCTATAGGACAAAGATTATTGAAAATGGCAATTTCTGCATAGTTAAAGTTAGGATATATTACAAATAATACGGCTACAGAAAATTTTTCCACCACCAGCCTCAGTGCTTGGACACATTAATATTTTAGAAATGCATCTTTAGAATCATGGGATGTTTGTTGTATCTACTATCTCATGGATCTTGACAAGCAAGTTATAACTTGAGATCCATAAAGTGGAAAAACTCCAGACAATGTAGCTGACCATAACAGGAGGATATTAAAATTTACCATGAAAAAAAAAGAAAAGTCAACTCTCATAGTCTCTGCTCTTTCCTTGTGCTTTTGTTTGTCTATTTGATTTTTTTATAAAGATCATTAGCGGTCTTTCCCTGACTCAATCTTGTGCACGTGTTCTCCACTTGTCATCCATTCCCAGAACTCCTGCAAGGTATAGACTTTAACGTTTGAAAGCTTTCCACTTGTATGCTGCCACCAGTCTCCCAAACACCAATCCAATTCCCCAGTATTTGGTAATGAAATCCTGTAAGAGCCAAGTGAGTGACCCTTCATCCTAATTACCTCTTTAAAATCTGAAATGAATCTAACCATGGCATTCTCTTTCATTCAAAACAGCTTGTAACAGGGTATAAGGAGATAGCTCTACCATTAACGTGCATGCTGTTCAAGTAGGAGGAGCTTAAGGCACAGAATTTGTGTGTGTGCATGTGTGTGTGTGTGTGTGTGTGTGTGTGTGTGTGTGAGAGAGAGAGAGAGAGAGAGAGAGAGAGAGAGAGAGAGAGAGAGCACCAAGTGTTACTGCACATGCTTATATGATCCTAGCATTGGGGAAGCAGAGACAAAAGGATCCTTGGGGCTCTCTGGCTAGATTGTCTAATTTGTGAGCCTGAGATCAATGTGAGATTTTGCCTCAAAAGAGGTAGATGTGGTCCCTAAGAAAGAATCCTGAATTTGACATGTGTCCTCCACATGCATATCCACTTGCATACACATGTGCATTCAAATATACTGGCTCATACGTATAGGCATGAAAACATTTAAAGCCACAACTGCTAAACTATTGTTCTCAGGATACCTTCAAACTCTTTAAATTACTAAGATAACCCAATGTGTTTGGAGACTATGTCTACTGACAGTTTTTATATTATAAACTAAAGGGCAATTGTAAAAACATTCACATATTTGTTCATTTAAAATAGCATTACTAAGAAAATTACATATTGTAAAACAAATAACTTCTTATGAAAAATGACATTTTCCAAGTAATGAAAAGAGTTATGTTTCACGTTTTGGCCAGGCTGACAGTTGGATTCTGATGTCCTACACTCAGTTCACTACAGAATGATAGTGTACAGGTGTTTCTTGATCTGCAGCAAGGTTAGAATCTGAGAAGTGCATTGTAATTTTAAAATATTGTAAGTCAGAATGCATTTAAAATAAATAACATAGCAAATAAAATGGCCCAGCTCAAAATGCCCCACGTAATACTGGCTGTTCATTTCTGATCGAGAAACTGACTGGATACTGTAGCTCTTGCAGACATATAGGATTCTGCGTGCTATCTACCACAAATCAACAGTACAGGAAGTGTCAAAATTCAAAATCCAAAGCTCGCTTTCCACTGTCTGCATATTGTTTTAATTCCATCATAAAGCAAAATAATGAACTAGTCAGATGGATGAGTAGATAAAATATTAACCAGCATAAACTGAGTTTAAACATGGGCATCCACTTTAAAAAGTTGAATACAGTAAGAAAATAGGAGGGGAATGTAGGAGAATTCACACCAGCCAGTCTAGATAGAAACAAGAAAAATCCCACCACAACAGGGTAGAAGGATAGAACAGACCCTCAAAGTTATCCTCTGACTTCTATACATGTGTCTTGGTATACATTTCTGTCTCCCACATACACACCCACAAAATTAATAAAAATTAATAATAATAATAATAATAAATACATTTTAAACTCACTAAATCAAATCATGGTAGGGTCAAGAGTAACCTGCTGTTGAGAAAGGTTGACAGGAGTCAGTCTTGGGAAGCAAACAGAACTTCTGAGATAAGGGTTTTGAACTCTTTCAAATACTTTCTTCATATATTTATTGATTATTTGAGAATTTTACATCATGAACCCAGAGCACACTCTCCCAGAACAGTCCTCCCAGGTCCAGGTCCATCCTTGTGACTCCCACCAACCTCCTCCAGAAAAAGATGAAGCAAAAGAAGAAAACAAACACACAAAAAAGCAAAAGAACAATTCCAATTTATGTTGCCCATATACTCACTGGAGCATGATCAAATACCCAGTAGCCAGCCACTTAACGAAAACTGAGCCCCTTAGAGAAAATCTTTTAATAGCCTTTTGGATATTCTTTTTGATACTGTACTAAAACTTCACTAATATTTCTTCAAGTCTGGTTGTTTTGTGGCATCTGAAAACAAAATAATAAACTTTCCATAGTCTATTAGAACAGACTGTATTGGTGGAATGAATACTTTGAATGGGTCCTTTCCATGATTTAGTGGCAACGTGCATGAATTCATTTGAAAAGTTTGCACTCACAGAGCTACACAGAGATTCCAAATGTTGACCCAGTTCACCAAGCGCTATCAAAATACTACATTTCCTCACGTCACTCGCACACATATGAGACGTCTTTCCAAAGAGGAAGCTGTCAAACTCATGATAGTGGACATGTTTCTTAAAATTCATTTGAAGTACCTAATTTTATCACTTGCTACAATCAGTACTCAGCTTGAAGTGACAATCTGTCTCAGTTAATTATATATATATATATATATATATTCTACATTCTGAGTCTAAATAACTACAGTTTGTACATGAAACTTTCTTTCATGTAAAAATTGTGTTCTCTGAGTAGATAGGTATGTCTGTGACTGAGTAACTGTAAATAGTCTTCTTTGCAACAACAGTAGACTTTGGTGTGTGCTCCAGAAAAATAACATTTTCTATTTCATACACAGTAAAAAGCATGCATTAGAATTTTAATATTTTTTTGTGGAGGGGAAGCTGGGAAGGGCGATAACATTTGAAATGTAAAAAAATAAAATAAAATAACCAATAAAATGAAAACAAAATTGATCTTAAGAGAATTGATGACTATTTTTAAGGATATTTGTTATTTGTACTTTGATGATTACACACATTTTATAATACATACTGTTCACACCCATCCCTCTATCTCTGATCTTCCCACCTACAGCAAATCCTGCTGTCTTCCCATAAAGTCCCCATCCCACTTTCACTTCTTCATGTTTTGCATTTACTTATATGAAGATCACAACCCAGGCCTGGAATAATGTACTGATCATTGGTTTATTAGACAACATGGTCTCTGCATTCATGGGAGTATGCAGATGGTTCATTCTTCCCATTGTTGTTCCTGTACAGTCAGTGTAAAGGGTAATATAGCCTATTTCATAATAAACCAAGAATGGCTTTGTTGAAGCCATAATTTCAACAAAAATAATCCCATTTCAAAGAGATCAATGTCATAAAATGGCCATTTAAATAAAACATATCTTTTATTTGGTAGTAATTTTGTACTGTTTGCAGATACATGCAAGAAAATCTCCATTGAGCAAATCTATAGATCAGTCCATTCCAAAAGGGAAAGTACATTAAAAAACCAGCCTTGGCAGTTGGTTTCAATTCACTGAATTACTGTATTATTAGAATTTGACCATGATATGATTTATTTTACTGGCTTTTCATCCAGCATGCATTAGCAATGTCAACTGAAGTAGGACTTTGCTTACTTTTCTCAGCTGGTTATTGTTTCTCCTTTATGTAAAGTACTACTGAACTTGTGAAGGATTCTATAGGATTATTATAAAAAAATAACAAAAGAACCATTGGATTTAGCATTGGTGAAACATTTTTAGTTCTTGAAGATTCCAGCTTGTTAATATATATTGTATTCAGTTCATTTGCCTTTACTCTGAATGATTGATTATAAAATATATGCCTCTAGAAGTTCTATTGCATAAGATGCTGTATGTAAAATATTAAACATCTATAAATGCTGAGTGAAAGTTAGCTTTATATTCCTCCCTCTACCTCCCTCTGCCCATGTGTCTCTTCTTCCTTCTTCGATCCCCCTTCTCTGTATGTTTGTTGTTAGACAATCTTGCTGTGTAGCCAAGGTTGTTCTCAAGCTCTTCTCATCTTGTCTGTCTCTCCAGAACAGGCAATTCAGGCATATGCCTATACACCACACATATTTCTTCTTGTATTTTCAATGTCATTTGTGTGTGTATGTCTGTGTGTGCACACACATGTGTGTTCATGCACACATGCACGAGTGTACATGCACATGTCTATGGGCTATAATTGTCTTTCGTGATCTAGAGAACTCTTACTTAACATTGCTTATCTAACTTAGGTGGTACAGTTATTAGTTAAGGAAGTTAGTTTCTTCTGAGTTTTAAGTTAGCAATCTCTCCTAAAATACAGAAAAATGTATTATAAATTTGGTTATTTTGTTTTACAATGAAACACTATCCCACTATAAATCAATGATGTTTTGAGGGAAATGAATAACTTAGAAAGAAAGCTTAAAAATAATGTAACACTAGACAGCAAAATATCCCTATTTTTTTTCTTTTGTTCCTATGAGGACAAGGAAAACTTGGGAATTCTGAAATCACTTGTTCAGAGATAAGGTCATAACAATTTCAGCAGATATTAGTAAAAATAACTGGAAAGAGTACAATAGAAGTATTGATAACAAACTCAACTAAACTTTACCACATTATACCTTAAGACTATGACCCTAGAAAATAGAAAATCCTGTGCTAGAGAGATGGCTTAACAGTTATGAGCAGTCACTGCTCTTGCTAAGTACACAGTCTGGGTACCATACTCACAATGGTTCACAACCACCTGTAACTACAATTCCATGTATCTACCTCCCTCTTCAGGCCTCTACAGACACTGTTTTCATACATCGCACACATACATTGAGTCAATACACATAAAATAAAATAAAATAAAATAAAATAAAATAAATACAGAAAATGCAAGAATGCTCATAGTCATCAAAGAAATAACATCACCATTTAGCTACTGAAAACATCTACTATAGACTATGAGGGGGAAAATTTCTGAAAAGGCAAAGACTTCTCAGTGGACATCGTGAAGAAAAGTCTAGAATACCCAAGGACCCTCACACCATTTATTTTCATATTAGTGCCTTAATCGGGTATAGGATTAATATTAGCATAATGTGTTTGAATAAACATTTTCAGAGTTTGCCTCTTAATTCAGTCCTAGGCTAGTGTACAATCAACCCTTTGTCTAGACTCAGTCCAATCCCACCCTCCTGGGGTATCACTCCCAGGCTTTCATCCTCTGGAGTTCTCTGTATTCCCTTTGCCCATCTCAGTGTCTGTGTAGCTTCTCCCAGCTACTTGAGCTTTTTGGACTCGCATCTAAAAAGTCCTCAGAACCTTGTGTTTGTGCTCACAATTATAGCTAATTTATTATCTTCAGATACCATCTGTGCTTTCCCTCTGTGGCAGATAATGACTCAGTCCGTGCACACTCCCACTTTCCCCACCATCCTCTACAGTTTGGACTCCTCTAACCATTTTTAGATAAAACAATGGTGTTTACATGATTCTGATTATGTAAATATTGTTCACTGCAGAGACAAGTCATGTATCATGAATTCACTTCGCTTCCTTTTAAATTTTCTTATAATTGCCCAAATCCTTTCATTGTATGTGTTTACTGTATTAAAATATGTATTTAAAGATTTAAATCTTTATCTATTATATTTTTTCACTGGTATTATTTCCAACAAAGTTTCTAAAAATCCTTAACAGAAATTTTATGTGTTGTTCAATCTATATATATATTTTTTAATTGTTACCTTTGTTAGTGACTCTGCTGTCATCCTGAACTCCCTTCATTTTTATCTTACTTTGAACTAATGCTCCATGAATTCCCTAACTGCATATTCTAGGTCACAGTGAAACTTAACAGGTGCAAGTGTGTGCACACATTGTTCTCTAAGAAAAAGTATAAGGGAGATAAACCCACTGAGTACTAGCAAGTCAAAAACTACCTTAATTCTAAGCTGGTACTGTTGTTTACCTGGAAGTTGGGGAGGGAAGGATACTAGAGATGACTCATTCTGGTATGCTCAGTTTCATGAATTCCTTTGTCAGCCTGAATTTGCTTCTCTATTCTTAATGTCTCCTATCCCTAGGTTCTAAACACATTTCCTTCTGTTTCTCTATAGAATCCACCTGTTCCATTATTGGATGTATGATTGCTGGGAAGAATGCTTATCATGCATTAGGTAGTTATCTGTAATAGAGGATGAAACTGCCCGTGGGATGCCCCGAATCCCTGTTTTATGGGATGCCTATGCTTCCCAATCCAAAAGTTGAACCTTAATCCCACTCTAATACACCTAAACCCAAGGCTTTCAGAAATCTACAGCACAGGCCTCTTCTCACACACAATACTACAAGCAATACTTATTTATTCATGTATTTTCTGTCTTCTAATAATTTTTTGGAATATTTTGCCAGTCTTTGAGAGCTTAAATTTAACTTGTAAATTTTCTTTTCATTTTGAATCCAGAGAAAGAGAAAAAAGTTAAATTCATCTGACTGTATTATCATCTTTTCCTAAAAGATTCTTTAGCCTTAAAAATAATTTCAGGGATGGAAAGACGTCTCTGTGGGTAAGGGAAGCTGCCTGGAAATACATGATGATGACTTGAATTCAGTCCCTAGGATCTGAACAATAAAAGAAGAGGTCCAACTGAGTCCCACAAGCTGTGATCTGATCTCCACACATCACATCCCTCCACACACTAACATAAATGTAATAAAAATTATAAAAAGTATACATTCACACATTCACTTTCTTGCTTGAATTCTACAAAGGGGTTTTTTAGGATGAAGTAATAAAAATTAAAAAAAGTATACATTCACACATCCACTTTCTTGCTTGAATTCTACAAAGGGGTTTTTTAGGATGAAGTACCTGGCCAATCAGAAGAGTTCATCATTGGATAAACAGCTTCTCCCAGTGTGATACTTAACAATATTTTTTTTCATCCTTCAAAACAGGAAGAAATTGTCATGAGTCTCCTGTGTGTTCCAGTATTGCTCATGGATATATTTTGGTTGGCTACAGAGAAAATATGAGATATTCAAACTACTAATTAGTCCGATAAACTTATCTTTTAGATAGATACTTTTCTTTTTTTTTTAATCAGTAAGGCACATCAGTTGGAGAAAGCAAATACCCTAGGAAAGGACCTGCACAACTTCTTCTCTATGATAGATACATTTCCTTCAATGTCTTTTTGGATGTTCGCAGAAATGCATTTTATAAATATTCATGTATTTTAAAATAGATTCTATAATTTGATATTACAGAGAAATTACTATCTTGTATGTAACCAATAGCTGTATTTAAGGGTCAATCATTAGAAGGGAATTCATGCCTCATACTGTAAACCTAGCCAACTACACATTAGTTAGAGGTGTCATTAATGCTGGAGGATTAATAACCCACAGATAAGGATTCTCACTCTTTCTAAATGATATTTCTTTATAAGCAGTGAGTATTTTTAAGCACTGAGTGGTCATTAGAGCAATTCACCCCTGACAATGTAGGTCTGAAAATGGCAAACAACACTGGCTGCAGAGTAGCCAACTCCAACTGATAGACCTACAACACAACCCCTAGTCCTAGAGCTCAAGAAATACCTTAGAAGAGAGAGTGGAAGAACTGTTAGAGCCAGGGGACCAGGGCATCTGCTGTAAGACAGTATGCTCTTATATATGACAAGGAATCTTTGCCCATGATGTCACAATGGTATGATCACTCAAGGCCCCACACCTAGAAAAAGAGTTACAGCAAGTCAGTGGTTGTTGGGAGAGAAAAAAGTAGTTATTTCCACAAAGCTCTCTCTCTCTCTCTCTCTCTCTCTCTCTCTCTCTCTCTCTCTCTC
>NW_021620706.1:406221-411047 GCF_004785775.1 Grammomys surdaster | reverse complement strand
CTCTCTCTCTCTCTCTCTCTCTCTCTCTCTCTCTCTCTCTCTCTCTCTCCTCTGTCTAATTAAAGAAGTGGTAAGGGACTTGAGAGAAAGTAAAAGCTATATGGAAGAGTTGACCAGGGAGATAGGGTAGAAATGATGTAAGCACAGTGCTCATGTATAAAATTCTCCAAAACCAACAAATGAACAAAGAAATATTGAATGCAACAGAAGACACTAACATAAGAATTGCTTGTGTCGAATTCCACTTCCCTTCTGCCCCTGCCTGGTCCTCTGGGCTGGAGCAGACACAGAGTCGGTCTGCTCCCGTCCTGTTGAGAAACTGAATCCTGAGTCATCCAGGAGCCACTGCACTCAGAGCAGCTGGTAAGATCTCCATCTCACTCCCTAAACCCCAGAGATAGATCGGGGAGCCAGGGACATCCAGGGCACAGCAGCTACCCAAACCCCGCCCCTCCGGAATTCCACTTCCCTTCTGCCCCTGCCTGGTCCTCTGGGCTGGAGCAGACACAGAGTTGGTCTGCTCCTGTCCTGTGGAGAAACTGAATCCTGAGTCATCCAGGAGCCACTGCACTCAGAGCAGCTGACACAGAGTCGGTCTGCTCCTGTCCTGTTGAGAAACTGAATCCTGAGTCATCCAGGAGCCACTGCACTCAGAGCAGCTGGAGCCACTGCACTCAGAGCAGCTGAAACTGAATCCTGAGTCATCAAGGACCCACTGCACTCAGAGCAGAAGGATTTCCAGATCCAAGAGGTGGCCTGAGTCCCAGGAGTTATTCCACCCAGGAGATTAGGAGCATAAGACCACAGAGACCTCTGGACTCTGAGGAGCTCTGCAATAAGCAAGATAACTGGAAATACAGACTCCAGTTTTACACAGTGAGGGCAGGTACCACTAGAGTTAACCAGATGGCGAAAGGCAAGCGCAAGAACATAAGCAACGGAAACCAAAGTTTCTTGGCATCATCAGTGCCCAATTCTCCCAATATAGCAAGCCCTGAACACCCCATCACACCTGAAAAGCAGGATTCAGAATTAAAATCACTTCTCATGATGATGATAGAGGATTATAAGAAGGAATTAAGTAACTCCCTTAAAGAAATACAGGAGAGTACAAGTAAACAGATAGAAGCCCTTAAAGAGGAATCACAGAAATCCCTTAAAGAAATGGAAGAAAACACAAAGAAGGAATTAAACAAAAACATTCAGGATCTGAGACTAGAAATAGAAACAATAAAGAAAGTTCAAAGGGAGACAACCATGGAGATAGAAAACCTAAGAAAGAGATCAGGAGTCACAGATGCAAGCATCACCAACCGAATACAAGAGATAGAAGAGAGAATCTCAAATGCAGAAGATACGGTGGAAACTATTGACACAGTTGTCAAAGAAAATGCAAAATGCAAAAAACTCCTAACTCAAAACATCCAGGAAATCCAGGACACAATGAGAAGACCAAACCTAAGGATAATAGGTATAGATGAGAATGAAGATTCCCAACTTAAAGGGCCAGTAAATATCTTCAACAAAATTATTGAGGAAAACTTCCCTAACCTAAAGAACAAGATGCCCATAAACATACAAGAAGCCTACAGAACACCAAATAGACTAGACCAGAAAAGAAATACCTCCCGTCACATAATAATCAAAACATCAGATGCACAAAACAAAGAAAAAATACTAAAAGCAGTAAGGGAAAAAGGTCAAGTAACATATAAAGGCAGACCTATAAGAATTACACCAGACTTCTCACCAGAGACTATAAAAGCCAGAAGAGCCTGGACTGACATCATACAGACACTAAGAGAACACAATTGCCAGCCCAGATTACTATACCCAGCAAAACTCTCAATCACTATAGATGGTGAAACCAAGATATTCCATGACAAAACCAAATCTGCACAATATCTTCCCACAAACCCAGCACTTTAAAGGATAATTGATGGAAAATGCCAACACAAGGAGGGAAACTACAACCTAGGAAAAGCAAGTAAGTAATCTTCCAACAACCCCCAAAAAAGATACAAACATAACTTTACCTCTAATAACAAAAATAACAGGAAGCAACAATCATTTTTCCTTAATATCTCTTAACATCAATGGTCTCAATTCCCCAATAAAAAGACGCAGACTATCAGACTGGATACACAAACAAGACCCAGAATTTTGCTGCATACAAGAAACGCACCTCAGTGACAAAGACAGACACTACCTCAGAATAAAAGGGTGGAAAACAATTTTTCAGCCAATGGTCCCAAGAAACAAGCTGGAGTAGCCATTCTAATATCAAATAAAATCGACTTTCATCCAAAATTAATCAAAAAAGATAAGGAAGGACACTTCATACTCATCAAAGGAAAAATCTACCAAGGTGAACTCTCAATTCTGAACGTCTATGCTCCAAATGCAAGGGCACCTACATACATAAAAGAAACTTTACTAAAGCTCAAAACACACATTACACCTCACACAATAATAGTGGGGGATTTCAACACCCCACTGTCAGCAATGGACAGATCATGGAAACAGAAACTAAACAGAGACACTTTGAAATTAACAGAAGTTATGAACCAAATGGACTTAACAGACATCTATAGAACATTTCATCCTAAAACAAAAGAATATACCTTTTTCTCAGCACCTCATGGTACCTTCTCCAAAATAGACCATATAATTGATCACAAAACAAGCCTCTACAGATACAAAAAGATTGAAATAATCCCTTGCATCTTATCAGATCACCACGGACTAATACTGGTCTTTAATAATGACAAAAACAATGGAAAACCCACGTACACATGGAAACTGAACAACTCTCTACTCAATGATGACTTGGTCAAGGAAGAAATAAAGAAAGAAATAAAAGACTTTTTAGAATTCAATGAAAATGAGGACACATCATACCAAAACTTGTGGGACTCCATGAAGGCAGTGCTAAGAGGAAAGCTCATAGCTCTAAGTGCCTACAAAAAGAAACTGGAAAGAGCACACACTAACAAGTTGACTGCACAACTAAAAGTTCTAGAACAAAAAGAAGCAAATACACCCAGGAGGAGTAGAAGGCAGGAAATAATCAAACTCAGGGCTGAAATCAACCAAATAGAAACAGAAAGAACAATACAAAATATCAATAAAACCAGGAGTTGGTTCTTTGAGAAAATCAACAAGATAGATAAACCCTTAGCCAGATTAACCAGAGGGCACAGAGACAGTATCCAAATTAATAAAATCAGAACTGAAAAGGGAGACATAACAACAGAAACTGAAGAAATTCAAAAAATCATCAGATCCTACTACAAAGGCCTATACTCAACAAAACTGGAAAACCTGGATGAAATGGACAATTTCCTAGACAGATACCAGGTTCCGAAGTTAAACCAGGAGCAGATAAACCATCTAAATAGCCCCATAACCCCTCAGGAAATAGCAGCAGTCATCAAAAGCCTCCCCACTAAAAAAAGCCCAGGACCAGATGGTTTTAGTGCTGAATTCTATCAGACCTTCAAGGAAGACCTAATACCAATTCTCTTCAAACTATTCCACAAAATAGAGACAGAAGGAACACTACCCAATTCGTTCTATGAAGCTACAATTACACTCATACCCAAACCCCACAAGGACCCGACAAAGAAAGAGAACTTCAGACCAATCTCCCTTATGAACATCGATGCAAAAATACTCAATAAAATTCTAGCAAACCGAATCCAAGACCATATCAAAACAATCATCCATCATGATCAAGTAGGTTTTATCCCAGGAATGCAGGGATGGTTCAATATTCGGAAATCCATCAATGTAATCCACTATATAAACAAACTTAAAGAAAAAAACCACATGATCATCTCACTAGATGCTGAGAAAGCATTTGACAAAATTCAATATCCCTTCATGATAAAAGTCTTGGAAAGATCAGGAATTCAAGGCCCCTACCTAAACATAGTAAAAGCAATTTACAGCAAACCAGTAGCCAACATCAAGCTAAATGGAGAGAAACTTGAAGCAATCCCACTAAGATCAGGGACTAGACAAGGTTGCCCACTCTCCCCCTACCTATTCAATATAGTACTGGAAGTCCTAGCCAGAGCAATTAGACAGCAAAAAGAAGTCAAAGGGATACAAATAGGAAAGGAAGAAGTCAAAATATCGCTATTTGCAGATGATATGATAGTATACTTAAGTGACCCCCAAACTTCCACCAGAGAACTCCTAAACCTGATAAACAACTTCAGCAAAGTGGCTGGTTATAAAATCAACTCAAACAAATCAGTAGCCTTCCTCTACATGAAAGATAAACAGACTGAAAAAGAAATTAGGGAAATGACACCCTTCACAATAGTTGCAAATAATATAAAATACCTTGGTGTGAATCTAACCAAGCAAGTGAAAGACCTGTATGACAAGAACTTCAAGTCTCTGAAGAAAGAAATTGAAGAAGATCTCAGAAGATGGAAAGATCTCCCATGCTCATGGATTGGCAGGATTAATATAATAAAAATGGCCATCTTGCCAAAAGCAATCTACAGATTCAATGCAATCCCCATTAAAATCCCAACTCAATTCTTCACAGAGTTAGAGAAGGAAATTCTCAAATTCATATGGAATAACAAAAAACCCAGGATAGCGAAAACTATTCTCAACAATAAAAGAACTTCTGGAGGAATTACCATCCCTGACCTCAAGCTGTACTACAGAGCAATAGTGATAAAAACTACCTGGTATTGGTACAGAGACAGGCAGGAAGATCAATGGAATAGAATTGAAGACCCAGAAATGAACCCACACTCCTATGGTCACTTGATCTTTGACAAAGGAGCTAAAACTGTCCAGTG
>NW_021620706.1:357830-401221 GCF_004785775.1 Grammomys surdaster | reverse complement strand
GAGGATCCAGCTATACCACTCCTAGGCATATACCCAGAAGATGCTCGAACATATAACAAGGACATATGCTCAACTATGTTCATAGCAGCCTTATTTATAATAGCCAGGAGCTGGAAAGAACCCAGATGTCCTTCAACTGAGGAATGGATTCAAAAAATGTGGTATATTTACACAATGGAGTATTACTCAGCTATTAAAAACAATGAATTCGAGAGGTTCCTAGGTAAATGGATGGAACTAGAAATTATCATCCTGAGTGAGGTAAGCCAATCACAAAAGAAGACACATGGTATTCACTCACTGATTATTGGATATTAGCCTAGAACCTTGAAATGCCCAAGATGCAACTCACAGGCCACATGAAGCCCATAAAGAAGGAAGACCAAGTGAGGGTGATTCGGTCCTTCTTAGAAGGAGCAACAAAATACTCAAGGGAGCAAATATGGAGACAAAGTGAGGGACAGAAACTGAAGGAGGGGCCGTCTCAAGACCACCCCACCTGAGTATCTATCCCATGTGCAATCACCAAAGGTAGATGCTGATGTGGAAGACAGGAAGTGCATGCTGATAAGAGCCTGATATGGATATCTCCTCAGAGGCCTTCAAGAGTCAGACATATTCAGAGGCAGATGCTCACAACTAGCCATTGAACTGATCATGGGGTTCTCAATAGAGGAGTTAGAGTGAAGACTGAAGGAGCTGAAAGGGTTTGTGGCACCATGAGGAGAGCAACAATACCAACCAACCATAGCTCCCAGGGTCTAAACCACCAGCCTGGGAGCACTTAGGGGGGGATCCAGGGCTTCAGCTGAATATGTAAAAGTGGAGGGCCCTGCTGGGCATAGGTGGAAGAAGAGAACCTTGACCTCATGAAGGCTGGATGCCCCAGGGGGTGGGAATTTTGAGGGTGGGGAGGTGGGAGTGGGGGGGTGTAGATAGAGGTTACATCCACAGAGAAGAAGGAGGAGGGGCGAGGGGATTGGGGGTTCCGAGGGGGTGGTGGGGGATGGGGTAAGGAGACAACATAGGAAATGTAAATAAATCATCCAATAAAAAAAAAAAAAAAGAATTGCTTGTGTCAAGGTTGTAAGACTTTTCCTTTTAAACTCTACAAAGAACAAGCCTAGTGTTAAAAATCCCAAGAAATGAAACCAAACTGTGCTTTGATTTTACTAGTTTGGCAGAGTCTTAGAATGGAGGTAAGCGAACAGAATCAGCTCAACTTTTTGAGGGAAACAATAGAAAGAAAACTCAGGCAGCAAAACTAGCTCTTTTGACTGAGCCTGTGTGTGTGTGTGTGTGTGTGTGTGTCTGTGTGTGTGTGTGTGTGTCTAATAGAGAGGGAGAGGGAGGGAGAGAGAGACACACACACAGAGAGAGAGAGAGAGAGAGAGAGAGAGAGACAGAGAGAGAGAGAGAGAGAGAGAGAGAGAGACAGAGAGACAGAGAGAGAGTCAGAGAGAAGTGGTTTACAGAATATGCCCAACTCCTAATCCCATGATGCTGGCAAGTAAGAGATTATTGCTTCACTTGAACGATGTGACCAATGATGACATGAAACAGTGATGACAGTGATAATAACAAGAACTCATACTACTTACTTTATTGTGCATGTTATTTATTCTGCTTGGTTCCCCCACAATAACTCTAGGACACAGCTACTACCAGTGTACCCTCACTTTTCTCCTCTTCTCCTACCTCAGTTTCCCTGTCCTCTTTCTAATAGCTATGCACCCTGATGCCCTTGAAGTGACCATGCTCTAGGTGCACCTCTGCAGAGGTGTGGACATTGTGAGTGTGCACTGTCACATCCATCTGCATCGATAGCCTGAGTTAAAACCTGGGTTTAAACTTGTAACAGTTCTCCTGCCTCTGCTAGGGTTGCATGAATAAGCCACCACACCCAGTACTATTTGAGAGATATTTTTATACACTTTACACATCACAACTAGAATAGGATTAAACTGCAGTGTACTAGCTATGGAGTTCACACTCATGGTGGCTGTATCAGAGGTGAAAGAGGCTGGACTTTACATTTTTGATAATCATTCCTAAGGCAGGAGAAGATCTGTTAGCCCATGCCTGCTTCTCTTCTCGTTTGAAGTTCCCTGTTCTAGGAAAGAGCTCAAGCTCAAGCTTAGTCTATAAAACAATTTCGTCCTTTGCTGCCATGTCCTTTTCTATCCCCGTGCCTGATTCTCTTTCTCCCCAAAAGAGCTAGATTTGAAACACTGAGTCTTTCTCCTTTTTCTAAAATTGTACTTTATTCTTACTTAAGAACTACTTTTCATTGATAGAGCCAATGCCTGAATAGTCATCAAATTACACCAACACTTTAACATAGTGTAGGACCTACTAAAGGATTCAAAAGTGAAATCTGATATAGAATCCCTCTACTTCTACAATTCCAGAATTTGAAAATTGAAGGCAGGAAGGATACTTCATGCAAGCCTGGGATATGGAAAATGGTTTTTAAAAATACCCAGAATAATAATAATAAAATAATAATAATTTTCCTTTTATTGGTCTCCATTTCAATTAGGATGTCACTCACGTCCTTAAGCAGACTATTATATGTCAGTGTCTCATATGCCATAATCATGTTTTCTTCAAGAATAATAAATAAATGTATCTATAAAAAGAATGAGCTGATAAAAATGTAAACTTCTTTTCACAATGATAATTCTATTATCACATCCTTAGCTGTAAGGTGGTTATGGCTCAATAGTCGAGTACTTCCCGATGGTACACACACCCCTGCATTTAGTCTCTAGTACCATAAGAAAATGAAAAGCAACAATAATTCCTTAATATTAGTGAGTAGTCATTTAGTTAATCAGCGCTTTTAAGCCTTAGCATCTTTCTGTCACTTCACACCCACACCAGGAATTCTTCTCCACCCCTGTTTCTGTGTAAACTTACCTTTTTTCTTGCTTGTAAGATTCATCCCAACCCTTAGAGCACACTGCTTTGAGAATGGTACTGTTGTTTTTGGGTGTTGGTGGTTCCCATTTGGGAGATCCATCTGATGTTTCCATCCCACTGAGATCTCCCAGAGTCAAAGAGACATAATATTGCTAGCTTCTCCCCTTTCTGCAAAATATGCTCCAAGAATTTGGACCACCAACGCATCTATTTGTCCAAAAGATGCAAGCCTGCTTGAACTAAACTTGTCTCTTCTTCGAGTAGATCCATTATTGGGTTTTGAGACAAAACATTGGGAAATTTAATATTTGTAAGGGAAGGGTTTTAATGGATCTGTAAGTTAGGACTCTACTATCTACACAAAGAGTAGATAAAACCAAAGATAGAAAGAAAATAGAGTTTTATAGACTCTTTTTATGTTGTTCTCCCCACCCCCCAGGACATACAACTGCTAGACAAGATATTTCTCTTTGATGTACCCCCATTTTCTGAAATAGGCACCTACATTCTTGTTCTGAGCTTGTGTTGTAAGTCTTTGTTCTCCCTTAACAAATTCTAACGAGACTTCTATTTCATCCTTCTGCCCTATGCAAAGGAGATTTTCACAGCTATATTTGCCCTTAGTTATACTATCTGAACACCTCAAAAATCACTTGGTTCCTATCCCTTTAGATATTTGTATCTCCTTTGGAGTCTTATAAGCAACACTGAACCAACTCAATCACAATGGGACATGCTACCACCATCTCCAAATCTGGTTTTCTCACTAATTGAATAAGCAAAAAGAATGAATGGCAAGATTACAGGCTGCTTGTAAATTAAGACTTTGGATAAAGTAAGCTTTTGGCATTTGTAGCTGTGTGATTTGGAACAAATTTCTTAACCTATCAGAAACTCAGTTACCTCATTGCTAAATGACAGTTGATATGAAGATTAAATGTGCCAGTAAGGCTTAAGTGATGGATGTGCCTTGCCTAGTGAAATGAATAAAAGAGAGAGAAAGTTATAATAATTTCAGTGTGTTGAGGTCTATGAGTAGAATTGTTAATTGTATGACAGCTGGGAACTCAGCACCTCAATTTTGATAAAAAAAAAATTACTCAAAAAAAGCAAAAAAACCAAACACGTAACACAGTGCTTTGTTGGGTGGTCTCTGTGAGACTGGTACATTACAAGCAATTGTTTTATTTACTGAGGCTTAAACCTAGTCTACTCTAATTTTAAACTAATCATTAACGATTAAAAGCAACATCAGTAATAACATGCCATCAATAAGAAGATTAAAATAAAACCGATAATAAAAGTGTCTCCAAAATCAATCAGAGACATGTTGATGGATGTTTTCTAATCTCAGAGTAACTAGGGGTGGCTGCAAATAATAGCTTCAGACAGACTTAGGCTATGGTCAGTAGCAGGAGGGAAGGTGCTTCACAAGGCCTATGGAAGTTACTTTCAAAGATACCTCTGCAAATCAGATGGCCCTTCTCCTATGTTTATAAGGGTTCCTGAGCACACATCCTATCTACAAACATAGCAATCATGGGGAGTCACTCTCCCCTCAGAACCAAAAGACAATGTGCGTAATCTCATCTCTAAAATCTTAAGCCAAGTTTGAGTTTATTATACACATTCAAAGGAACCCTTTGTAACATTTCTCTTCCCCTCTGTCAAGCTTCTACTTTAATAGACATTACTTTGTGACACTTTCATTCTGACTGCTACTCTTTTTTTAGCCATGTGTTTTTGTGATTTTAATTATCTATTTGTGTGGAGGGGCAGTACACGCACATGAATGCAAATACCCACAGAGGTCAAGGGAATCTTCCCTTGGAGCTAGTATTACAGGCAATTATAAATCATCTGATGTGAGTGTTGGGAATTGAACTCAAGTCCTCAGGAAGAGCAGCATGTGCTCTTAGCCAATGAGCTACCTCTTCAGCACCTCTTGTAGCTACTCCTTTTTTAAAATTTTTTTAATTGGATATTTTATTTATTTGCATTTCAGACGTTATCCCCTTTCCTCATCCCAGAAAACCACTATCCCATCCCCCCTCCTCTTGCTTCTATGAGGGTATGACCCCACCCATCCACCCACTCCTGCCTCACTGCCCTCAGATTCCCTCACACTGGGGTATCCAGCTTTCACAGGATCAAGGACCTCCTCTCCCACTGATGCCCTACAAGGCCATCCTCCACTGCATATACAGCTGGAGCCATGGGTCCCTCCATATGCGTTCCCAGGCTGGAGGTTTAAACCCCGGGAGCTCTGATTGCTCTCCCCATGGGGCTGTAACTTCCTCCAGCTCCTTCAGTCTTCTCTCTAACTCCTCCTTTGGGGACCCTGTGATCAGTTCAATGGTTAGCTGGGAGCATCCGCCTCTGTATACATCAGGCTCTGGCAGAGCCTCTCAGGAAACAGCTATATTGGGTTCCTGTCAGCATGCACTTCCTGGCATCCACAATAGAGGCTGCGTTTGGTGACTGCACATGGGTTGGATACCTAGGTGTAGCAATCTCTGGAAGGCCCCTCCTTCTGTCTCTATTCCATACTTCGTCTCCATATTTGCTCCCAAGAGTATTTTGTTACTCCTTCTGAAGCATTAACACTTTGGTCTTTCTTCTTCTTGAGCTTCATGTGGTCTGTGAGTTGTATCTTGGGTATGGCAAGCTTTTGCTTCCTAATTACAAAAATCCAAAGTCTTTTGAAATAGGGAGGAACTTCATTAGGAATTTAATTTTCACGGGGATGAGGAAACTGAAGTCATTGACTTGTGTGGAGCTTGCTTTAGGTTGTATAGTGGGTAGCAGAGTCAGAATTAAAACACGTACTGTTTATTTTCCCTTAGATGTATCTAGGCTGGTTCTAACTCCAGGCTACTTGGTGGCTTCCAAGTGAGTGGTGAGAGAAAGTTGGTGAAAATGTATCGACACTACTGACATTCTACTGGTCTTGATAATAGTAACTTCTGAAACAAATGCATTCAGAATGCATTTGTCAGGGCCTCCACAGACTGAAAAGGGAGCTACGCTCTCTAATTGTCTGAAACCTTAAAGCAAGTCTACTTAGTTCTCCAGGTTTTTGTGAAAGGATGATCCTGCTTCCTCAATACATAATACCTTTTCCAGAGAGCATTGATCAGCACAGGTGTACTATTTCTCCTGAGATAACAGACACTGGACTTGGGCTGTACATTTCATATCAAATTATTTTTCTAAAATCATCACTTGTCATCATTTTCAGAAAGAAATAGATCATCACTGACTTTAACTTTCTTTCTCTAAATTGGCATAATGTGTATGTTCCTTGAGGCCTACAATCCATGCATTTCACAAATTATTGTGGATCCGACTTTAAATCAACTGTGTGAGGAATAAGGCACACAATGTGCTCGTTGCTTGTGAACTCTGGGTCCAGATGTAACATGGCTATCAGCCCAGTTACTTGGCCTACTGGTTTAGAAAGGCAGTTGATCAGGCTAACCTTGACGCATTTATGATCAGCTTTAGCCAGTGAGAGGTAAAAGCACCTCTCTTTAGATCGAATCAGTTCACCTCCAAATGCCTCAGGCCAAAACTCTATGGGAAACAAGGAATCACCAGGTCAAGGGCTGGCTTCCCCATTCACTTAATTCTGATACTTCACAACATAGACAGTAAATAATGCAGGAGATTATATATATATATATATATATATCTCCAATTTTAAAAAGAAAACACATCTTAGATAAAGAGAATCCAAAATACTTTTCTTGGCATAGCACTGGTAAGAATGTACTCTTCGTCTTTGGGGCTTGTGAAAAATAGTTCTAAGTTGCATCTCAGAGGTCATTTAACTGCGACCATTTTTTCTAAGTTATAGATACAGAGAACAGAGCTTTATAACTACTTACCATCTGGTGACAAATTCTTCCCGAAATGCCTTCCACCCATCCATATTTTAATGTCTTTTTTTTCTTTCAATCATGTGTAATACCTCAGCCAAATATATTGGTTTATCAGTTATTTTCCCAGTTTCTCTAGGCGGCATTTGTTGTATGAATATTCATTCTTCTTTCTAGGCCTCCCTCTCACACTGATGACAGCTCCAGAATTGCTGAAGTGCTAGGTCTAAGTTTCATAGGCAGCTCTAAGACCTCCTGGACTTATGGTTCCTAAGTAGAGCCACCTTACCTCTGTGAGACTCTGAAGGCTCTATCTATTGCTATTTCTATACAAGCAAACTGCAATAAGCATGCCAGCCCAATCTGAGTATAGAAGACTGATGACTGTAATACAAAGAGAAATGATAACTAAAACCATATATATATATATATGCATGTAATATATATAATAAAATATACATAATATAATATTTACTATATACTAAAATTTGTATATATAATATTATATATAAGAACATTAAAAGTATAATATTAGGAGATATATATATATATATATATATATATATATATATATATATATCTGCATTTACCCCTGAGTCCATAAATCCATAAATACATGAATTGTAACCACTGCAAATATGAATTTAAATCAAAGAAACAGTTATTTTTTCCAACCCATGTATACAATTACTGCCTCTTATATTTGCAGGCACAGGGTCAAGGCACAATTGTAAAGATAATTTCAGCTTTTGGTTTCAGCTACCAGCCACCTGCTACCATTTCAGAGCAGAGCCACGAGCTGTGCGGTGGCCAATTGTGGCTGTGTGGTTCCATGGCAGGTTGTGGGGCTCTGGGTACATAATGAGGCACGAGCCGAAGCCTCCACTCTCTATCCAGTTTGCTGCTGAGCTGCCAGTCACTCATCAATCCTCTAGGTCTCATTTTTTTAAGGACAAGTGGATGAATTAAAGGAAACATTTAAATAGCTTTTTTTTTCCCTTAAAAAAAATAACAGTCGCTAACGCAAATAAGTGAAGTTGGCAGTATATTAGGATTGGCATCAAGCACACTTCATTTTAAGGTTTACACCTGACAAAGCTTTCATTCTTTTTGCAGTTTCAAGTGTTTCAAATGAAAAACCTCAGTCTGTGTTTCCATTAGAAAAGAGGGATCTGTATTGATTCTCTCAACCTTGCTTTTATTCTGGTAACATTTTTGAAACATGTATCGCATGTTTCCATCCCATCAGAGTAAATGGAATACAGATTCAGGGCTTTACATGGGTGAGGCTCTTGTCATTTCACGGACTTTTGTCTTTTTCATCTTCTCAGATGCAGAGAATCAAGGTGACTCCTCTTCTGGGTCCCTTGCAATAGTCAGGGCTTTTCCTTTCACTGTTTAAAATGTGTGTTAAAAAAAACATAAAAAGTATAATATTAGGATTGGCAATATGGTTCGTAAAAGGTTTCTAAATTCAGCTGTATGAATGTGAGTCATCAGAAAGGGGGAAATGCCAATTACTGAACAGAAGCTGTTGCTCATGCACAAGCCTCACTCCTGAATGTTTGTGTTTATTAAAAAGAAATCCAAACATCTAATTTTAGTTTCTAGGGAAAAATAAAATGAGAACTTAACTTTAAAGTGGGTCAAATTTTCAGAGTTGTAAAGAGAGAGATAGAGAAATTACACTTCTGTAAGAAATGCTTTAAAGACTCGAGGGGATTAAAACAAACTCTTATAGAAGGAGCATGTAAATTCACAAATGGGAATCAAAAAGATGTATGTCACAGTTTTTGTGGATGCTTCCTTGGTTTGGCTTTATCTCCTCATATATATTGACCCACATTGCACTAGATTCTAGTGATTGGAGAGCTAAAAAGGTGAATTCAAAGCTGGAGAAAGTTAGAACGGAAAGAGTAAATACAAGAAAGAAATAGAAGACTGTGGACTTCAGGCTCGTGTGAGAAGGGATGGAGGGAGGGAAGCTGGACCGGTCTCCAGTGTCAGGAACATGGGTATCCTGAGTCTCTGTATAGTTTGCTCCATCTCACTATGCCCTCCAAAGGAAGCAGACCTGCAAATTAGTTTTTCCTCATCAGTTCCAAAGCCTTCACTTTGGAAGCAGCTTTGCCTGGTCTTTCTCTTCTCTGCCAACTCTTTCTCCACACTCTGGATCAAAACACAACAAAGGCTTTATGTCTTTAACGTAATCAGGAAAGGGGAAAAACGTAACCTCATTTGCCTCTTTCTGATTGTGACTATTGATCTACTGAACTAAAGAGAAAGAAAGAGAAAAAAATCTGTGTCTGACAGAATACTACACACTTTTTTTTTACATATGTTTCTACTGTGATAGAAATTGCCATTTGCCCAAGTACTTTTTATATAAATGCCCTCAAATTTCTAAGATGGTACAGTATGTTCCACCCACTTCTGTGACAGATGGAAGAGACATTTGGAATTGTAAAATTCCTGTATGGAGAGCAGAGCCTTCTAACGTTGTAGTTTTACCTCGAGATAATATACTTTTCTCTACCCCAGGAAGATTCTGAAAAATAAATCAATTTTTATTGAGCTCCCCAATGTTTATGGCTCTTGTCCCTTTTCATTTAAAAGTCTCCCTGCACTTTCAATGTCCTTTGGTCCCAAGGTACTTTGTGTGGAGTGTTAATAATGTCTTCCTTGATGTCGCTTAGAGACCTCATTTTGTCTCAAATCTGTCTTCAACCTTGTTATTCTCTTAACATAGCCAACACTTCTCACTGTCTGAAGATGTTTGCACTGGAGTCTCAGATTTACTCCAAACAAAACATGTCAAGATAAATTGACTGTGCTCCTGACTATTCATGCCAGACATACTCTTACTGCCTTTGTCCCCTTCCTATGTTAAATAATCAATGTCATGTGTGTGCATAATGCATGTGTATTTATAATTTGTAAATGATTATATCTCAATCACTGCTCAGTATGTCTTATTACATTCACACATATCTATCATGTATACATGTATATATTCTAATTTAAATTCAAAATATTTTCTCCTGGTTTACAATATCCCATCAATTTCCAAGCCATGCATACATTGCCCTGTATCATATTGGCCCCTTATCACATGCTTGTGGTTACCACTATAATTAAGGCTGTTACCATTTCAGATATGAATATATGCAAACACCAAATGTGAGCTTCCAGAACCTAAATACCTAGTAATATCTTTTCATATTAGCCATCACTATGGTGTTCAGCAATCCTCCCATGTTTAAAGAAAACATTCAAACATCTTGTTAGCTTATGAAATCTGGCCTCTTCCTTTTCTACCTATTCTCAGAGTTCTTAATGTTCAAATGAAAGTAATAATCCCATCATAGACTTGAAAAAACATTTATGTAGGAGTTAGAGACACTAGATTATAGTATTCAATTGGCCTTTAAATTGCTTTGTAATCATTTTTTTTAATGTAACCTCTGAGAAACTCAGTCTTATAATATAAGGTATGGGACCCGAAACAAGGAGTATAGTGCATGACACTATGTACTTACTGGTCTCAAACTTTCTGTATCATCAGCTCTAGGGTTCTACCTATTCTTCTAGGACTCCATCATGTCTATATTTAAAAGATGCACATTATACAACACACAACCTGCCACTTCCCCTACTGGAAATTACTTCCTTTGTTTATTTCCCATTTGAGAAATGACCTCTTTCAGGGTCTGTCTCATATACCTGTATGGGAAACTTTCTACAGTATTACAGTGTATTCTATACTACTTAACTTTATCATCACTGATTTTCAATATCTGTGTCTAATACACACAGCAGATGATGTTCACTATATTTCTCACTGAATAAAACTTCTACTCACCAATAGTCTGTCCACTTCTTTGTGCATTGTGACCATCACTTTTCAAGACTGTTCTTCTCTTAATTACCACCCCTATCATCTATGGTAGACCAAGATGATTGTGGTTAAATAAATAAATCTCTCAACAAAGTTCTCAAGTGCCAAGTTCACTTCTGTCCATTCTCAACTTTGACCATTTTTTAGCCTATCATAATTTTATTCTTTTTCAGGTGGGCTTGAATTCTCCATAGTCATCAAAAATCCAAGAAGGATGACATCCACCATTCTGTGCTAAGGGAACAATCTGAAATTATCTTGTGATGCAGGCTGTTGCCTCAGACCTGCATTCCTTACCTTGTGTAGGGAGACACACCACAGTCATCATCCCCCAATTGGTGGCATTGTTTAATAGCATAGTAGGATAAAATGAAAATATCTGCTGCCAAGATCATAGAGCATCACTTGTAGGATCTCCACAAGACTTTGACAACCAACAGTTCCTGGCCATTTTTAATTTCTAAAATGTAGATATCATTCACAGTACAGAGAAACATATACTGTAGGATTTTTTTTTTACAATTAATACTTGATCATGAGTTACCAGAAATTTTACTAATAAGATCGGAAACAAAGTAGAATATCTCTTCCCAGCAGTCCTTTTCAATATCATACTAGACATCCTAGTTAATGAAATAAGATAAGAGAAATAAAAAGAAGACATGTGTAGATGGGAATGAAGAAATGAAATAATTGTACACATAAGCCATTATCATTTATGTACAAACATTAAAAAAAAAACTTGACCAAAATAATTCCAAGGACATATATAAAATGAATTCACAAAAATGCAATCACTATCTTATCTTCCAGAAAAGGGAAAATAGAAGTAGAAAATAAAAACGTAATACTATTTCTACTAGCCATATAAAATTTAAATGCTTAGACATCAACACAATAATATTTCTATTAGCCATATAAAATTTAAATGCTTAGACATCAATACAATAATATATGTCAAGATGGATATATCAGAAAAGCACAAGAGTTTGATGTGATTGAAATAAGGTAAATTTTCCATGAGTGGAAGAACATCCCCAAGTTCATGAAATGTGAGTTTGGTGTTTTCACAACGCTAGTCTCTTGTAACTTCATCTTTGAATTCAACGTCATTCCAGTAACAAATTTTAGACATTTATTTTGTGCATGCAAAAATATTCTAAACCTTAGATAAATAAGCCAAAGACTCACTTGTCAGCATAATATTAATGGAGGATAAATTGAAAGGAAGGTGCTACTGATACCTAAAGCATCAAAGACTCTGAAATCGAACATGATGAAACACTGTGGCAGTAGAGAAAAACCACAAATGTATAAATGCTCACCAAAACTGGGAAGCAAGCATGATGTTGTCCTTCCATAGGTAAATGAATACACTAGGATGCAATAGGCAGTGGAATGTCATCTAGTGCAGAAATCAAAAAAAAAAAAAGCTGTGTAATAATGAAAAGCAATGGAAGAGACTTCAAGGTGTACTACTAAATGAAATAAGCCAATCTGAAATGTCCACCCAATGGATGATTCCAACTTTATAGTGAAGGTATTTATTTGCTGCTACAATGGAAGTCACATGCTATAAATCATAAAATAGATGACATCAAGAGTTAATGTTAATGTAAAGTATGAGCATTAAATAACTATGCTGGCTAACTTTTTTCATTATTTTTTATTATAACAAGTATATTTGATAATGGTCATGTTATTACTTAGAGGGTCAGAGAATATGTAGGAAACCTTGATTTCTTTTCTGTCAATTCTGCTGAGTCTAAAATTTCTTTTTAAAATGCTTTATTTCAGCCGGGCATTGGTGGCACACTCCTTTAATCCCAGCACTTGGGAGGCAGAGGCAGGTGGATTTCTGAGTTCAAGGCCAGCCTGGTCTACAGATTGAGTTCCAGGACAGCCAGGGCTACACAGAGAAACCCTTGTCTTGAAAAACAAACAAAAAAAAAAAACCAAAAAAGCAAACAAACAAACAAAAAAAGAAATGCTTTATTTCTATGTGAGTAAATGTGTCTATGAGTGTGGACGCCCACTCAAGTAAGTTGGGTATGGGAATCCTTGAAAGTGAAGTTACAAATAGTTGTGAACAATTTGATGGGGGAACAGAGAATCAGACCCAGGTCTTCTGGAAGAGCAGTATGTGCTCATAACTGCTGAACCATCTCTCCATCTCCGGAACTTCATTTTTAAAAAAGTTTATGTAATATGAAAAACAATCCAAGTTTTCCTTTGCTGTCACAGAAAATTTGGAACAATCATAATTTTGCATTGAGTGAAGCCACACTCACATGTTGGTTTTTCCCTTCTTGCAAGCTGCTAAAAATCATGTCAAACATGTTTTGTTCTAATTTTTAATTTAGCATTATGTTATAAGTAGTTCATCCATATTCACATTTTTATAAAAATTTATAATTTCAACATAACACATTTTAGAGGATGATATGCCACTGTGGGAAATAGCCTCAGTTGCAGTGGCAAATGGACACTGTCAATAGGTTGCACAAAATGGCAACCTACATATTGGGAAAAGATCTTCACTAGAAGTACATCTGATACAGGGCTAATATTCAAAGTATATAAAGAACTCAAGAAGTTAGGCTCCATAAAACAAAAAATCCTAATTTAAAAAATGGGGTACAAAGCTAAACAGAGAAGTCTCAACAGAGACATCTTGAATAACTGAGAAGCACTTATAGAAATGTTCAACCCCCTTAGCCATCAGGGAACTGAAAATCAAAACAAGCCTGAGATTCTACCTTAAACCAATAAGAATGGCTAAGATCCTCTTCCACTCCCACCTGGTCCTTTTGGCTGGGGCAGACACATAGCTGGTCTGCTCCTGTGGAGATACTGAATCCTGAACCATCCTAGAGGAGCCACTGCACTAAGCAGTGGGTAAGAACCCTGTCCCACTCCCAAAGCTCCAGAAGTACAATTGGGGACCCAGGGGCACTCAGGACCCATCAGCCACCCAAACCCTGCCCCTCCTCCGGAATCCCACTTCCCTTCTGCCCCTACCTGGTCCTTTTGGCTGGAACAGACACATAGCTGGCATGCTCCTGTGGAGATACTGAATCCTGAGCCATCTTAGAGGAGCCACTGCACTCAGAGCAGCAGAATTTCGAGATCCCAGAGGCAATCTGAGTCCCAAGAGTACTTCTACCCAGGAGCTTAGGATCACAAGACCACAGAGACATCTGGACTCTGAGGAGTTCTGACAAAAGCAAGATAACTGGAAAGACAGACTCCAGTCAGACAAAGTGAGTGCAGGTAAAACTAGAGTTAACAAGATGGCAAAAGACAAGCACAAGAACATAAGCAACAGTAACCAAAGTTAGTTGGCATCATCACAACTCAGTTTTCCACCATAGAGAGCCCAGGACACCCCATCACACCAGAAAAGCAGGATTCAGAATGAAAATCACTTCTCATGATGATGCTAGAGAATTTTAAGAAAGACATAAGTAACTCTCTTAAAAAAGTACAGGAAAGCACAAGTAAACAGGTAGAAACCCTTAAAGACGAAACACAAAAATCTCTTAAAGAACTGCAAGAAAACACAGTGAAGGAATTAAACAAAACCATCCAGGATCTAAATATGGAAATAGAAACAATAAAGAAATCTCAAAGGGAGACTACCCTAGAGATAGAAAACCTAGGAAAGAGATCAGAAGTTATAGACAAAAGCATCACCAACAGAATACAAGAGAGAGAAGAGAGAATCTCATGTGCAGAAGATACCATGGAAAACATTGACACACTGTCAAAGAAAATGCAAAAAGCTCCTAACCCAAAACATCCAGGAAATCCAAGACACAATGAAAAGACCAAACCTAAGGATAACAGGTATAGATGAGAGTGAAGACTCCCAACTTAAAGGGCCAGTAAATATCTTCAACAAAATTATTGAGGATAACTACCCTAACATAAAGAACAAGACGCCCATCAACAAACAAGAAGCCTACAGAACACCAAACAGACTAGGCCAGAAAAGAAATACTTTCCGTCACATAATAATCAAAACATCAAATGCACAAATCAAAGAAAAATACTAAAAGCAGTAAGGGAAAAAGGTCAAGTAACATATAAAGGCAGACTTATATGAGACTATAAAAGCCAGAAGAATCTGGACTGACATCATACAGACTCTAAGAGAACACAAATGCCAGCCAGACTACTATACCCAGCAAAACTCTCAATCACTATAGATGGTAAAACCAAGATATTTAATGACAAAACCAAATTTGCACAATATCTTCCCACAAACCCAGCACTTCAAAGGATAACTGATGGAAAATGCCAACACAAGGAGGGAAACAACAACCTAGAAAAAGCAAGGAAGTAATCTTCCAACAACCCCAAAAGAAGATAGCTACATAAACATAATTCTATCTCTAATTACAAAAATAACAGGAAGCCACAATCATTTTTCCTTAATATCTCTTAACATCAATGGACTCAATTCTCCAATAAAAAGACATAGACTAACAGACTGGATACACAAACAGGACCCAGCATTTTGATGCATACAGGAAACACACCTAAGTGACAAAGACAGACACTACCTCAGTGTAAAAGGATGGAAAAGCATGTTCCCAAGAAACAAGCTGGAGTAGCCATTCTAATATCAAATAAAATCAACTTTCAACCAAAAGTCATCAAAAAAGATAAGGAAGGACACTTCATACTCATCAAAGGAAAAATCTACCAATATGAACTCTCAATTCTGAACATCTATGCTCCAAATGCAAGGGCACCTACATACATAAAAGAAACTTTACTAAAGCTCAAAACACACATTACACCTCACACAATAATAGTGGGGGATTTCAACACCCCACTGTCAGCAATGGACAGATCATGAAAATAGAAACTAAACCGAGACACACTGAAATTAACAGAAGTTGTGAACGAAATGGATTTAACAGATAACTATAGAACATTTCATCCTAAAACAAAAGAATATACCTTTTTCTCAGCACCTCACGGTACCTTCTCCAAAATAGACCATATAATTGGTTACAAAACAGGCCTCTACAGATACAAAGAGACTGAAATAATCTCGTGCATCCTACCAGACCACCATGGACTAAGGCTGGTCTTTAGTAATGACAAAACCAATGAAAAACCCACATGTACATGGAAACTGAACAACTCTCTACTCAATGGTGACTTGATCAAGGAAGAAATAAAGAAAGAAATTAAACACTTTTTAGAATTTAATGAAAATGAGGACACATCATACCAAAACTTGTGGGACTCCATGAAGGCAGTGCTAAGAGGAAAATTCACAGCCCTAAGTGCCTACAAAAAGAAACTGGAGATAGCTTACACTAACAACTTGACAGCACACCTAAAAGCTCTAGAACAGAAAGAAGCAAATACACCCAACACTAGTAGACAGCAGGAAATAATCAAACTCAGGGCTGAAGTCAACCAAATAGAAACAGAAAGAACAATATAAAATACCAACAAAACCAGAAGCTTATTATTTGAGAAAATAAACAAGATAGATAAACCCTTAGCCAGATTAACCAGAGGGCTAAGAGACAGTATCCAAATTAATAAAATCAGAACTGAGGAGGGAAATATAACAACAGAAACTGAAGAAATTCAAAAAATCATCAGATCTTACTACAAAGGCCTATACTCAACAAAACTGGAAAACCTGGATGAAATGGACAACTTCCTAGACAGATACCAGGTACCAAAGTTAAATCAGGAGCAAATAAACCATCTAAACAGTCCCATAACACTTAAGGAAATAGCAGCAATCATTAAAAGTCTCCCCACTAAAAAAAGCTCAGGCCCAGATGGTTTTAGTGCAGAATCCTATCAGACCTTCAATGAAGACCTAATACCAGATTTCTTCAAAATATCCCATAAAATAGAAACGGAAGGAACACTACCCAGTTTGTTCTATGAAGCTACAATTACACTTATACCCAAACCTCCAAAGACCCAACAAAGAAAGAAAACTCCAGACCAATCTCCCTTATGAACATTGATGCAAAAATACTCAATAAAATTCTAGCAAACCGAATCCAAGAACACATCAAAACAATCATCCATCATGATCAAGTAGGTTTTATCCCAGGAATGCAGGGATGGCTCAATATTCAGAAATCCATCAATGTAATCCTCTATATAAACAAACGCAAAGGAAAAAAAAGCACATGATCATCTCACTAGATGCTGAGAAAGCATTTGACAAAATTCAACATCCCTTCATGATAAAAGTCTTGGAAAGATCAGGAATTCAAGGCCCATACCTTAACATAGTAAAAGCAATATACAGCAAACCAGTAGCCAACATCAAACTAAATGGAGAGAAACTTGAAGCAATCCAACTAAGATCCAGGACTAGACAAGGCTGCCCACTCTCTCTTTCTCTAACTATTCCCTAGTACTGGAATTCCTAGCCAGAGCAATTAGACAACAAAAAAGAAGTCAAAGGGATACAAATAGGAAAGAAGAAATAAAAATGTCACTATTTGCAGATTATATGATAGTATACTTAAGTGACCCCAAAACTTCCACCAGAGAACTCCTAAACCTGATAACTTCAGCAAAGTGGCTGGATAAAAAATCAACTCAAACAAACCAGTAGCCTTCCTCTACATGAAAGATAAACTTAAAAAAGAAATTAGGGAAATGACACCCTTCACAATAGTCACAAATAATATAAAATACCTTAGTGTGAATGTAACCAAGCAAGTGAAAGACCTGAATGACAAGAACTTCAAGTCTCTGAAGAAAGAATTCCAAGAAGATCTCAGAAGATGAAAAGATCTCCCATGCTCATGGATTGGCAGGATTAATATAATAAAAATGGCCATCTTGCCAAAAACAATTTACAGATTCAATGCAATTCCCATTAAAATCTCAACTCAATTCTTCACAGAGTTAGAAAAAAAATTCTCAAATTCATTTGGAATAACAAAAACCCAGGGCAGCGAAAACTATTTTTAACAATAAAATAACTTCTGGAGGAATCACCATCCCTGACCTCAAGCTGTACTATAGAGCAATAGTGATAAAAACTGCATGGTATTGGTACAGAGACAGGCAGGAAGATCAATGGAATAGAATTGAAGACCCAGAAATGAATCCTATGGTCACTTGATCTTTGACAAAGGAGCTAAAACTGTCCAGTGGAAAAAGGACAGCATTTTCAACAAATGGTGCTGGTTCAACTGAAGGTCAGCATGAAGAAGAATGCAAATGATCCATTCTGATCTCCTTGTACAATGCTCAGGTCCAAGTGGATAAAGGACCTCCACATAAAACCAGATACACTGAAACTAATGGAAGAGAAGGTGGGGAAGAACTTCGAATACTTGGGAACAGGGGAAAATTTCTGAACAGAACACCAATGGCTTATGCTCTAAGATCAAGAATTGACAAATGGGACTTCATAAAATTGCAAAGTTTCTGTAAGGCAAGGGACACTGTAAATAGGACAAAATGGCAACCAACAAATTGGGAAAAGATCTTTACCAATCCTACATCTGATAGAGGGCTAATATCCAATATATACAAAGAACTCAAGAAACTAAACTCCAGACAACAAAATAACCCTATTAAAAAATGGGGCATAGACCTTAACAAAGAATTCTCAACTGAAGAAACTCAAATGGCTGAGAAGCACCTAAAGAAATGTTCAGAATCCTTAGTCATCAGGGAAATGCAAATCAAAACAACCCTGAGATTCCATCTTGCACCAGTCAGAATGGCTAAGATTAAAAGCTCAGGTGATAGTAGATGCTGGCTAGGGTGTGGAGAAAGAGGAACACTCCTCCATTGTTGGTGGGACTGCAAGATGGTGCAACCACTTTGGAAATCAGTGTTGCGTTTCCTCAGAAAATTGGACATAGCATTACCTCAGGATCCAGCTATACCATTCCTGGGCATATACACAGAAGATGCTCCAACATATAATGAGAACGTATGCTCCACTATGTTCATAGCAGCCTTATTTATAATAGGTAGAAGCTGAAAAGAGCCAGATGTTCTTCAACAGAGGAATGGATACAGAAAATGTGGTACATTTACACAATGGAGTACTACTCAGCTATTAAAAACAATGAGTTCATGAAATTTTTAGGTAAATGGATGGAACTAGAAAATATCATCCTGAGTGAGGTAACACACATGGTATTCACTCACTGATTATTGGATATTAGCCCAGAACCTTGAAATATCTAAGATTCAACTCACAGACCACATGAAGCTCATGAAGAAGGAAGACCAAGTGGGGGTGCTTCAGTCCTTCTTAGAAGGAGTAACAAAATACTCAAGGGAGCAAATATGGAGACAAAGTGAGGGACAGAAACTGAAGGAGGGGCCATCTAGAGACCATTCCCCTGGGTATCCATCCCATGTGCAATCACCAAAGGTAGATGCTGATATGGAAGTCAGGAAGTGCATGCTGACAAGAACCTGATGTAGCTGTCTCCTCAGAGGTCTGCAAGAGTCTGACATATTCAGAGGCAGATGCTCATACCTAACCATTGATCTGATCAAGGAGTTCCCAATGGAAGGAGTTAGAGTGAAGACTGAAGGAGGGGAAAGGTTTTGGGACCCCATGAGGAGAGCAACAATATCAATCGAAGAGAGCTCCCAGGGTCTAAACCACCAGCCTTGGAGCGCTTACGGAGGGACCTATGGCTCCAGCTCTATATGTAAGGTAAGATGGCCCTGTAGGGCATAGGCAGGAGAAGAGATCCTCGGTCCCGTGAAGGCTGGACGCCCCAGAGGGTGGAAATTTGAGGGTGGGGAGGTGGGAGTGGGGGGGTAGGTAGGGACACATCTTCGGAGAAGCAGGGGGAGTGAAGGGATAGGGGGTTCCTGGGGGGGATGGAGTAAGGGGATAACATATGAAATGTAAATAAAACACGCAATAAATAAATAAATAAAATTTAAAAAAATGGCTAAGATCAAAATCTCAAGTGACAGCACAGATGGGCAAGGATATAGAGAAAGAGAAACACTTCTCTATAACTAGTGGGATTGCAAACTGGTACAACCACTCTGGAAATCAATCGGGCAGTTCATCAGAAAATTGGAAATAGTTCTACTTGAAGACCCAGCTATATCACTACTGGGCATATACCCAGAAGCCCCTCAACCTAATAAAGAATCAGAAAATGTGGTTCATTTACACAATGGAATACTATTCAGCTATTAAAAATAACATCATAAATTTTACAGGCAAATGAATGGAACTAGAAAGTATCATCCTGAGTAAAGTAATCCAGACTCAAAAGGACATGTATGTTATGGATTCACTAGTAAGTAGATATTAGCCAAAAAGTATAGAATATCCATGACACACCCCACAGACCCTATGAAGTTAAACAGGAAAGGCCCAAATGAGCATGTTTCAATCCCACTTAGAAGAGAGAATAGGAGAGAAGTTGAGAGGGCCAGGAGAATGAATGAAAATGTGTAGCTACCATGGGGTGAAGGGTAGGGGGAACTTCTAGAGACCTGGGATAGGGAATGCTCCCAGGATTCAATATGGGTAACCTTAGCTGAAATCCAAAAGTCTCACATGCACTCAGGGTTTTATATTTTGTCAACTCCTTAACTGCTTGTACTGAGAGTTACTCTAAGTACATAGTAATAAACAAAACAGGGATTATTCCTTATCTCCCACAACTGATTTTATGTAATAAGCAGGATCAGCAAACAATAGATAGATTCAAATTTTGTAAGTGCAATTTAGAGTATCATTATGAAAGAATAAAATGTGGTAGTATGAAAATAAATATTTGGGGAATTAAAGCAGAACACCAATTTTAAGTTGGGTATTCAGGGAAGACTTTTCTGAGGAAAAAATGTCTTTTTTTCCTCTTTTTGATTTTATTTTTGTTTTGTTTTGATACTTCTTGTTTTGTTTTGTGTTTGGAACCCAGGACTCAGGCAAGCTGTGCTATGTAGCTAGCTATGATTTTACATAAAAAAAAATGGTTGTTTTAATGGGGCCTAATAGGCTAGCCTTGACATTGATATCCTGCTTCAGCCTCCTGCATTGCCAGGGTCACAGCTATCATAATAGGCCCCATTAAAACTAGCATTTCTGAAAAGAAAAGAATATCAATTAACCTACAATCTTGCTGGACAGAAGAACACTTCTCTAGTATCTGTGAGACTCAGAGTTCAACTTCTCCTAATAAATACATACTTTGAGCTAAAGAGGTCAAAACAGGAGATGACTCAAAAAATGCCATACAGGTTAGATTGAATTGTGTATGTTTAAGTCTGAAATAAGGAATGAAACAAAAGAAAAACAGTGGTGACTGCATGTGTAACCAAGGAAAAAACAAACTTAGATGAGTCCAGGCAAATCATATTGAACAGTGTGTTACCAGAGAGTTTTAGTTTGTGGATTCTGAGATGATCTCACAGATTTTCTATCTTAGAGTTGGTGGTGACTTGTATGTGTGTATGTGTCTTTTTCTGTACTCTGTACTCTCCCTTCCTCCCTTTCTCCCTCCTCTCTCTCTCTCTCTCTCTCTCTCTCTCTCTCTCTCTCTCTCTCTCTCTCTTTCTCTCTTTTGTTCCTTTATTTTTATTTCTCTTTGGGGACAACATGATAAGAGAAGGGCATTCATTTCAGAATTTCATTATATAATCAAATGATTTAACTGATTATAAAAGAAGGGCATTCTAGAAAATTTGAAGACAGACACTTTCAATTAACCAACTATTACAATCTAACTCTTATTAGCTACACATGCAGAATTTTTGCATTTAGAATAGAAATAGATGACTAAAGAAAAACAGCATTTTTTCTAAATTATCATTTTGATGAATGACTATGAAATTCCAAGTATTTTAAAAGGCAGTCTTAATGGGGGAGAAAATAGCCATATTTTTAAACAAATTGTCTTCTATCACCAACATGTTAGTCAATATATTGGTAAGATGAATGTAACTGAGATTTAAAGTAGACCTAAGTTGCTTTTTATTCACTAGTTCCTTCATTAAACACATGTGAGCCCATGTTTTTCCAGATCTTGTAGCATTTCTATTTTGCAGTCACAGAAGTATAGTGACCACATATAGGCATTATAAATACCACATGTGAGAATGATTAACTTTAAGATTAGGTATAAAATAGTAGGTTCCGTGTGGCTTTTTCAAATATCCTTTGTCCTTCCTCTAACCCCTCCTCACACTTAATACATTTCTCTCCAGTAACCCTCCTGCCCTTTTCACATCCATCTGCATTCAACACTCCCCCTTCCCTTAAGGCCCTTCTATTCTTCTCAACTCATAGAAAGCTTCTAGTTTCATGGATTCTATAAGTAGTTCATCATGCTCCAATAGATGGTTCTATATCTAGAAGTATATCAGTGACAAAAATTGGAGTGTATGTGCTATCTAAAATAGGACACGGAGTTTAGGACATAGGGAGGTGCAGGTAGGTATGGGAGGAGTTAAGTGATGGAGATGGGATAAATATGATCCAAATGAAACTTCCAAATAACTTCCAAAAGCTTTTCTTTCTAAGATGAAAGTTGGTCTTTTAATTGTCAAAAGATTCAAAGTCACCATTGCTTTATTGTAAAGTAGTTCTAGCATCTAATATAGACTTTTAATGCATCAGTGTGACGACATTTTCACATTTTTATTGCATGTAAAACTTTTAGATAAAATAGGAATCAGAAGTAGGTTGTACTACAGACTTTAGTCCGTGTGTGCCAGTACCACTGAAATATATATAAACCAAGTACTGTTCTAGGAGTTGAGTTCAGAGATGGATACAGTTTCTCTTGGTTTTCCCTTTAACACTAAAGTCAGCTATGGAAATTAGCTGGACAATTCTGAATTATCTACTTACTCTTCAGGGCCAATTAACTAATTTTCAATAAACCAATAGGATTTTGAAGATTAGTGATTTAAAACTTCTTGTGGAAAGATTCTGGGAGGCAGAAATGACTATCCTACTAAGAGAGGTATGTTACTTTCTTTACCTCTTCTAGTACAGAAGTTGTTATATATGGCAGTATATGGTAGTTTCTCTGAAGGAGTAGAAGCACTAGTGTCTGAAAGCCAGATTATACTCATTCTTTCCAGCACAAAAGTGATGATTCAGCTGCTATAGATAACAAACCTAAACTACAAAGTAAACTTCAAAAAATAATAAATACTAAGAATATTATATCCTCCTTATTTCAATACCATCCAATTGCAATCATGCTCTATGGCAAAGATATTTCATAAATGTTTTCATGTCTTTCTAATTTTACCTCCACCATTCTGACAACTATAAGTCAGCAGTAGTGGGAATAATGGCAAACAATAGAAATCACTGTTTTGTTTCCTTAAATATCTTCCTGATAATTGCATAATTGATACTGACAGAAGCTAATAATGAGGCCTCTAGGTGGACAAACTGAAGCCCCCGTACATAATATAGACATATACACGTCTTCTTCCTATCCAAAGCACGATCAAATTGGAAAGAGGACCAGAGGAAAGGATGGACTACTGCTTTGAATTCAGGGGCTTTGAAAGGAGGTTCTGGAAAGGCAAATGACTGTAAAAGAGGAAGGAATCATGGGCAGAAGCATGAATATTAAGGAACTCATGTCAAGATCCAAGGAATACATCAACAAACTAGCATGAAAGAAAAATTGACCTGGCAGTGGCAAACTGAACAAAGAGAAAATGTGAGACTCCAAGGCCAAGGAGTGGGCAAGTGTGGTAATTAAAACAGGAGCTCTGGGAAGCCTGGCTGGGCATGCTGGCAGGGCTTGGGACAGAAGGATTATGTGTTTCACTAAAAGTGATAGGGATGAATACAGCACACTCTTAATCACTTTACAACTAACTGGCATGTGTCTAACAAAGAGGAATCTAAATGTTTCTAAGAAAATGGAATTCTCAAAAAGCTCGGTCGGGGGATGAGATTAAGAGTTTGAAAAATGAATGAGTTCCGAATGAGTGCAGACAAAACTTAGGAAAGACAAGAGAGGGAAACGAAAATGGTAACGTACACATCACTTTCCCTGGGCTGCCTGTTTTCCTTGTGTTTGAGAGTCTAGATAAGGAGCTTTGTGGTGGCTGTGAGGGGGAAGCAATGAAGCTTTAATTGCCTATTAGCTGCCTCTTCCTGATCCTATCCTTTCTCTTCTCTCTGTCTCAGAACCCCTGATTCAGATAAGGCTGGGTCAGGCCTATGCTAAATGAGTTCTGATCAGTTGAAATCACAGTAATTTAAGTTGGAAATTTTAGTTAAACCCAAAACCTTCCTAAGATATGCTCAACAGGATGGTTTTAAGCAGTACAATGCAAACTAAGAAGAATATCATTAAATCAGGGAGTAAGATTTAAAAGAACAAAAACAAAACAACTAAAAACCACTACTACATGAGTAGAAAGGGCTAGTGTTCTTTGAATGCCTTAGCTTTTATCTTATCGGAGGCTCCCATGTCAAGTTAGCAAAATGGTTCAGGCACTAAGGTAGTGGTATACAGTATGTTTACATGATACTAACTCTCCAGATGAACTTTGTGGAAGCCTCCAATAAAAGAGTTAAATTTGGAGAATCAATTTTTCTTCACTTTGCATTTCTTACACCCTCAGTAAATGATCCTGTTTACTTATTCATCTGGTATGCTTATATCTAGGTGACCCTGTGCAAATATAATTAGGGTAAGCTGGAATGCTGCATACTCCAATGCATGGGTAGCGCCCCCAAAACCAAAACATTTATGGAGTGTGTGCATCTGTGATGCCATTGTTGACTTTTATTCTATGTGCAGCTCAGGTTGGTCTTGAACTTGTGGTCCTCTTGCATTAGACACCTTCCACAAATCCTACCAGTTTGTGCCACCACACCCAGTCATGCCTGGTCTTTTATCGTGGCACATTTCCTTGTTGTGAACATGCAGTTTTTAATAGGGGATAGGAAACTAAAGATATGATTCTGGCATTAAAGTACTTATCTTGGTGGATCTGAGTTTGCTCATAGGAAATAGCAGTTCAAAGGAGATGGGAAGAAGCTAAGCAAAACCTAGCCATTTCCTCAGGCTGGCAGTGTGAAAGACCCAAAATGCCTGAAGTTGCTGGTAAGGATATAAGTCAATGGGAGTTTCTCAGCCCTCTGGTGACTTCTTTCAAAAAGTCCTAGAAATTGAAAAATCCCTGGATGAGTGCACACAGTTAGGTTGGCCAAACGAAAGGAATTGACTCTCTGTAATGAGACCTGCTTCTACACATGAGCTGTGAACACAGATAGGCACCCATTCCTCCAGGGTGGTACTGGGGTTGGCTCCATAATGATAATCTGTAGAAAGCATTTAACAAATAACATCTGGCCCATCAACTTCAGCAGAGGCTTTAAGATGTAGACTTCCAGGTCCTCCATACCTTGGAAGAGCTGAAGTGGTGAGAAAGAACCAAAATGGGGTTGGGGGGGGGACAAGCCAGCATTTATAGGACAGAGATTTGGAAAGACTCTCAAGGCAGATGGCAGTTGCTGACAAAAAAACATTAGAATAGAGGATCCTGGGTCAATATATCATCTCATTAATAAAATAAACACACACTTGGCATAGTGTAATGTTCCTATAATCCAAGGAGTGAGGAGACAGAGACAATCTCTGGGAATTGCTGGTAAACCAGATGAATTTGTTAAGCTCTAAGCCAGTGAATAGCCTATCTGAAAAATAATATGATTTTTGTGGTTAGGGTATGTATGATTTCAAGGCTGACTACTCTGCATTGAACAACAATCAGGATACACATCTCTGAGGGACAGAACCTCTCCTTCTCCCAGCAGTCGTTAGTTAGTTGGCTGTAAAGTTCTTTGTCTAGCAGTAGGACCTTGCAAAATTTCCCTTCTTCTCATTAACATGTCCATTGTAGGGCCTTTATTCCAATATTTTTATGCCACCATTTTTTTAAGAGACAATTTCACAGCAGACTTTCTTGGTTCACCAATACAGAGTGATCAGCATTAAATCTATATACACACCTCCAACAAAATTGGATTCAGCAGGTTGTATTCATATGTATTAGTGCAGACATACAAACTACATGTATATAACACAGCAATGATAATCAAAGGAAAGTATATCAGCTGGAGGGTGGATAGGGAAGAATGTGAGGAAGAGTGAGGACATGGAGAGCAGAGAGGGATGGACTCTCATTCAAACCACCACAGCAGTGAAGCTGCCTTTGGTTAGGCATCATTATGATTATGCTTAGTGATTTCTGCTTAAATTTAGAAGTTTGAATTCAAGAGAAGCATGTTGCATGTTAATACCAATTTCCTCATATTGAAGTGCACAGCAGTGGTACCTTCATAGGGGTCTTACCTGTAAGCCCTCATACTACTCCTGTGAACTCTAGATACCTTAAGTCAATATATAAAACAGCATTACTATAAGTGGATTGGATGGATTCTAGATACTATGATCTACAATCAACTTGTACAACACTGCAATATAAAATACATTGGATTTTAATGCTAAATTTTTAGGAAGGACATTTCATTTTCCAATTTATTGAGGTGGACAACATTAAAAACAGCGGATAGATTTTATTCCCAGTGGGGTGTATAAAGAATATTCATCTTGCCTTGAGATCTCTGCCATTTACATTGAGTTGCAATATTACCATTGATAGCCATTTAGACTTCAGAGTTCAGGTAATTACATCTGAGCTATGCATTGATGGTGCTTGCCTTCCTATTTTCTCTTCCCATCGGAACTTCTTGTGACATGTACTTTAATTTTGTATACCCCCACCAGTCAAAATCTTATTAAAATAAATTAGTTGCTTACAAGCTTGATTCTCCCAGGTCAGATGTTCACCTCTGACTTAATCTGATATGTCTATGGGCTGTGATGCTCCATAAATGGGTGTTTAATCCAGCCCATGAGTATGAAAATCAAGAACTGAGAGATGAAAGAATTTCAAAAGCTGCTCTCATATTTTATCCAATACATGTATCAGCACATTCAAAAAATATCTGGAGCAATGAAACTAAGAGCAGGAAACTCAAGATAATATTTACAAAACCGTGTGGGACTGGGAGGCTGGCTCAGATGGTAATCTACTAAGTCGAAATTCACAGGACACATGTAAGAATTCAAATGTAACAGTGTTTGTAAGAATAGTGCTGAGAGATAGAGACAGGAAGATCACAGGATGCACTGGCCAGCCAGTCCAGTCAATCAGTGTATTCCAGGTACAGTGACAGACTGTCTCAATAGTAAGATGAAGAGCAATTGAAGAAGACATCAGATGTCAAGTTCTCGCTTCCATATATACTTACACCATACACACTTGTAGATGCATAAAGGAACATGTGCAAAATGTGTGTAACATATATACATATACATATACATATACATATACATATACATATACATATACATATACATATACATATACATATACATATACATATATATATATGGAGAGAGGGAGGGAGAGAGGAGAGAGAGAAAGAGAGAGAGAGAGAGAGAGAGAGAGAGAGAGAGAGAGAGAGAGAGAGGAGTGTGTGTGTGTGTGTTCTGGCTGGGAATAGTTTGCAGTTTTTCATGTATATTTTCAGATTTATTCATGTCATTTCATACTGTTTTGGACTATTTTCACTGAATAGTATAGTGTTTTCTGAATTTATAAAACATAATAATTTTATTTTTTAATCTTCTTCCCCTGACTGGTGGGTAGGCATATATATCAATGAGGATTATAATTTGTAACCTTCCCTTCTCTAGCTTTCAAAGTCTCCACCCTCTGGCATGATTTCTCTGACTTCAGTTTCACTAGATAACTAGAAACCATTCTCTTCTTGATTATTCCAGGTCTACAAATATTCTCTCTCTTTCTCTCTCTCTCTCTCTCTCTCTCTCTCTCTCTCTCTCTCTCTCTCTCCTTTCCTCCCTCTCTCCCTCCTCCCCCTCCCTCCCTCCCTCTGACTCCCTCTTTCCCTCCTTCCTTTCTTCCCTCCCTCTCTTTCACCTTTTCCTTTTATCTTCCCAAATCCATTATTTTCTCTAAACAATTCTGAGTCTCTCTTATAGTTACACAACTGTTGTGAATATTAATGGTATTCTTCAAGGGACATTATTTATGACAGAAATTGCAAGTCTTTGATCAATGGTTTTGCTTAAATAAAAAAAAATACCTCATGCATTGTGGGTAGATTACACTCTTATCTTATGTTGGGCACTGCATTGCTCATTTCCGTCATTTCTTATATTATGGAGTTGGAGGCCATTGGAGCCTTTTAAGTTGTTCTTTTTCAAAAGCCTCTTTCCTCTTATTATGTGATCTCTCTAATGCTCACTCTGCGTATGGTGATGTCTGTCCTGGTTGGAAATTCTTTTGCTACACTCCCTGAAGGCAGCAAGTGATTCAGAAGGGAGTGTGTAATTTGTTTTGTACCGTGGAATTCCTGCCATGCCTATATGTATTTAGACCACAGGCAAACCAATAAAGTTGTCATAGAAACAAAGCATTTCATGAATAAATCAATCCATAACAAACTTGTAAACTTCAAACAACCCACTGTGCTTTAACAACACATCCGTTACATACACAAAATGATCATGTTTATAATGAGCAATGCAGAATATTATTCTTTCTCATGTATTTGGTCCTGTTTGCCATCTTATAAATATTCCTTAATGTATTTTTATGCAGCCTGTGGATTCCTACTGTGTTAGAATGAAATAAGTAACCCCAGCTGGTATGATAATGTTGGGAAAAACAGACGTTTAAAAATGTATCTCCTGGTGAACCCTAGTTCACACAGTGTGTTTGGAATACCTGCTCAGAGGACCAGAGGTCACTGAAATGACAGATAAAAAAAAAGTTTCTCCATTTTCAGCAAGTCTAGTACTCTTTTTCCACCTTCTAGCTTTCTTGTTTGATGTTGAGTTCCTTGTTCTGCATTCAGTGAGCATCTTCAGGGAATTTGCTTGACAGCAAGTAGGGTGGGGTGAGCTACTTGAAAAGTGACCCTGGGTATTTTTAAAGAGCCTTGACCAGAAACTGCCATGGCTGGATCAGACAGAGAGTCTGCTTTGAGGAGGAAAAGATCGTGTGATTGTGTAAAGCCTATATTCCTTTACAGGTGGTTAAAAAAATATCAAGGGAGAGACAGACCTAGAGGAGGTCAGTGTGATACACATCCTCTGGGGTTCGTGATGGCTCTTAGAACATTTCCTTACTTTCCTGCTCAGTGAAATTCTTACTATATTTGGGTATGATACTGCCTAGGAGACATGTTAGATTGCATCCCCTTCATCTATTCACCCTGAATCTGTTAATACTTTCAGCTAGACCTTCGTTTGACATCAAATTGACATCTCCCAACTACCAAGTCAATTATTCATATATTATAATATAGATGTAAATTTTATTTACCAATGACTACTTCCCAAATTATCACATTGAGTCTAATTTTTACCCTATTTCAAACTTCTTAGCCACTGTCTATTACTTAAAAAAATAATTCCATTTAATTTATAACCTAAATCCTAAGTTTAACTCCTAATCCTCTTGTCCATCATTTAAACGGACAGGCTAGATTTGGACAAGCCTCTGTCATTTTTATGTTGTTCTGGGGTTTTTCATGGACTCCTGGAATATTTTTTCCTGTGTATTTTTAGATCTGTGCGAGGAGGATGGACATAGAGGTCTAGATTTTCTAAAGATTCTTGGAAGTCTTGATGATTTTCCCTTTGATATTTCTGATGGCTCTAACAATTGACCTCACCCAGGAGGTATGTATGCTTTCTTGGTTCTGTGTTGGGCATTCCCAAGCCTGCCAGCCTCTAATGAGACTCACATGGACTAATATCAATCTTTTACTTTCAAAATATTAACTGATATACATATGTGTGTGTGTTTAGGTATTCACACACACACACACACACACACACACACACACAGCCTTAACATGTTTTGATATGGGCCAACACTGAATAATGTTTACATCTGGCTAAATATATCTGTCTCCTTAACAATTATTATATTTCTTCATCATAAATATATTCAGTATCCTTTCTTCTATATTTTTTATGAATAGCTAAAACAGTACATAATTGTTTTCTGTAGTCACCCTACTGTAGAAATGTACACCACAGCTTCTAATCTATATCTCACTCTAACTTAGCACTCACTGATCAACCTTTCTCCATTTCTAATTTCATTCTACTCTCCATATATGTAGTCAACACTACTGTCACCTACAAATGAAGCTGCTTTAAATTATGTAAGTTAGCATTCTATATATGTATGTATGTATGTATGTATGTATGTATGTATGTATCTGTGTATCTATGTATCTATGTAACATGAGACTTGTCTTTCTGCCCCTGTATTATTTCACATCAGATAGTGATCTTCAGGTCCATTCATATTTTCACAAATGAGTGCTTCATTGTCTTTCATAGCTGAATAAGATTGTCAAAGTAGTACTGGCTGGGATAGTGTACTCTCAAAGTTCAAATCCATTGAAATCTGTGAGTATGATCTCATTTTGGAATATAGAACTTTTGAGTCACATTAAAGCTAAAGTAAATTTATCTTGGGTTAGAGTTAGCCTTTTCTTAATGACTGGGTTCTATATAAAGATAAAGAAGCTATGGCACAAAAACATAGGGCTGATGAAACACCAGGAAAGACAAAGCCAGAAATTAGAATGCTGCATTTACAAACCTAGAAATAGGAATGGTTTCTGGAAACTTCTAGAAGCTGGGGAAAGTAACCAAGTGTTCTCTCAAGACTAAGAGGGTACATGGTCCAATCAGCACTGGTCTCAGACTTCTAGCCTTCAAAATTGTGAGAGTGTGGTTATCCTGTGCATGTCCTTTGGGGTCTAGGTTACCTCATTTAGGATGGTATTTTCTATTTCTATCCATTTGCCAAAGAATTTCATGATGTCCTCACTTTTAATAGTTGTGTAGTATCTCATTGGATAAATGAAGCACATTTTCTTTATCCATTCTTCAGTTGAGGGATGCCTAGGTTGTTTCTAGCTTCCGGATATTATGAATAAAGTTGCTATGAACATAGTTGGTCAAATGTCCTTATGGTAACGGGCAACATCTTTTGGGTATATACCCAGAAGTGATATAGCTGTGTTTTGAGGTAGAACTGTTTCTAGTTTTCTAAGAAAATGTCAAGTTGATTTCCAGAGTAGTTTTACAAGTTTGTACTCTTACCAGCAATGGAGGAATGTTCCCCTTGCTCCACATCTTCACCTGCATGTACTGTCACTTGAGTCTTTGATCTTAGCTGTTTTGATGGCTGTAAAGTGGAATCTCAAAGTCATTTTGATTTAAATTTGCCTGATGAACAAGGACATTGAACATTTCTTTAAGTGCTTTCAGCCCTTACAAATCCTCTGATGAGAATCCTGTTTAGCTCTGTACCACATTTTTTAATTGGGTTATTTAGTTGGTTGGTATCTAACTTCTTGAGTTCTTTATATATTTTAGATAATAGCCCTTTATCAGATGTAGGGTTGCTGAAGATCTTTTGCCATTTTGTAGACTGTTTTGTCCTATTGACAGTGTCTGTTGCCTTTGTCTTTTCAGTTTTATAAGGTCCAATTCATTAATGTTTGATCTTAGTACCTGAGCTATTGGTGTTCATCTATAGACCCAAAGAAGCCAAATAACATGGAGGGCCCAAGGAAGGACGCTTGAATCTCTCTCAGAAGGGCAAGTAAAATAGACATTAGAGGTAGATGGAAGGAGGGAGCTAGATGAGAGATGGGATGAGTAGGGGAACATGGTGGGGAATCATGTGTAGGGCAGGGGCAGGGGACATCTCTAGGATTTACCAGAGACCTGGGACTGGGGAGGCTCCAGGGAATCTATGTGGGTGACTCTAGCTGAGACTCATAGCAGTGGGAGATATGGAGCCTAAAGTAGCCATTTCTTGAACCCAGGCAGGACTCCCCACAGAGGAATAAGGACACCAACCAAACCAAAATGTGTCCTGCCTTATATGATGTGCAGGGTCTAATATAGAGCAGAGACTGAGGGAATGCCCAGTCAATGACTAGCCAAACTTGAGACTCATCCCATAGGCAAGAACCAATCCCTGATACTATTATGATACTCTGTTATGTTTGCAGATAAGAACCTAGCATAACTGTCCTCTGCACCCAACAGTCAATGGAAAGAGATGCAGAGAACCACAGCCAAACATTAGACAGAGTTTGGAGAGTCTTGTAAAAGAGTTGGGGGAGAATTGAGGCACTCAACGAGAACAGGGACTACATAAGATGTCCAACAGGGTCAACTAACATGGATCCTTGGTTGCTGCAAGATTATGAATCATCAACCAAAGAACAAGCATGGACTATACCTAGGACCACTTATATAACAGATGTGCAGCTTGTCCTTCATCCAAGTTTCCAAGTGGAGCAGACACTGTTCCTGACTCTGTTGCCTGCCTGTGAATCCTGTCCCCCTAACTGGGCTGCTTTGTCTGGCCTCAGTGGGAGAGAATGTGCCTAGTCCTGCAGTATGAGGTGAGGTGGGGTGATACCTTAGAGGGGCCTCCCCCTTCTAAGAAGAGAAGAGAAAGAAATGAGAATAGGAACTGTGCGGGACTTGGAGAAAAAGGGGCTCTGATAGGGATGTAAAGCTAATTAATTAATTAATTAATTAATAAAAAAGAAATCAAAGTTGTCAGCAGACAATGTTTATCGGCCTCCCATGGTTTATGGGCCTTTATTTTAGTTACTAAAGTTAATAGATGAAGGCTTAGATTTTTCACAACCGATTTTAATAAGGGTTTTCAAATGCTTTGACCCCCTGTCTAGCTTACCATCCAAGAGTATGGGAGAAAAGATAGTAAATAGGACAAGGGAATATGGACTTGTTTAGAAGTAGTTCTTGGGGCAATTATAATCTCCATTTGTTAAGATCCCAGAAGTCCAGTTCAGTAGCATCAGGATACCAACAGGCCAGTTCAAAAGTATCTCATAACAAGATGCAGCACAGTCCAGTAGAAACTGACATGCCTACATCAGAAGAGTGTGAGTCAGCAGGAGCAATCAGGGCCTGGCAGAATGCCAGGTGTTCTGTTGTGCATCTCTCAACGAAGTGAAGATCAGCAAAGATGCAAGACCAATGGAGAGTTGCATAGCTAGCTATGCAAGCACCCTATCACTGTCCATTGGGTCCCTCTTATACTTTCTCCAAATGTCATTTATTCTCCCATGGGTCTTGCCTCGGCAAAACATGTATATGTATATGTAGATGTAGATGTAGATGTAGATGTAGATGTAGATGTAGATGTATATATGTATGTGTATATATATATATGGTGTTGGGCTTCAAGCCATAACTCAGTATATCTGAGCATCTTTGGCATCCTTAGTTAAAGCTCTGTTGTGTCTTCCCTCTGGGTCCTATATTTACCTTGGAGTCACCCTTTACTCTTCCCTTTTCCTTTATATCATCTGTTTCCCTGTTGTCCCACTAAACTGACGCATTCCTTCCTGGGAGTACAAGTACAAGGGAAGCTATTAAGATTGAGGAACTAAACAAAGTACATAGGGCTCAAGGAGTAAGTAAGTCATGTCATCTCAAGAAATTCCTGAAACTTTCAAGATTCACAGGCCTCCACTCTCTAAGCAATAAAACCTCTTGGGAAAAACAGTCTCCACAGTCCCAGATGCTAGTGAACTATGGGGAGCTCCAGGTGTGCTGGGGTGGGTACCATGGGGATGTAGCTTTGAGTCCTCCATGATCCTGAAGTTAACCCCAATAAACTCATTGGTTCACTAAGATAGACCTTGCATGAAACTGTTTCTTTTGTCTGCTTGGAGTAATTAGATATTTTTTTCTTTGATTCAGTGACTTGATTAAATCATAGTATGACAGAAATGTATGGTAAGGATGGAAATGAATGACTAAAGCTTTTAGTATGAAAAGGATAAAGATGCAGAAAGGCAGTCTGTCCCATAATGAGTTAACACTCTTGGAATTTCACTTCTCATAAGTAGTATAGGGACTTCTAAGAGATGTGTGATAAACAACAGAAAAATAATAACATCCACAGATGGCTTATGGTGGGCCAGACCTATGCTACATTTCACCTGCATCTCTCATTTAAGCTATGTGTATCTAGTGTATAGCAAATGTGTTTTCCTTTCATTATTGATGCAAATCAGACCCTAGGCTATTAAATAACTTGTCCAAGGTCACACAATTTGTAAGAGGTGAATTGAGATTCAAATACGTATATCTGAATTTGATTCCAACTTCAGCAACTAAACTTTGTGCCAGTTAAGTGGTGAGAGACATTTTTATAGAGCTGAGTAATGTTGTATTTTCTTTTTATGGACCATATCAATCTAAAAACACTAAGAGATGTCTTCACTAGGAAATATTCACATTTTAGCCATTTATTCAATTACTGTAACTGGAAATGTAGCTCAGCAGTAGAGCAACTGCTTTGCATTTAGAAGATTCTGGGGCTATATCTCCAGTACCACAAAACAAGCAAATTCTCCCAAACTCTTATAATACATTATAAAGGAAGTTTTCAAACTGTGGATCAAGGTAGGAGATTTGGTTTGTATATGTAGCACAGAGAAAAGTATTTTAACAATTTTAGAATAATAGTGAGAAAGTTTTTCTTAAGTGTTTATGATGTTCATTGCATAAACATAAGGTAGAATTATTATTGAACCTGATGATATATGAAATAGTAGAAACTGTCAATATTTTGTCTTTTCTAATAGGTATATGAAATAATAGGAAAGGTTAATATTTTGTCTTTTCTCTTTCTTTTGAGCAAAGTATTGTGCTATAATAAATTATATTTTATAATTAGTTACTTAATTGCATATGGACAATATAGAATAAGGTATGTGCATAATTTGTAGTTAATAGTGATTTATATGAGAAGACTCACCTCCTCATAGATTTTCTCCTTTAGCCTGTGCCACATATTCTGGGTGGTCATCAGTGCATGTCCCCAATTCTTAGAGGACACTCTGCTCTGGGTATCCCCTGCTTCCTGGTAACCAGTCAGTAGCTATTTGTTTAGCACATCAGAACCAATGCTCATCATCTGGGAAGTCTTACCACACAGAGTGTACACAGGATAGTGCACATAGACTCATCATTCTAGATTGCAGCCATTTGGGATTTTAGGCTCAAGTTTAAATATCAACTTAAATTTTGTACTTAAAAATCACTGGCACAAAGCAAGGCCCCCATTTGATTCTTTACTTATCTACATAAATGTGTCTCCTCTCTAGAAAATATCAGTAGCATTCAACATATTTTCAAACATTGTTCATGAATCAATAGTAGCAAGAATCTTTTTGTAGGACTGTTCTGGAACCCTATGAACCCCAGAAGTCTGATCATATAATGTTCTTTCCTCCTCTGAAGCCATTTGAAGTTCACTTAACCTTAAAAGCCTGTAAAAGCAGGTCTAGGCTTTGCACAGCTCTCTTTCTTACTGCTCTTAATTCATTTCCAGGCTGATGATAGTCCTGGAATTTCACCCATTGATGCTGTGAAAAGATTCCTGCAGGACAAAGCAGGTGTATTAATTAGAGCAGCAGAGATTTTTACTTGCTATGTGCTGTTCACTGAATTTTTCCCATCTTGATATCATCCATACCGCCATTTTCTTCACTTGACATTCTGTGAAGATTTGATTATAATAAAAATTTACAGTTTGAATGAGTTGTCTGTGTCTCAGTTATGAACCCCTCTGACTCATGTACATGCCAACTACCTATTATTTAACTCAGTGGGTCACACAAAAGAAAGAACCAAAGTACTTTGGGAGACATGATGTACTGAGGGATTTAATGGGAAAGGAAAGGTTCTTGGGTTAGGGTAAGAAGAATAAAAAGTTTACTAATACATAGTTTAGCTACTGGTGTGATAAAATACTCTGACTAAAGCAACTTAAGAAATAGATGGTTTATTCTGGCTCACAGTTCTAGGTTTACCAAGGCAGAGAACTCACGATTCACGAGTTTGAGGGAGCTGGTTGTATCACATCCAACTCAGAAAGAAGAGACATAGATACTCATTCCTGTTCTATTTGTTTTCCATTAATACCATCCAGGATCCCATGCCCAGGGAAGAATCCACAATTGAAATGGTTTTTTGCACATTGATTAATGTAATGAGGATAATACCTCATAGGCAAGTCCAGAAAGTCCATCGCACAGATGATTCAAGATTCTGTCAAGCTGATAACATTATCACCATACGTATATAAAGTTTTCAAAACATAAAGGAAATCATTGACACAAATTAATAAATGTATGAAACAGTTTTAACTGCCAAATAAACCTCTTAAAGAAATTTCTTTTAAAAACCTCTTAAGAAACCTTTAAAAGAAAAGCCAGGAACCTTTTTCATTGATTAATTGCTGTGGTGCCTGTGTTGTTCCTTCTGTGGAAAATTACATTCATACTTACCACATCCCCTCAGTGCAGTTCTCCTAATCAGAGAGGTCCAAGTTCACAAATCTCCTCCATGCTGTTGCTGTCTGAACGAATAGAATAGTCATATAGATAACACACCCTATGTTCATGATGGTAGTGGCCATGAAATGACTACAACTATGTTTTTGTATCAACCAGGCATATTGCCAGACACTGCTGACATACAAATCTGTGGACTCTCAAATACTTTCTGGAAAATGATATTTGCACATGTCCCATGCAGTCTTCCTGTATACTCTGATTGTCTCTAGATCATTTATAGTATTTAATGCAATGTGAATGCTGTAAAAGTGGGGTTCATTCTGTGTTGTTCATAGAGAAGTGACAAGATATTTCTTCAAATATCTAGTACAGACCAATGTCAAAAGTTTCCTATCTGTGAGTAGTGTAAAATTTGCAAATCCAAAATCACCTTATTTAGAGTCTGCTGGATTTGGTGATAGACACTGTATGAAATCTGTTAACATCTCAGTCATGACATTAAGAGATTTAATAAGGTATCTTCTGTTAATATTCTAGACATCCCATGTTTTTGCTAGAGAGCAGTTGCTTCTCTTGCAGAGCCCAGGTTCAGTTTTTAATCACCATATTGTTGCTCACAACTATCAGTTATCTCTAGATCTTGAGAATCTGATGCCCTCTTCTGGCCTCTTTGGGAACCTGCATGAGGTAGACATAAATTTATGCAGACAAACATATAAAATAAAAATAAGTATTCTGTGTTAAAAGCTTAAGATTCTGGGAGACAGAATAATGATTCAAGACCATAGATAAGCCTTATACCCAATAGTCTCTCAAGATTTGAGGAAGAGCACTATTTAGGGAAGGTAAGATTGCTTTTTTGTTTCTTATTCACAAAGCTCTAACACACAGGAAGATTATTTCTTAGGGTCCCACCCCATGGTTTCTTCCCCTTCCAGAACTCTCTAACAAAAGCAGATATTTTACTAAGAGGCAAATACAGACATTATCTGGTAATTAGGCTCATTAATTTCATAGGAAATTTTTTAGCTTTCTGTGGGACTGTGCTCTTGAAATGCATTATCTCCCTTTTAGGACTTCATTTGCCTTGGTGTCAGAGCAGATGAAAGGTAACGTGCCCTGCTGGGAGCAAACATGATTTCCAGCAGCTGCGTTTTGTTTTCCTTAATAATTAACAATGGTTGCTGACTAACCCTCCCAGCATCAAGTGCCCACCTAATCACAAAGAAGTGGGCATTGGCTTAAGGAACTCACAAGGGATGTCAGAAAAAGAAGTGTGATTAAAGCATTAAAGATTTAAAGGTTGGCATTAGGATGAAAGGTGGAATTACAGTAAATATAACGCTGTTTAACATTAAATGGAATGTGTGTACTTGGAACAGTTGCTCACTTCAGCATTAATTATTAAGGGTGCCTGACAAGTCATTTTTAATTCGCTACTAAAGACACAATTTCTTAAGATATAAATACAACAAAGCTCAGAGACTTGCCTCTTTATCTTTTCATGATTTTACGTTTCTTCCTTGATGTAATCTATAAACAAATTAGAATGTGATATGCCTAACCTGTACAAATCAAGCATGGTTTGTGGCAGGTTGATATCCTGACACGAGGTAGATTAAAAAAAAAAAAGTTAAGTTACACTGGAAATTGGTTTATACAGCACTTGTTATTTTGACTTGACTGTATACTAGGAATACACAATTTATAAAAGATTTGAAGCAAACTACAATACATATTTTAAATCAATCTTATTCTGGGGGCCAAGCCAGTGTAGTAATTCTTTGTTCTTTAGTAAGTGACAAACAACAGATGAGAGAGCAATCAAATTATACATTGCTTGGTTTCCAAGTAAAACTGATAAATATTCAAATTGGATGTTAAATCTACTGCCCATTAGAATCTAAGTGGAGCTCTGCAAGTAAACCTTTGGAGGAGATTCTTGACCATGTGTCACTGTACAAATGTCCTCACCAAAGGATGGACAGATGGGCAGAGAAGGAGATTATTGTGGGAATTCTAAGGGCAATTTCAATCATTCTGTCTGGCAAAGTATGGTAGTAGCTAGCCATGCCTCTGTGGGATTTGGATTTATTTTCACAATAGTGGTTGTCGAGGGCCCTCAAGTTAACAAGGTTTGGGCACTTTTATTATACAACTCAAATTTTTAAATACATACCAGTGGCATCTAAGATCTTGAAACTCAGGCAGGAAAAAATGATTCAGTGAGTAAAGGTGCTCCCCAACCATGAGTATCTGAGTTCGATCCCAATATATGAATGATGGAGGAAGAGGATGAACCTTAGCAAGTTATCCTCTTATCACTATGTGAGCCTTGTTACGCTAGAATCCCCCTTCCCACACCAGAGACAAGATAAAAAAATGCAATTATTTATAAAAACAATCTTTAATGTAAACAACAACTGGAGAATGAGAAATACAAAATATTGACAAAAATTGAATTCAAAAACTCTGTTTCATTTGACTGATTAATTCATCTACTAACAAGATGATATCATTGTGAATGTGTAACTAGTCAGTACTATAGATATATTGTCACACTCAAACAGTCTGGGATATTGATTTTGTCATAATGGTGATGGGGCAGGAAAGCAGCAGAATCCTGAGATGGTTCTAGAAGTATCTGGTGGAAAGGAGAACATGTCATTTTCTGCTCATATTCCACAGGTGAGTGCAAACCATGAGGTCAATTTCTATATTGGAAGAGGCAATCTGCCTTAGAGAAGATACTGATGTGGAACAGTAACAGTTGTTTCCTGTATTTGGACAAAAATATAGAAATGGCTTCACAGTGATATGCTTAGAAATATATGAACAAAATCACAACATTTGAAAGGTTTTTAGGTAGATAGCTTGCACCCATACTCTCTTTAAAAATACCATAAAGATAATTTTAAAACTGATTTCACAGAGAGGTATTCCATATAATAATTTATGCAAAACCAAAATAAAGCATCAATTAATGTGCTAGGGTTGCTGAGAAAAAAGAATTATTACTAATTGGCAAAGGTTGTGGAGATATGAATGAAAAAAATAGGCATATCTTTATCAATGAGAATGTGTTTCCATATTCCTCTCCTGCAGTATGCATCAGAACCAATACCCTATAGGTATTGGGCAGCTAACTGGTACTTCCCACTTTGAGAATAAGATAAATGTTGCTACAAAACATAAGCTCATTTCTGTAGATTCTTCAAGGAGTAGGTGCCCTGAATTAGTTATAAAACTTACATTAACAAAAATTGAAACAAAATGTGTTGTTCGTGATAGAACACCAGGTCTTAGAAGGTCTCTAGAATCACGTTAAAAGTTTGCAAAGTGCTATAGGATCTGCATTGGAGAAAGGCATACATACCCCAATAGCCTTTTAGTAATGCTATCCCATCTTCAATGTGAAGGAACCCAGGGTTAGGGTTTGAAGTAACTCATCTAGGAAATGGCATAGCTAGGATTCAAACCCATGTTTCTACAACGAGCCGAATCGCTGCTTTGCTGGCATAAATTGTTTCTCAATACACATTTCCAAATCCTACCATACTCTTCCTTCCTGAAAAGGAGGGAGGAAAGCGGTAGAAATTAGTATATGGAAAAGAATATGAACTCAATTAGTCCTAACAGTAGTCCAGTTACATAAGCTGCTTTGGTTTGCTGAGCCTCAAAATCTTCACTGGCAAAATCTAGGATTTTTGTTAGTCATAGTACTTTATAGACGTAAAATCATGCAATCTATTCTAATTCACATTGTCCTTTAGTTCCTCAGACCCCCCAAAACCAGTAAAAGGATGTGTTTTCTTCAGAACAATAGCTGAAATCACCATGACATTGGAGTTATCATCATCGTTGTTGTCGTCATCATCATCAATTAATTGCTAGCTCAAAAACACAAGCTAGTTTACTAGAAAAGATAACAATGTATTGGCTTAAATAATTGAGAACACCGAAGCGATAAGCTTCAGATATGAACAAAGTGAGGTATATACCTTTTTTGTTGGTGTGATAAAATACCAGGCTAAAACAACTCTAGGAAGAAAGAGTTATTCCTGGCTCAACAGTGTGTTAGTACAGTCCATAATAACAGGAAAGACATAGGGCAGGAGGCTGAGACAGCTGATTACATTGCATCTGAAGTCAGGGAGTCCATGGAGCTGAATGTTAGAGCTCTGTTCCCTTTCTCTTTCTTATTATATCTAGGACTGTGGTCCATGGAATGGTGCTGTCTACATTTTGGCTGGGTTTTTCTAATTCAATTAAGCCAATATAACAACTACCTCATAGGCATTCTTGGAGGTTTGACACCTAGGTAATTTAGATCCTGTACAGTTCAGAATCAATGCTTAATCTATCAGCAGTGATTCTGAACACATCCCCAACCATTCTGCTCCTATAATGCTCATTTCTTTTCCTTCTTTCTTATCCGCTTGCTTATTCACTTTATCATCAGTTTCAGAGCCTTAGATTCTCCTATGGTGTTATTGTTGAGACCACAGGCTGCTTCACAGATAACTCTTTCCTAACTTCCTCCCTTCCTTCCTTCCTTCCTTCCTTCCTTCCTTCCTTCCTTCCTTCCTTCCTTCCTTCCTTCCTTCCTTCTTTCCTCCCTCCCTCCTTCCCTCCCTTTCTTTCTTCTCTCCTTCCTGCCCTTCATCCCTCTCTCCCTCCTTCCCTCCTTCCCTCCTTCCCTCCTTCCCTCCTTCCCTCCTTCCCTCCTTCCCTCTTTCCTCCTTTCTTTCTTTCTTTCTTTCTTTCTTTCTTTCTTTCTTTCTTCTTTTTTTCAAGAGAGGATTTCTCTGTATAGTCCTGGTGGCTGTCCTGGTACTCACTCATAGATCAGGCTGGCCTTGAACTCAGAGATGCACCCGCCTCTCTGCCTCTAGAGCATTGAGATTAAAGGCATCCACCACCACCCAGTCAGATACATCATCTTAGCATTTAAAATATGGGATGGAAAATTGAGTCTTCCTCAGTTCCAAGTGAGACAAACCTTGAAGACTCCAGTGAGTCTGGCTTGACCTTCCCTCATCTGGATTCATCATTGGCAAAGGAAATGTCAGCTAGAATTTGCCAGGCCTTCTATCACTTTCTCTGTTTCTTTTACCTATATCAGGGGAGCCCATTAAAAACTACAATTAACAGTATGGAACCCTTGCAGACAGTGGGCTGCCGGCAGATGTAGGACAGAAGCTAAAAGCAAACATCTGGGCTGTCATACAGTTGCACTCCCAGAATAACTGCAGGGACTTGACCAGAAGCACAACTCTAGTTCATGCCATCTTGTTCCAGAAGAATGGGAGCACTACATACACATTATACAAACTGGCACACAGCCCAGGCTGTTTTATTTATTAAACACATCAAGAAGATCCAGTCTTGATGGCATACTTTAATTTTATACACTACCACACACATCCACATGGTCCTTTAAGAGTATAGTGAAAATGATTTTCTCAAACATAAGTAACTTCTTCTAAGAATATTTCCCAAATCGCATTTTGAGGACTTCCAGTAACAGAAGGTGTTGTGAGAAGATCTAAGGTTAAATCCTTCGGGGAAATATTTCCTATTAACACATCCCTGGAGAGGCAGGATCTATGCAGAAGTCTTCCTTTAAATCAGCATGATGCAAACACGTTTGATCCTGGAATACTTCAAGCACATACACACAATAGATGACAATGAAAAAGTCGGGAGGACAGCACAGAATGTTTGATAATATGATCTCAAAGGCCCTCCTTGGAATACATTTTAGAAACCAGTGACCAAAATCATTATGAAACTGCATATATTTGTCTTACACCCCTGATGGGACAGGAAATTCTTTCAGCAAGTCCCTGCTGCTCTGAGTTAACAGTTCTTTCAAAGTTCATGGGGGGAGCCAATGAGCTTTAAGATACTTCCACGTGAAAAATAGTTCAAAACATACTAAATAAATAAGTTTCTTGTTTCAAGTAGAGACTTTGGGATTTAAAGAAAAAACATCTTCCCAACATAAATTCATTAGTTTGCTTTAAAAACTGATCATTGCATACTGATTGTAAGGATATTATCCACTAGGAAATGTGTATGTATGGAAAACAGAGGCAAACAGGAGAGACTATCCTTTCTCATGAGCTAATCAAATTGATTGTGTAAATGAAATTCTGCCTGCTAGTTTTTCTGAATTTTACTCTCCTAACATGGAAAACTGAGATAATATTGCAGTCTTTTCAGGACTGTTTGAAAAAAAAATTATATAGTAGTTCCCTGAAAATAAAGTTTTATCATTATTAAGTATATTTCAATCAAATTGATTTATTAGCATTCATGTTATTTTAGGGTAAATTTTCAAAGCATTGTTGAAGCTTCTACTGAATGAAGAACATTCTTCTAGGTTCTGAGGATAGGGCTGGAATGTTAAGTAGAGTTAAAATGAAACAAAAGAGATAGAGCTCAGTGGACTTGCATGGCTGTTTCTTTCCCAGAATCACAATTTCTTCTATAACTAGAACATGGACTTGCCATTACCAGAGAAAATTCTTCAGTTTACTTAATTAGTAGATCCACTGAGGCATTGCTCCTTTTGAAGCACAAGCCTTTACACGTGCTTCCTAGGAACTAATTCCCGAAGTCCAGGAAGAAGAGGATCACATGTTCCCTTCACCTCAAGTCACCTTTCCTGCAGGAAGAGTCTCAATGCACTGACAGAATGTGCAAGCCTGTAATGCCTCCCTGGTAACCTGATATCATGAGAGCTGCGAGACTCGTGCTGTGCTATGTGGTTTCAATGAGGAAAATAGTTAGATTTGAAATAGACATCTACTAGCTGCTTTTTCTAAGTTTCAAAGCTTGTGAAGAGCCTTGAAAAAGTACCCCCTTGCTGCCAAGTCCAGTCCCAGACCTGTCCTAATGGTAGATATTTTTGAGCTAGAGGTGCATGCAAGGATAAATCCTACTTTCAATGTGTAAGAGTAAACAACTGGGCCTATCAAAGTATGAATTTCTCAAACAATAACAACCAGCTTCACTCTTTCTCTCCCAATTCCCATCACTGTGTCAAGGTTTCAGAAACAATCCAAATCTGAGTATATATACTTCTATAAACACATTCCTACTACACTCAGCCCCTTCCTCCCCAAAGTAGGATAACACATACCGTTTCTGTATTTGTATGAATGTATCTACTCTCTCTCTCTCTCTCTCTCTCTCTCTCTCTCTCTCTCTCTCTCTC
>NW_021620706.1:293906-357820 GCF_004785775.1 Grammomys surdaster | reverse complement strand
CTCTCTCTCTCTCTCTCTCTCTCTCTCTCTCTCTCTCTCTCTCTCTCTCTCCTTCTCTCTTTCTCTTTCTCTCTCTCTCTGGTATGTGTGTGTGTGTGTGTGTGTGTGTGTGTGTCTATGAGCTATGCATGAGTGCATGAATCTTTTTGCATGTGTACATTGGCATAAAGTGGATTGCTTACAGGACTCATCTCAGTGTTTCACCATATTCATAGAGGCAGGGTCTTAGACAAACCCAGAAATTATTTGTAAGACTACTCTTGCTAGCCACTTTCCTCTGGGGATCTTCTGTTTCTATCTTCTGAGAGTAGAGTTATAGACAACCTACCATACCGACCTAACATTTGTATGGGTTGTTTGGATTTGAATTCAGGTCCTCAAATTTGCCTGGCAAGTGCTTTAACCCCTGAGCAATCTCCCCAGTCTCTTGTTTGCATTTCGAAGATTGTTATTGGAACCACAACTTCAAAGAGTAGTAATAAGCAATCATTCACCTGACCAAACAGCGCATGCTAATATACAAGAAGAAATAAATGTATATGCATTAATATTAAGTTAAATGTGCTTATAATAATTCTTGAGACTTCTAATACTTTTTAAGTTTCTTTCTTGGACTTCTACACAAACTGTACTTTACATAACATCATTTGCCCACACATTATGTTCTTATTAAATTTAATTGACAACTAGGAGGAAAAAAATATGAGTTGCCAATTTGAGGGAATTAGTACTTAAGTAAATAAGAATCAAACCTGCCCCCCTACACTGAACAACCAAAAAAGGATCCTCAAACAGCCACAGTCAAAACAATATCATTAAAGTACAAAATGTACTTTGATTATTTATCTTGACCAGTGTTGTTTGAGTTGAATTATTTATGATAATATTATCCTTATAACTGTACAGTAGGCTATTTTCTGAGGTAATGAAGTTTAAGTGATGTGAATAGCCAACACTACTCTCTGCTCGCAAGCTTTTTCTGAGAAAAGCTAGATGAAGTATCTCAGCATATTCCATTTTTCTTATGATGTCACAATGTGTTCATGAGAGTTTTGAATATTGACAAGCGACAAGAATGAAATCTGTCTCATGCTGTGCACAGATATGTAAAAAGGGGATCTTAGTAGTCCCTAGAATCACCAGTTTCTTCATATGCTCTGCTGTGGTGGTTCAGTATTTCTGTTTGCCACTCTCTATCCTGAGAAGGTGGAACAAGAGGACAGATTGAGCTCATTGCTTAAAGGCAGGCTCCTTCACTACCCTTTCATTGTTGAATAACGTTCAGAGTATTTGCAGGCACATAATAGGTGATGCACAAATGAATTTAGGAAAGTCCACCTTCATCTTGATTATCCAATGCTTTAGAATACTTAAATTACCATTAAACCATCTATTGATGTAGTGTTACCTATGTTCTCTTGATTCTTCATGACAAATTGTTCATTAAGATTTCTAAGTTGTACTGTTTCTCATCTCACATCCCATTCTTCTCTACTTCTCATCTTTTTCAACAATCCATCTGTGGTGTCTCCAGCCTGAGGTTTTGGAGTGTAATGCTTGTGACTCTCTAGCTCTGGGAGAAGAGACGTGATGCCTTCTCTTGAGATATATATGCTGAGAAAGGGAAGGGGGAAGCATCTGGGAATAAGCCACATGGATGACCTTCATCCCTCACTGGGAGATAACATCATAAAGAAAAAGCATAAGTTGGCCAAGGGAGTTTTAGTGTTTAACTGTATTGAAGAATTCTGTGATTTACTGTTCAATATAGCAAAGCTTATTGTGGAAAATAACTGTAGAATGCCCTGATATACTGTGAAACATGGTCGGTCTTATCATGTAACTATATATGAGAGTGTTAGGGAAGACATTGTTAGTGTTTTTCAGAGACTATTAAAAATGGCTGACAATCTTTTCTCCAATGAAGCAAAGCAGACGTTTACAAGCAAACACAATTGTTCTTCTCAGCACCTGAAATTCTACTCTTAAATGTATTCAGTCCCAGTGTTAGGGGTAAATTGCTTGCCTACCTTTTCATCTTTTCATCATTTGTAGCTTAGTTTCTGCCTTACAGTAAATTGTTATATGGCAGTTTAGTGTCTTATGATTCTAACAACCATTCTACAGGTTTTAAAGTTTTTTAAAAGAGACATTGTAACTGAAGAAGTGTCCTATTAAAAACACATAAAGAACTGGGCTTTCGAACCTCGCATCAATCCCTGATTTAAGTCCCTCTCAGCCTGTCTTGACAGTAAGATAGGATCAGAGCTCCACAGATGCAGACATATGGCCTGCAAATTAAGCTCTGATGTCCCTTCTTAATGGAAAGTGGACAGCCACAGTATTGTACAGTGTGGAGATGCAGTTGATCCTTTGTAGTCAGAGCTATATACTGAAGTTTCACTATGGAATCTCTCCAGCTCAGTGGAATCATTTATTCTTACATCACTGCACTTGCCTGTACGTCATCCTCCTTCCTCCATCACTGACTTGTGGCTTCCCCCTGGTTCTCCAGCTTGAGATTGGAATTGCTTAGTTCCTCTAGTCTCTTCCTTCCATGTAGTCTGCGATAGACCTGTACTCTTTCTCAAACTAAATTCTAAATTAAGTTTTTAATGCCTAGTACTTTTGGCTCTATTTGTCAAATCTAATACCTAATTTAATTTTTGAGATAAGTTGGGTATTTGCTATATTCTAATCAGATAATGGAACTTTATCCTTCACAGTTAAGTGAGATTATTTGTGATAATGACAAAATAGACAGTGTTCCTTTCAAGAACAACCTGGTTTAAATAACATATAGAAGTAAGCAGGTTAAAGAACAGTGTAGAAATCGAGTAATAAATGAAAGAGAGTATGTAAGGAAAGAGGTAAATAAGGGCAGGCATTTGAGGACATCCATACTGATCGATTTGGGATTTATTTCTTTATTGCTTGCATCTATATGTATCTGTATATGTATGTGTGTGTCTGAGGAGATGCATGGCCAGGTATCCTGGAGCCCAGTAGAGGGCATCAAATTCCCTGGAACTCAAGTTAGAGATGGTTGTGTTGGAAGCTGTATTGAAGTCCTCTGCAAGAGCAATACATGTTCTTAACTACTGAGCCATCTCTTGAGTCCTTAACTGTGACTCTTTTGAAAGATTATTAAAATTCTCTGTCTCTGAGTTCCTTCACCTGTGAAATGAAGATTATGAGCTTCCTAGTTTTATGTCAACTTGACGTATGCTAGGGTCACTGGAGAGAAGGGAGGCTCAATTGAGAAAATACTTTATAGTGATTGGGCTAGCAGCAAGCCTGTAGAGTATTTTACTACTTAGTAATTGATATGGGAGGGGCAAGATCATTATGAGTGGGGCCACCTGTGGGCAAGTAGAAACACCTGGTTTCTATAATAAAGCACACTGAGCAAGCAATGTTGAGAAAAGCCAGTAAGCGGCACTCCTCTATTATCTCTGCATCAGTGTCTGCCTCCAGGTTCCTGCCCTGCTTGAGTTCCTGCCCTGATGTCCTTTGCTGATGAACAATGATGTAAGCCAAAATCCCCTTTCCTCCCAAATTTGCTTTGGCCATGGTGTTTCATCACAGCAACAGTAATCCCAACTAAGACAGACTGTCATTATATACACTGCGTGAAATTATGATAATAATCATATTAAATAGATATGAGAAGTACAGCAAAAGCCACCTGCCACCTAGACAGTATTATGCTGACAATGGCTGTAATCATCATTTGATCCCTGTATGTTTTTTTCAGTCTCTTTAGAAAGATTTATGTCATAATCCATATCATAGTGGTCATTGATATCATCCATAAAGTATGTTCCAAAAGAATGCTGCTGGTTAAAATTCTATTCATTGGAGTTATACTGGATCTAAACAGGATTCAATGTTCAGGATTGGAAACCCAAATTTGATACAATGGATAATGAATAAAAATGTTCAGACTTGATTTTTATGTTTATATCTCCTTTTGGAAAAGTCTGTGATCCTGATTGCAGAATGTTAGACAATGACTGTGGTTTACCCTCATAGAAAGCAGCAAGTTTCATGATGAAAAGCTGAGGCTACAAGGATTCCTCTTTCCTGTTTTAAAAAAAAATCAGAATTAAAGTCCAATGTAAATCATAACCTACCAAATCCCTTCCCCAAATGCTCATGTTCTAAGGTCATGTTTCAAGAGAATTGAGTAGTTTATTTGGCGGAGGACATTTCAAGGCAATGCAGGCTTTAGGCAAGCATCAAAGTTGGTCATGAATGGCTGCTTTTAGCCAAATTTATAAGAACCGAGAGCACAGATTAACAGACAGACAACATTCTAACATCTTGTGACTTAAATGGAAAGGGCATAATTAAATTTCCTAGAAAAGACATGCTAAAAGATTTGTGGCACAAAAAGTAATCCAAATGTCTTTCTTTAATGACATTAGGAAAATATAGGACATCTTAAGAATAGGCAAAACCCATCTATCATATGCTTAATGGTGTAAAGACACAAACCTTTTTCAAAGTTTTAAAAAGTTGTTTTACAAATAACCTCTGAAATTTCTAACTGCCTGTGAACATGAGAAGTATCATTTGACAGAACTTATTTCAAAGAGCAAGCCACTTAGAGCCAATGATAGCAATGGATCCTGGAAGGCTGGGTAGAACTTGAGATGATGACTAATCATAACAAGGTCTACATGGTACTGTTTTTACAGTCATAAAGGAATACAAGAGTCATGGGGTTACAGAAGTTTCCACTGAAATTTCGCAAACAAACCTGTAAGTCAAAGAGGATGTGGCAACATCTATACCCATAAAAGCTCCTATGACTGGAGAAGATATAGTAAATCTGTGAGGAGGAAGGTAAAGTTTCACTGGAGTACAGAAAAACTAAAGATACAAGCATCATGGAATACGCACTGAGGGATGCGGCAGGCTATGAGCAAAGCCAGCCTAAGAGAGTGTGCTTGAATCTTGTAACTCTTCGTAACGAGCCAACAGGGTACTGCCACCCAAAGCCTTAGGAGCCCATGACTTAATACAGTATCTCCAGATACAGATACTAATAAAGGATGAAGTAAGCTCCAAACTTTGAGACAAATTAACGCTTTCTCTGTTTAGATGATTCTCAGACACATTGCTATAATAAAAGACTAATACAATTCCTTTCTATTACCCTTCTGGATTACTTTAACAGCTTCCCAACTGATCTAAGGCTTCAACACTTACTTACTCTAAGATGTTTATTACCTATCCTCTCAGTTCCTCCTCCTTGTATATGTCTCCTGCACTAAACCTTCAGGTGAAATGCTCCTCCTAGGTTCCTTCAGATCTATTCATGTACCACTGTCCCAGTATTCTCTAGACACATCCTATAGAAACTCTATTTCTCAATTTTCCCATTTTCCCATGAATTTTCCTTTTGTAAGCATAATAATTTACTATAGATTATGCTTAGGTTCTGTCTTACTCTTTCTAAGGTATGAGCTTCATGAAGAGTGACATTCCTATCTGTTTTATTGGCTGCATCCTGTCACCCAGGATAGTGTCTACATACATCATATATTTATAATCAATGAACATATGGCAGTTTAGTCAACTGAGAGGAAAAAAAATCAGCCAAAGAAAAGGATAAATCAAAGACTTCATTCACTGCAAATGTTTTATGTTGATGTTAACACTACATATGTGGGGGGATGAGAGTGGGGTACAGGTGCAGAGGTCAGAAGACAGCTTCTAGAAGTATGTTGTTTCTTTCCACTGTATTCGTCTTGGGACTAAATTGGGATTCTCAGACTTGGCAACTGAGTCTTTGAAGGTATGTTCAGCTGAGGGATTCATGAAATTGGCATATACAAGGAGCAGGAGCTAAGAATTGAGAGTAAATGGGGATAAAAGCATTAGGAGATAAGCTTGTGAAGGTAGTGGGAGAGGGTACATCATATAGTCTCTTGCCGATTTAGCCATTTTGTTGGCCTCAATGTTAAGGTTTAAGTATTATGTACCTATGGTGTTACTCATTAAGATTTATTTATGTTTTCTTGTTCATGGGATACAATCTGTATTATAGTCTGTTCTCTTCAGCTATTGGTGAATTGTGACTCTTGAACCTAGAATTATCTTATTGATCTTCCTGTGTCTATGTGTGTGATAAATAACCAGTGGATTCTATATACATCACCAGTCATAGAGTTTAAGTTCTGGATATGTAATGTAATTATGTCCTACACTTAGTGTTATAAGGTTTGCTTTTTGTTTTTAAGCTTGGTCCTCTATTGTGTGTGGGGGGGGATGCAGGGGGGCAAGGATGGCTCTGTATAGTGTGAAAGGGGTTTAGTTTTGCTTTTTAGGGCAGTTACCTTTTCCTTAGAGACGTAATAAAATAGATATAAGCAAAGAAGAGAATGCAGGCTCGACAGTGATGTACTGAAGTATGGATTATGACAGCCCACAGCACTGCTTTCCTGGTTCTGAACTTATCTCATGTCTTGAAGAAGTACAAAGAGAGGTGTAACAAATGTAGGATGTGGAAAAAAAAAGTGTCCATGTGTTAGGAGTGATGCTGAAAGATAAAACCAAGAAAACCAATTAGATCTCTAAGCTTTAGAAGAAAAGGTCTTGTCCAAAGATTTAATATTTCTAACTTTAGCCCCCAGCGCCTCCCTGTTCTTATTGATCTCTGATAGTGCCAGGCTCACTTTCTTTAACAGTCACCCTAGCAACCCCATATCCCAACAGATCTAAGAATTCTCTTTATGTTTTACACATAACTTAGTTGGGAAAAACAAGGCAGCTGGGATTCCTAACATGAAGAGATTTTCTTTTTATAACTGCTAGTTCCACTCTTTAGAACAAAGATATTGGACTCAGGCTAGAGGTCAATAAAAATTGTAACCTACTTGTAAAACCACTGTTCCTCTTCTGTGCTTCCAAGCATCTTGCAGTTCCCGCAGGCACTGTGAAGTGCACAGAAGAGGATGCTTCTGCCATCCTCATCAAATTCTACCTATTGTATATGTAATAATTTTTTCAAGGTTATTATCAATTTTGAAGTTCAAGAACTAAGAGAGGAAAAATCAACAGTTGGTGTTTGGGGAGCAAAGAGAACTGTTTTAAATAAGTCTGTAAGTCAGTAGGCAATTTCAAAGTAATATCCAGGAGAAGGCAATCAGTGGTTTTATTAGATAGTGAAATACTCCAGATGACAGTGTGTGTTATAACAGTAAACAGAATTGGAATGAAACATTGCTCTGTAGAGTTTAATTTATTAAATGAAAACTTAAAACACAAGGCAAATGTCTGAAAGAAGTGAAACCATGAACAAAGCCAGGAAATCAGAAGAACTCCTCCCTGGGATGGGAAGATGGTTAGTTGGTATCATGCCTGCCTTGCAAATAAGAGGACTGCCTTCAAATATACAGCACTCATGGAAAATGTCAGGTAGTGGTCAGCATCTGTGATGTCATTACAGGATGACAGTCAGGAAGATGATCACAAGGCTTAACAGTCTACCAGTCTAGTCAGAATCAGTTTCAAAATCTAAGGCAGACATAACTGAAAAAAGCTCCTGCCATGGGATTCCATCCTCCACACAGGTACACACACATGTGTGAGTGCACTCCTACACACATGCATGCACATGTACACACTATATATACATACATACACAAAATAAACAGTATTTTTAAAAGAGGATACTTTTAATGTTTAGTGTGAAAATTGTACGGTTATACATAAAACAAGGTTTACTCTTAAAGTTTTTAAAATGAATTGGGTGTTTTTGTTTTACTTTTGATATAAAATCATCTACATTTTTATTTCTCTTCATTAATAATATATGATAATTGATATCTAAATTTAAAATGGAGGTAATTGTGTCTTTTTGTCAGTCTTTTATCCATATTCTCCATGAATGGCAGCTTTAGAAATAAGCTTCAAAATGTGAATCAGGAGCTAGTATTACTTGATCATTTTTATAGTCATGAAGTTCTGCTTATCTCCCTCAGATTTCATTTTCACAGTGTATATTATTTGGGAAACAACAGAAGAGATTTTGGAACTATGAAGTAGAGCATATATCCATAGGAGTACTTGGGAGATAAAAATGAAATAAGATAGCTACAATTCTAAAAGTAGACACATGTAGAACAGACTTTCATTGCTAATGTAGCTTCCTACGGCTCAGGTCCAGTGTATTAGCGAATGGACCTTCAGAAGTTGCCTGCCCTCGGTTAGTCATAATTTGTCATAATGAGTGGTGGCACAATATGGTGTGAATATAAAATTGCATAATGTGTGTTAAGCACTTGTTACAGAGATTTGCAATTCCATTAAATAGCCACCACTTCCACTACTAATGTAGTAAGCAGTAAAATAGAAAATATGCTTTTTCCATTCACATATGGGCACATTATCATATTTAAGAAAACTAGAATACTCTTCTTCCCTCTTTTTATTCATTTTACTGTATGGATTCATCCATAACTCTCTCTTCCTCTCTAAGCTTCTATGCATGTAATAACACAGGTGTAAAGTCTATAGAGTTCACGTTCCATGCCTGCCTTTGAATTATCATACACACTTATTGTGTTGCCAAATTATATTCCATCTGTTTTCATATGTGCCTTCTTTATCCTCAAATCCTATCCATCAATTTCCAGATGGCTGCACCTCCTTGATCTTATCTGGATTTTACAGTTGTAATTTCCCTGGGCTCCTTGAAGATGATGTCATATCTTCATCTAAAAATGAGCCACTGAGTCAACATGTAAAGTTAGAACTGCTCAAGGGGACAACAAAGGATTAAAGATGCTGTAGTTAGCTTTCATTTACTCTATAAATGTCTTTTTGGTTAATTAGTATATTCAGTTTGCTTGCATGATTTTAGACTCTGAGATTGTTACTCTTTTCCATCCGTTTAACTCCTTCGATTCCTTTGACTCTTTTACATCAACTCTGTGGGATAACCATGCTCATTGAGCCCCGTTTCCAGCACAGAGAGAATCTTTTCCCCATTGTTAATGCTCCTAACATTTCTCTCCTGAAATCACGCTCAAAGTCCTTTTAGAAAAAATTTCAATCAAAGTTTGCCATCTGGTCAATCTTATATAGTAGAGGGCTGGCAAATTTAGCGGAACAGATAGAGTAGAGTTTCTTGAATATCCCATGTGCTCCCTAACTTTTCCCAGGATCTCTTGTAATTAGTTTGAAATTGGGTAATGAGTCCTGGCTGATAAAGGGAGAATGACTTAGGGCTCCTGTATTTAGGAGCAGATCCTAGGAGCTACACAGCAATGGCAGAGGACAGATGCACCCAACGGTGATGAGCCCTTTAGTGGCTACCTGTCCACACGCATACCCATAACTATCAGTGTACATACAGTGTGATTGTGAAATGTGCTGGTAGTGCAATGCCTGATGTTTCTGATTAGGCATCATTCCTCAATATACCCCAGCCCTGACCAATTAGACTAAGTAGTGATTAACTTAGTAGAAAAGTTAAGCCACCAGTACAGGTGACAGTACTGAGTCGCTGAGTATAGGCCACCATTTCTCAAACAGTAAAATCATTCCCAGGAGTGACTGCTTTTTTAATCAACAGAGTCAGATAAAACATTAACAAGAGGAAAAGTAATCAAAACCACGAAGGCTTTAAGTGGCCACACACACTACATTAGTGCTGTACTGAGACTGGGCATTGCTGGTTTTTAAGCATTTGCAATTATAAGGTAAATAATGCACATTCAGAAAAACAAGAGTTCTATGAACCCACTGACACAGAACAAAGATACAGGTGAGTCTTATATTATCAGACTGTTATTTGGACTTTGTTAAATATCTGAACCTTGTTATAAATAAAAATTGGGGTTTCCATAGGCCATGACACCATTTCATCTTTTCATAGTCTGCCTACTTATACTTGAGGAAAAAACAGTGGAATCAAGAAATGATTTTTCTTTGATTCTTCAAGTTTACCTGGATTGAGGGCCTTTCGATTAACTACTCTGTTTCATTTAAAAGTAAAAATATCTTCTTAGCTAATCTAAGATGTGGTATTTGTGAATATGTAACCAGAAAAGGACTCACCATGCAGCCGCAGAGCACAATACGGTATTTTGGAAAAGTTATATCTGTCTGAAGGATTTGCAACAAGAGAGAAGAAAAACGCAGCCCTTGGCTAAATGTACCTTTCTTTGCTTTTTAACTTTTAAAGCTATAAATAGGTCCTGGAAATTTGCTCCATGTGACAAACCCCACCAAACCTTCAAAGTCACAGTTAAGTTTATTAGTTGTGCCCTTTACATCCACACATCATAGAACTTCTCAAATCACTCACGGGAAGTATGCAGCAAACACTATGTCTAGACCAGGAGTTTAACTTGTTCTCAGAAAAATTTTATCATAATTTCTGTTCCAATGACACATATTTTGGTAGTTTATGAAGTGAGTTCTCTGTTTGGGCTGTTAAAAGGTAGACATTTGTCAGAAGCCAGAGCCATAGGCAGTGTTCCTTACAAACATGACCAAGCAGATTATTAGAACCAAACACATGTATGGTTTTCTTCAAAGTAAAACCACTTATTTTTGCAACTAGGTGCTAGATTGTTGATCACCTCATCCATGTATGTAAGTGTCATCTTTAACACCAGAATTTTCACTGCACTTCATTAATATCCTCCATTCTGTCTCATAAATATTCTAAAGATTTGCATATACCTTTCTACTCCAGTATCACTGGACCACAGCTCATTAAATGTTCATAGCCACCTAAGTTTTCTTTTAAAATAAAGCTAAATGCCCTTCGTGGACCTAAATCCATGGCTTATTACTATTTATAGGATCCATCTTCCTTTCATCACTCCAATCACATTGATCATTTAAAAATATGATGTGCAGAGGATGGTCTTATCAAGCATCAGTGGGAGGGGAGGCGCTTGGTCCTGTGAAGGCTCAATGCCCCAGTGTAGAGAATGCCAGGGTGGTGAAGTGGGAGTGGCTTGGAGGGGGAGCACCCTCATAGAAGCAGGGAGAGGGAAATAGGGTAGTGGTTTTGCAGAGGAGAAACTGTAAAAGGCAATAACATTTAAAATGTAAATAAATAAAGTATCCAATAAAAAAATGTTATTTTCCTTCTCCACTTTTCGTTATAGTACAGGGCTCTGACACATACTGTCATCTTTTTTGGAACCTGAGTATCTCTTGCCACAGTCAAACCCCTAATCAGCCAAAGTATACATACAATCTTCCTTCAACTAATCCTCAGTGATTCTTGAGAATTGTTTTCTCTGGGATTATACTTTATCATTTTGTATGCAACTAATCAAAATTGGAATTCCATTTCTCTTCACATAGATAACTGATACACACACACACACACACACACACACACACGTGTAAATTAAACTCCCCTTTACAAATGAATAGTTCCTGACTGCTTTCAGAACTGTAACATAGTAAGTATCCAATAAATACACATTAACCAACTGAGTATAACTTGTGAATGAGCCTCAGTCTTCTATCTGCAAATCTTTCATATTTACTATGGGGATATGTGAGATATGGTTCATAGTGCTTTGCTCGGTGCCAGGAACTACAAGTGCTCTCTCTAAATTATAGCCATAATAAAAGTAAAAACAAGATGACCACTTGTAATTTCCTTCTCCGTTAAATAGCATCAGAGAGACAGTCTACAGAGTATGTGATTGTTATTGTTTTTTTTTTCTTTTTGGTTTCATTTTAATGAACTAATCATCAATTCCTTTACAACCAGCAAAGCTCTAAAGTAGACTGATGGATGGGGTTAGTGGTGGATTAAACAGAAACTAAAGAATGAAGTTTAAGTTCAAGCCCAAAACAGATCGCCCATAGAAAACTTCAGAGAGGAGCTGGTCTTCCAGCCCCTCACAGTTGTCCCTTCATGTTGACAGGCTTTCTGTATTTACAAGGACACACTAAGCACAGTGCAGACTGGAGATTCCACTTTCCATACAAAGGCATGTCACAAAATCAACAGGTGAAAGAGGCCAAGCTGTGAGTATACAATTAATCCCTTCATTTTACTTCACTAGTCAGGCAAATAGTTCTTTTTGAATATGAGTAAAGAGGCAGGTTAATGAAAAGGCAAAGATTCCAAGTCAAATGAAAATACACCCATATGTAAAGAGATATCAAGGGACAGCTCAGCTGGCAGCTTCAGTATGCAAGCCTGAAGATCTTGATTTGCTCCCCAGCACATACATAAAGGCCAGGCTCAGCAGTTCTATGAATGTGGAGACCTTAGAATTCCTGCAAAAGGAATTCAGGCCATCCTGCAAAACTGTAGCGATAAACTTTAGACTCAAAAAGAGACCTTGTTTTCAATAAGAGAGATGTTGGCACATATCTTTGTTACCAGTACTTGGGAGACAGACTTGGATTTTTGTGAGTTCAAGATCAGCCTGCCTTTTGACCTCTACATATATGTATACACAGCCCCATATAAACATGTAGAAACACATACACACACACACACACACACACACACACACACACACACACACAAGTAGACTCAGAGAGGAGACTTAGATCCTTGCCTGTGTTCATGTTAGATACAATGTGCATCTTCTTAGAGTCCCTCTAATAACTTCCTTTCCACTTCTATTTTCATTGAAAAGTCCTGTGCGGCCAAGGTGTAATATGTGTTTAGAGCTATTGCATCACTTCAACGAACTTGATGAGCATGTGGCTCTGAGAAGCAGTGACCTTACAGGAATGGAGTCCCCCCACCTCTCCATGCTATCTTTTCACTTTCAACACCTCTGTCATCACCGCCTGAATCAAATGGAGTTCTTTTAATCCTGTTCTCAGGCTTCCATTCTGAAGGAAATACTTTGAAGTATATATGATATTTAAAATGAAATTCTATGAGCCCATTTGAAAGTCGTTCATCTGCATGTGAGACACTGCCTGCTGTTCCCCGTTATCTCGCCCCTTTCCCCGTATATTAATAGGAGTTTAGTGGAGCACATTTCTCAGATGCTGTTTAAATTGGTTATGGCTATTTAAATTGGGTACTGGCAAACAGAACAAGAAAAGAAATGATGTTTATAACTGCTGATTTCTCTACTTATAAAGAGTGCATTCCCCCTATTCTGATTCTATCCCTGTTAGCTGGAATTTTAATATAATTACTACATTAAGTCAGCCCTCTTCTATCAGAAAGTGTGGTTTTGTGAGAAGGATGACAGAGAAAGAGGGAACCAACAAACTAAAGCACCAGTCAAGATGGAAGTGTAAAACAAAGATCAAAGACACACCCTCATTGCATTTAAATCATCACCATTCTGCTCACATAGGTAAAGACTGCCTTCAGTCTTTGGGTGTATATTGTAATTATTTTCAATTATTTACTAGAGAAAAGTGAATTAAGCACATAAGCGTTTTTTTTCTGTCTCCTGTGGGACTGCGTAAGGATATCTTGGTTCTTGGCTGGGCATGGGCCTGAAACCCCAAGACTCCAAGGGAGAAACGGCAGGTGTTCGGCCACGTCCCCAGAACCCAGGGTCCTGACACACAGTTTAGTCTCCAAGGACCTACATTGTTCAGTCACATAGGCCATTACACCCCCTCCCAAAGTATATAGGTAGAGGATGTGATTGAATGCCTCAGGCCCTAGAGAGATTTACATACTAATGAAGGCCAGAGGGCGGAGCCAATTAAACATTTCTTCCATAGACCTTTTCCCCTATTCCCTCCCTATTTAACTCAGGTCTGCCCTGAGTTTCACAGGGAATACATCCAGATCTATCTACTATCTGCCATGAAAATAAACCCTTTTGGAACCAAGGACTTTCTCATGTCTTTGGGGCCTGCCACTGCCAAATCCTCCAGCCTTTAGAACTCCAGACCTTCCTCCTTTTTGTGGGACCTGCCACGTGGGAAGTCTCAGGGACTCTGCCTCAGCCTTTTTCCCACAGTCTCCCTTCTCTCTCCTTTCTTCCCTTCCTGTCAATCTCCCTCTTTGTTCTTTTTCCTTGTTTATCCTTTAAAAACAAAACAATTGGTTTTTATTGGGGTTCAAGAAATGGCTCAGTGATTAACAGGGCATTGTTCTTGCAAAGGACCTAGTCTTGTGTTCTGATGCCTGTGTTGGTTGGCTCACAGCTGTCTGGGTCTCCAGCTCCAGGATGATCAGTGTCCTTCACTCTTCCTCCAAGTCTACTGGTTAGATAATCACCCACTGATGATCTATACTGCACAAGCCATTGGCTACCACTTATCTAGATGTTTTTAAAAGCACATAAAAGATAAACAGTATTCAGTGGTTTTCTGAAAAAAGGAGTCACTTTGTTACTTCACAACCAAAATGAACCAGAAAAAAATTATTTATGAGCATATGTAAGACAAAATGAAAAAGACACATTTTTCTCCACAAAATCCATTTTTTCCTTTATTCATTGATTTTTCCCTTATCCCTACCTCCATCCACACCCTTATTTGTTAATTATTTGGCATTTGAATGTTCACAGAATCATAAAGTAAGACAGGAGAAATTGGGAGAAAATGGAAAGGAGGGAGAGACAGGATGGATGGAGAGAAGAAGAAAAGTATAGCCATTGCTTACCAGAACCTTGGTGTAGTCTGAGGCATGTGGGTGCCTGAGTTCCTCAAAGATAAATTCCCTCAAATAACGAAGTGTGTCTTCTTAGCTTCCTTCCACTATCTGTGAAGATGGAGGAAGAATCATTTCAATAACATTCAAATGGAAAATGGTTCAAGGAGTAATCGATGTCCAACATACACACTGATCACAATTATGGCACCATCATAGAAGATAGTTTTTCTGTGAAACGTTTTATGTTTCCATCAGAAGCTGCCATCACATGGAGCATTGGGACTCCCATATGGACTGAAGGCTTCTGTCTCCCTCCCTCACTGAACCGTGAACATAGAAGCTGACTGAGTGCCTAAGCTAAACTGCAGTTCTTCCTTTGTTCAGGCTTAGTAAAACTTTCTTGGTCATTCCTTATATCCTTTATCATGAAGTTTATAGCTGAGGTCTCCCCTGGAGTTTGGATATCTATAAAATAGTAAATGATAAGTGGAAAAAATGTCTCAAAGTTTCACCTGAAGAAGAATGCAATGATGGTTCATGTACATTTCAAATCAGCAGCTCTAAATTATTATATTCAGTTTATCAACAAATGCATCCAAATGCGCCATATTGAAGGCTTGTCATTATGCTAAGATAGCTCAGATCAAGTACTGACATGAGGATGCAATTAAGATGTACTTATTGCAGGCAGAGAACCTGTTACTTGCTTCCTTGAGATAATTACAGCTAGTTTTCAAAATGGAGCTCAGTGCAAAGAGCCAATATTTTCTAATTAATTTCTTGAAGAATAGTGTCTTTATTATATAAAAACTATATCAAGATGATTTCATAAGATTTTTTTCATTTTAAGCAAGGCTCTATTCAATTTTTACATGTAAATTTTCATCTCTACCATCCATTTTTACTGTAAATCTAAGATATGAGAGATTCATTTTCAAGTTTTTGAGCTGTAATTCAATGCCATAGTAGAGAACATTAATATATTTTTAGCATTTTATTCCATATTCCAGAATTCTTGAGTCACTTAGGGTTGAACAGCAGTTAGTGGCAAGGTGAGAAATCTAGAGTTCTTTCCATTGAATAAAATCATTTAAAGTAGAAAATGTCTCTAATAAAACTGTTTCAATTTTTTTGAACTTCCTGGGTTTTCTAAAGCCTCAGCAAGGCCTGTGAATGACAAGGGTTATGAAAGGCACATGGTACAGCAGAGTCCAGCACTTCAATACAGGAAAGATAGACATACAAAAAGAATGGTATTGCAATAATACATGAATGAACAGAATAACAACCACTAAATACATGGCCCTTCCTAAGCCTTAGAAACAGGTAGTGAATTCTAGCATCCTTTGAAATTACTACTAAATGAGTAAACTCTCCTTTGCCTGATGATTGACATTCTTCCTTTTGCTATCTGCAGTCAACTGCATCCTAAGACATTTTGATAAAGTACACTGAAGACTATCAACATTCACCATTAACACAATGTCTTACATTATATACAATATAACCCTGTTGAAAGATTGGTAGATGATCAAAGAATTGCCTAAATTAGAAGAGAGAAAAAGGCCAAGTCTAAGCACTCTGAAAGAGAGTAGTGGGCTATCTACCCTGGGATAAGAGCTAGAGATATTTTATGTGGGAGCTATCTTTTTTTTTCCAGTTTCTGCTCCCTCTCACCATGTAAAGGAGGTTAGTGTTTATTGGTCAATAATTGGCATTGGCTGTGTATAATGGGTCCGCAGAATGGCAGGTTGGTGGGAAGAGGTCCTGATTGGCCATTCTAAGCCATGTCACTCCTTCAATGTTGCCTACTCTTAGGTCGGGTTTGAAACCTCTGGGTAGCTGGAAAAGTGATACTTTTCCACAGTCACCTGCTGTTCCTTTTCTGAGAGCTAAGGAAAGCTTCCCAGACAACTTTGAAATTGTAGAAAGTCCTTGCTAGGGCTGTTGCTTCCATTTAAATTCTCAAAAATGATCTTTTCTCCATAATACAGTTTTTGATATATGTACTATATACAATGCATGTGGTGGTTTGATTGAGAATGGCCTCTGCAGAGTCATATGTTTGAGTATGTGCTTCCCTACTTGCTGGAACTGTTTGGAAAGGATTGAGAAGTGTGGCCTTGTTGAAGGAAGTGTGTCACTAGAAAAAGGCTTGAGGTTTCAGAATCTCATGATAGTCCCAGTTAGCTCTCTCTCTCCCTCTCTGTCTTCTACTTGTGGATCAAGACATAAACTCTCAACTAATGCTGCTCTAGCCCCATGCTTTCCTGCCTGCTGCTACACTCTCAGCCATGAAGCTCATGGACCCTTAACACCTTGAAACTATAACACACTCTTTCTTCTGGAATTTGCCTTTGTCATGGAGTCGTGTCATAGCAAGAGAAAAGTAAGACAGCGATCTGTAATACATCACTATACTTTTATCATTATTGCTGCTAGTCTCTTACTGTTCTGAATTGACAAATTATATATATTATTCTCAACACACACACACACACACACACACACACATATGTTTTAGTACTATTCGGTATTCTGTGTTTCAAATGTCTCTTAGGATGCTTGGAATACATGGTCTGTGGGTGATAGGCTAGTAAAGTATATGTTGTGGTAAGTATGAAAATATTCTGATAATAATTTCTAGTGATATTGGAAGAAACTGTAGCTTATAATTTTCTATGCAAATAAAATAATGTATACAAATATCTAGGCTCTTGAATTATAACTAGTATGAAAAAAGGACTCTTCTGTTGGATAGATTGAATAAATTCCACGTGAAATTGTTCCTATCATATATATCTTCAGATATGCATTACATAGAAAACATACATGCACATGCGCATGCACATACACAGACACACAGATACAATCTTCCTGCAAGCTCAGTAAACATTTCTTTTTAACTTCTTGCTTTTACTTTTTACTTTCAGTAGAAGAGGTTGGATCTAGCTAACTCAAGGTGAAGGAAACATTACTCAGGGATAGGAAGACCTCACAGAATCTACAGGAAGGCTTAGGAATGGTTACTGCTTTGTTCTCCGGAGTGGTGAGGCTGAAATGGTGGGAATGGTCTTACTGCAAACCATAAGATCAATGACAGAAGATGATCTAGACAGAAGATGGATGGACCTATATACCACAGTTATCTGAGTACCAGACAATCATGTTTCACAGCAGAGTCACTCTTTTGACTTCTTTCTGGGTTGCAACATCACTGGCTTGAGCACACCTCTTCAGTCAAAGTGTGAGATGTATTCAATAAGAAGATATTATTCCAGCCCAGAGAAATTATTCATGCATATTTAGTAAAAAATTGTCCATTATTTTTAACCTGTATTACTGTGGAGAAACTAGGAATTCTATACTGGCAGTTTGACACAGCACTTTGTGAAATTTACTTTCTGATGAGGAGCCTGACAGGTTAACGTTTCCAAACCTTTTCACTTCAGAGTCAGGGACCGTGGGTCTTAGCTCTTGAGAATGATTGTTGTGGCAATCTTTCCCCACAGCTTCATCTTCTCTTTAAGTCACACTGTACTTCTTCCATGTCCATCAAAAATTGCCTTTGTATTTGAGCTTCTATCACCCTGCTCATTCCATTTCCTCATTCTGGAATCTATCTAATGTTGACTTCTTACTCGGAATACTTCACTGCTGATTTAGAAGCAGCTATACTAGAATCTCTGCAGCTGATACTTTCTTAAGTCTCACACTAAAACTCACAGAAGTTAGGTATATGGTGAGCATACTCACCATGTGACAGAAGGGAAGGAGTTAATTATCAGCCAGGGCTAGACCTAGCCACATCTCATTAAGATGTCTGGGGGCATCAAGGAGGAAATGAAAAGAAAACATCAGAAAGCTAAAGATGAAAGCAGAGCAATACAATAATAAGGAAGAGCTTCTAATTTCTCAACTGTTGCAATTTTTTTTTTCTTTAAAGAACCTAAGTCATTTTTGGTTTCAAGCCTGCTTTGTCGCAAAGCCATTAGTGTGCTGAGCCACAGCCACTCAATAACAACAGCAATCAGACCAGTATTGAGAAACATGATGCCAAATTGGATGGTGGGTGCATTGGAATCTTATTTCCTAAACACTGGATAAGAAGTGACAAGACTTCAAAGTGGATATAGAGAAAGGTATAAAATTGTTGAAACACACAAATACGCATATAGATTTATTCACATACAGAGTTATAAAATTAGAAGATATAGGTGATTTCGAGGGGTTAGGAATTACTCTTTATTTCTTTCATTTGAAACATGATTTTACCAAATGCCTATTAATTCTATAAATATACAGTTTATTGACACAGAGAAATGGAAGTAAGACATGTCATAAGAAAAACACTCAGATAATAGAAATATAGAAAGCAGAGTAGACCTTTGGGATATTAGAAAATACATGATGAGGGTGGGGGATCCTTTCTATAAAGGAATAATATCAAGGAACATCAGAGAGAGATTTATGCTGATCTACTTCATGATTTTGCTTAAAGACTGAAATACACATGACTATACAAATACATATGCACATGAATACATACAACTTCATATGTTTATTGAAAAGACTTCCAAATGAGACATATTCTATAAATATTAACTAGTAGGGGAATTATTAAATAGTGAAATATAATGACTTATCAAAAGTTTCTTTTAAGTAGGCAGTGTTATAATGAAATAGGATGACAGTAATAATTAACATTTTAATAAAGGGAATGGATGTTACCAGAAGTGACTGCTTACACAGAACCTATTTTAGGTTACAGAGCATGGAAAAATATGCAGTCCCTTATAAAGTTCAATCTGCTGCTTAATTTTGTAAATGAGTTTTCTCCAGGATACTAACATGCCTCTGAGTTTACTTGCTAAGTCTACTTCCTCCTTATACTAAGGAGAAATATTTTCACAAAGTTCATGGGGTCCATAAAATCTATTTATTATCTTACCTTGTGGGGAGTAAATCATTGCTGATGTTTTACTTTAGATATCACAATGATAAAATTAGTTAATAAGTTCCTGAAAGTCCTGGTGTTCTACCCATTTAATAGAAGAACTACAAAATTAGTAGCCAAATCTCAGAATGCCAAATATAACAAATAAATGCGTAGGAAATCTACTTCTATTTAAAAGGATAAGGTATCTGATATGCAATTTCTCATTATGTGTGTGCCCTCAGCAAGTCTTGCAGTACACACTTATACCAATAATTGCCTTTCTTAAAAATGTAAATCTAAAATTTGATGAGATACTTTCGAATCCTAATCCCATATCTCTGGGTCCAACATTCATCCTAAATCTAATCTTTCTTATTTTAAAATAGCAGTGAGTTGATTTGAATAGGTGCAGGGTCCAGGTTGTATTCTGTCTACTGAGTAACCAAACTGGGCAGTCCAGAGAACAGACTCTTCTCCAAGACCATCATAAACATAGAGCTTTGTGCTGATTAAATTAAATCAGTTCTTGATTGGCTTCCATGCTGCTTACTTTTCTCCCTGAACTGAATTAATACCTGACCAGAAGCAACTCAAGGCAGAGAGGATTTATGCTGGCTTACAGTTGAAGGGAATCATTCCTTCACCATAGGGAAGGCAAGGAAGCAAGAGATTCACTGGTCACATTGCATCTGTATTCAGGGAGCGGAAAGTGATCAGGAAACAGGAATGGGTTTTAAAGCCTCAAGGCCCACCCCCAGGTACCCACTTCCTCCAGCTAGTCTCCACATCCCATTATAGCTTTCAGCAAAAGCTCCACCAACTGGAGACCAGTAATTAAAGAATTCAAGCAGTATTCAATACCATACCACAATAGATTTTGAACTGTATTCTCCAAATTTGAAGTCTGATGTTCACAGAGTAAATACCAAGGCAAGAGTAGGTTAAAAGATACACCGTTAATCCCAGCATGTGGGAGGCAAAAGCAGGTGAATCTCCGAGTCCAAGGACAGTCTAGTCTACACAGTGAGTTTTAGAACAACCAGGGCTACACAGAGAAATCCTGATTCAAATCACTCCCCTCCCAACCACAAAAAATTAGTCTTAAAAATAGTTTCCTTCATCTTAGTTATATACAGAGATGATATAAGGCAGTGTAGTAATTTTTTAATCCTTTGGTTGCATTAAGACTGCTTTTCTAGCAGGTTGTAGTAGTGCACACCTGCAATCCCAGCGCTTGGGTGATGGAAGAAGGAGGATCAGTTCAAGGAAATCCTCAGCTACAATGATAGTACTGGGCTATACAAGACCTTGTCTCAAACAAAATCAAAAACAAAACAAGAACAAGAAGAAACAATCCAAAAACTATGAGTCACTTGAAGGAAAGTGGTAGTAGAAAATAAAAATTAACTCCTTTGTGGATCTTTGTGGACTTCAGATATGAGTATTAGCTTAACTTAGACCGGCACGACCCTTCTACATTTTGGCATAGCAGTGCTAAATTGCTAGTACTCAATAGACAATTTCATATGCTTCCCCTTTCATAATGAGAGTCCAGACAGAGCAGCATTCTGCTATTTCATTCTCCCAGGAAGCTCAACCTTATCTTGCAGACTCACAGGTCTGGCTTGACTGGAAAGGAAGCCCTGCCCAGCCGTTCAGTTCTCAGCAAGAGGGCCACAGATGTGGAAAGTGGAATATTGCTAGGCACAGGCCATCAAGAGCAATAAAATTCAGTGTGGAGAAGGGCTCTCAGTTGACTTAGGGGTGTGGCATGTTGCTTTGGAACCATAAGCCTGCTCTAATGGATTATTTTGTACAAAGCAGCTTGAACGAGGCAAGTGCTAGCTACGGTTATTAGAGTCGTTACAGGCAATAGTCCATGAGTCCAATTACATGCAGGCAGTGCCCCAGACACTGATTTTGCTAATTGCTATCCCTCAGACTTGGAATTCCTTTTTATTCCAGTTGCATTTTTTTTTCCAATGAGAGGATATGATTTCTACCATAATAGGGTGGACTGAAACGTTAGCTCATTCATGATATAATTGCTTGCATTATGAGTCGATCATTTGTTGTTGGTCTTTTTTTTTAATGTAGCAAATATAAAAGAAAAAAGTATGATTCTCATTTAAAGTTACAGAAACTGTTTCTTCTACATGTTTTTATCTCAGATAATAATGAACTGTTCCTGGCAATTTGAAATATAAATGTATATACAAATACATCTGTACATGCATTCACCAAAAGAACTACGATGTCTCAAGCATGCGCTATATACAAAAGATGTCTAAGTCAATCTTGCTACCAGGGATGACTAGTTTACAATTAGAGATAGACGTTTACACAAATGAACCTTAGGGCTTGAGCCACAGGGGAAGCCCAAGGTAAATGGTTCCTAAAGAGGTCAAGATGTCTCTCATGAAAAAGAGGCTGGCTCAGCAGAGTCTTGGTACTTAAGAGATAATACCATATGAAAAAGGAAGAAAGGGGAGAACAGCAACTCATGACATCATTGAGGAAACACATTATGGAAAGAAGGGACAATGAGGATGACAAAGGAGCACAAGAAAGGAATGATTGACAGACAGCAGAGTCCAGCACAGTGCTTGTTTTAATAATTTTATTGCATTTTTAGTGCATGTTGGTTCTTTCTACCATATGGGTCCTAGAGATCAACCTGGTATTGATTGAACTTGTCAGCTGGCATTTTTGACCCCTTGACCCAGCTCTCTGGTCTACACTGCTAGTTTTGTTGATGGTGGTGCTTTTGCTCCTCCTCCTCCTCCTCCTCCTCCTCCTCTTCTTCTCCTCCTCTTCTCCTTCTCCTTCTTCTCCTCCTCCTCCTCCTCCTCCTCTTCTTCTTCTTCTCCTTCTCCTTCTCCTCCTCCTCCTCCTCCTTCTCCTTCTCCTTCTGTTCATTTTACATCTATCTCAATCTAATCTTCTCTTTCCTCTCTTCCTAGTATCTTCCTCCTCTTCTCTCCATCATCCCATTTACCCTTTCTCCTCTGAAAATGGAAGGCCTCCCATGAAATCCTCTTACCTTGGCATATCATGTTGCAGTTATATTGTAGCTTGGTAAGGCATCCCAGTTAGGAGAAAGAGATCAAAGGCAAGCAGCAGTCAGAGATAGCCAATACTCCTGCTGTTGAGGTCCTCCATAAGGACCAAGATACACAACTGTTACATTTGTGCCAAGGGCCTAGGTCCATCCCATGCATGCTTTTTGGTTGGTGGTTCCATCTCTATGGGCACCTGTTAGCCAGTGTTAGTTGATTCTGTATGTTTTCTTGTGCCATCCTTGACCTCTCTGGCTCCATTGATCCATCCTCCCCCTCTTCAGTACGATTCCCAAAATTCTGCCTAATGCTTTTATGTGTCCCCAGGGCTTAGGTCAAAACTCTGTACCACCATACTTAATTTATGCTCTGATAGTGATCAAACCCTGGGCACAGTACATACCAGCCACATACTCTACCAAGCTCCAAATGTATTTTTGACTGTCTACTCTGCAATAGACAAAGTTCTAAAAATGAGGAATCAGTAAAGGTACCAGCAAAGTGGGAACATAGTGTTTACTAGAATACAGAGAAGCCAACATCTTAGTAACCTTTTTTCTGTTCAGTTGTAATGAAACCTTGAGTACAAAAATGGCAGGAAAGAAGTACAGCAAGATAGCCACCAACTAAGAGTCTATTTCCAAAAGGAAGAATCATGGTTTCCAATATTCATTCAGAAGCTCTAAACTATAAAGCTAGCTATCAAAGTGAAGGCTTAGGAAGCTAGAGAAATGATTGGATTGCTAAGAGTGCATGCTTCTCTATTAGAGGAGTGTCTGATTCTCAGCCCTCATGTTCCACAATCCCCTGTAACTCCAGTTGCAAGGGATCTGACCCCATCTTCTGTTACATGCATGCACATACACAGAAGTAACCTATACAGCAAGTTTGGCTTAAATAACAGTGTCGAGAAATAAGAAAACAATGCTTCTCTTTCCTGAAACAGCACAGTAAGGAATCCTTAGGGGTTAGGGGTGTATGTATAAGACAGTATACAAAGAAAGCTCAAACTTTCCAAAGAAACCTGATATGATAATGAGCATATACTGTATACAGGTAAATTTTAAAGCTTATATTATATATCTTACTTTGTAACAAATACAATTTGTAGCACATCATATTTTTTTACCTTACAAATTCACTGTACCGATATTCAAACATGGTGAAGTTTCCTAGAGGCTGCTGCTGCTGTCATCTACTGCTGTCATCGCCTGTTTCTTTCCATTCAGCTTTCCAAATAGGTCTCCCCAGAGTAGCTCTTAGGAGGAGTTACACTGTGGGGTTCTCTCTTGCTGTAAATTCTAAGGCTTATTATAAAGAGGATATTTCTATCCAAATGGCCAGACTCCTTCCTACTTGTTTGGCAGCTTTTATCTTTGTTCACTTTAAGACATCGTGTATACTTTCCTTTCTTCCAAAAGTCTTGTAACTGTGTCACTAGAGCATTGTTTCAGCCAGAACTCTACTCTGTATTTCCAATAGGGAGCACAGAGCACCTGCAGTGGGCACTTTGCTACAAACTCTGTCTTGTCACCATCCTTTCTTAATGAGAAATGAGCATTTTATTGGATCACTTGTAGAAAAATAGCAATTTTTTGGCACTTCCAAATTACAGTTTAATTTCAGAGCCTTCAGGCAAGACTGCCCTGAAAACCCCATAAAGTTTGAAGGAAGGTCTCCTCTTCTCTCAGTTTAAGGAAAGTGTATGTTTATGTTGTCTATTGGATTAGCATGGATTAAGGAAACTAGAAATATGTTTCTAATTCTTTAAGTGCTTGACACTGGACAATCAATTGGTGTACTCTCCCCTGGAGAAGACCAGTTTTATGGATCCCAACTTTGCTCAGTTTTCTGTAGTTCTTTGGGTAGAGTTGAGGTCTCATGGGCTTTTCCCTGTCCAGTTTAACGTGCCTTTGGAATGATCCTTGTTTAGCTCATATTTGGCATCACTTTGGACTGAACAGTTTATACTTAGTAATGTATATGTATATACATAGTGGTAGTTTGAATGAGAACGGCTCCCATAAGCTCACATATCTGAGTGTTCGGTCCTCATTTGGGATTGTTTAGGAAGGATTAGAAGGTGTGGCTTAGTTAGACAAGGTGTTCAAAAGTGCACACCAGGCTTCAACTCTCTAGGGTTGTAGATATAAGTTCTTAACTGCTTATTGTTAATCACTATTCTGATCCAGAGCCATGCCTACCTACCTGTTGTCATTCTTCCTGCCATAATGGAACTCTACTAACACTCTAACACTGTAAGCAAACCCCCAATTAAAAGCTTTTCTCATAGAAATTACCTTGTTCATGATATCTCTCCACAGCAATGAAAAAGTAACTGAGACACATATACATATATACCAGTAACAATTAGTGAAAAAGAGGCCATGAATTTGAAGGAGAATAAGGAGAGTATATAGATGGTTTAGAAGGAGGAAAGGGAAGGAAGTAACATAATTATAATACCAAAAATAAAAATAATAAGTATGTAATAGAATAAGTGTATCGTGTCTGATGTATTTGTGTGAATGTATGTGTGTTTGTGTGAGTGTGTGTGTATGTGTGTGTGTGTGTGTGTGTGTACATGCACATGGCTGTGTGTGGTCAGAGGACAGCATCAAGTGTCAGACCTTGCCTTTCACCTTGCCTTTCATAGACTCTCTTGTTCAACACTAATACTTAAGTCTTGCTATATGACCTCAGAGCTTCTAGGTAGTCCCTAGTCTCTGTTCCTATCTTATGACAAGATTGATAGAATTATAGATACTAGGTACTACATCCAGTTTTCAACTTTTGTTCTGGGCATTCAAATTCAAGTCTTCATGCTTATAACAAGCAGTCTATCCACTGAACCATATCTTCAAATCAGAAACTAGAATACTGCCTAACCAGTAAAGCCTGAGGTTTTTTAAACCCTGGTGTCCCCTTGCTGTCTCTGGGGCTCAGTGACATGGTGAAAAGAAAGAAGTAGAATCAAATTTAAGACTTTGCCTGGAGCCTGCATGGGCTCATTCAGGGCACAGAGAGCAGTCTTTCTGGTGTGCACTCCAATCTTTGTCAGTGGTGTATTCCATAGAGATGTTGATATATAGACACTAGGAGCTTTGGCTAGATTTGGGAGAATATTTTAATAATATCCAAGTATCATGACTTGAAAAGAAATTGTTTGAATGCAATCATTTTGAAGTAGTACCCTAGTTCCAAAGAATAACTTTTCTCTGCTTCTTTTTTTCCCCCAAGGTTCACAGAAATACAAAAGCCATGTGAGATTTCTTGGTACAATTTCTTCAATATTGAAGTCTCAAATTTAGGAGAAAATGTAAAGGGAGGAAAAAGAGGCCTATATTGTGTTGATTGGTTAGCAAATTGAAAAACCACAGGGCGGTTCTGCTTTGGCAAATGAGGCCAGCACAGTGGGAGATAAAGCTGTATGTAAATCACAAGTGAAATTAATACATTTTAAAGGTTATCAGAGCCAAACTGCTGAATCCTACAGTTCACCATCAGTAAATTAAATGTGGGATCTCTAATTTAATTTGTGAGAATTACCAGTCGACTACAAATGTATAGAACAATAAGAACTAACGCTATTTTATGATCCAGGAAGAAGATTTTTTTATTTTCAAAAGAGCAAAATGACAAGAAATAAAGCTGATTCAGAGCCCAAACAACGTTTTTAGGTGAAGCAGTTTGTGGACTTCTGGGGAAAAAAAATGAATACACTTCCGGAGTGTTATTTGCAATTTCTTCATTAAAAATTAACTCAGTTGATCTATCAGAAGACAACTGTCATCCTTGCAAAGTTGATCTGGGTTCAACACACTAAAAGAGGATCCTAATGGAGGGCGTCTGAGGCACAGTGCAGTTTACCTGACACAAGCATCCGCAGGTGGCTCTCTTAGTTCCCTCCTTCCATGTTTTTCATTGACCGTGAAATTCTGAGCTTGTGAAATTGACTGAACAAGAGATGCAACAATGTCTGGGGAAGAAAAAGAAATTCAAATTCTGGAGTCAACAAAAATTTTAAGGATAGAACATGAGACTACAAATAACCTAGGGGGAGCATCTTTCTTCAGCTACTCATTATAAATAATGAAAAAATGTGGGGTGGGGGTCAGAGGCTGTATAGTTAGTGCCACCTGGACAAAAAATCAGTAGTTGGAGCTTGGACTTCTAAATTTTCACTAATTCCCCAATTAAGTGAATTCTGTTGCAAAGCAACTCTTTTGCATAACATGTATTTCTCCCTTATATATACATATTTGGGTTTTCAGTTACTTAATATGTATAACCATGAATTTGTAACTAAACTGACCTACAAGAAGTACATTGTGTGATAAGAGACTGTACGTTTTAGAATCCTGTTTCTCCTTTATGAATCTTTTTCAAGATGTACATAGTGAATTTAGTAATCTTCCTGAGTTGAAAGCTACTAATCATCAGAGAAATGGTCTACAAAGCAGTTTTCTTTTGCTTTACACGTACCTGAAAGATGTACCCACATGGCTCTGGAAAGTATCTCACTACCTAGGGAAATAAAGAATAAAAGCCCAAGATGTATGAATATCGTAAATTTCCAACTGTTTCTGTATCAACTAGTTTTAAAGGAGCCAGTGAGTTGATTTACTGATTTCTGATGGTGTGACAAAGAGAGTCATTTGTATTTTCTGCAGGTGGTGTGGAGCCCTGTCTTCCCTAATCATTTTCTTGGAGAGGCCATATTTGTGTTATTGTTGCTGTTTTATTTTTGTTTTACAGTTTGCAAATGGACTTCTAGCTGTCAAAAATAACACACTGATCCCTTTCCCACTAGGATGGTAAAGCTCAGACTGACACCACACTATGAGTCAGAAAGAACCACGGTGAACACAGGAATTATACTCCAATCCTTTCCTCAGGTGGAGAAGCTGAGGAAGCTTCAGGTGGGGGAGCCCAACAAAGCTTCTCCAGCCTGATTTTCAGAACAAGGCTTCCTAGTGATAATATACCCTTGTGCTTTAAAGCAAGGAATCATCTGTCTGCAGGGATGGAGATGATGGGCAGGCTCTCGGTCTCAGTGTATAATGAAATCCCAGGTCTGAAACTTGCTGTAATCACTGCAGAATTGTTGCACCTGTGTGTGCTGTGTTTTCCTCTTCTGCACTGAAGGCATCAAATAGTCCCTATTATATCAGGTTGTTGTAAAGATGAATAAGCGTAGCTCAGTAACTGGCTAACAGTAAGGATGAAATAATTGGAAGTATTTAGGAAGAGGAAGAGTCTGAGAACAAGAGTAGAAAATGCTGAAAAGAAAATACTGGTCACAGAGAAATATTCATCCAAGCATTATCTCAGGTCTACAAAGAAGTACCTATAAAATAAGAAAAACTTTGATAATCATTTTCCACATTTTGGTTCATTGCTGAAGGAAGTGAAGGCAGAAATTCAAACAGGGCAGGAACCTGGAGGTAGAAGCTGATACAGAAAACCTGGAGGGTGCTGCTTACTGGCTTACCTCACATGGCTTGCTCAACTTGATTTCTTATAGAAGCGAGAACTACCATCCCAGGGATGGCATTGACCACGATTGCCTGGTCCATCCCTCATTAATCCGTATCCAAATACTTTGGTAATTAAATTATATAATAATTTAAATACTTTCTCAAGAATAAATAAATAAATGCTTTCATAATTAAATATGTATAAGCCTGAGCAATACTAAGCATCCTCTTCACTGAAGTTGTATACACCAACTGCTATTGCTAGCATTCTTTTTTATTAATGGATACTGCCTGATCGGCTCTGCAGGTCCCATACATTTGTCCAGTTTGTCCAACCAGTACTTTTACTGGTTGGTTTTGTGGGTCTGCTTGACAAGCTAGAGTCATCAGAGAGAAAAGAGCCTCAGTTGAAAAGATGCTCCATGAGATACAGCTGTATGTCATTTTCTCAATTACTGATCAACGTGGAAGGTCCCAGGCCATTGTGGTTGATGTCATCCCTGTGCTGATAGGCCTGGCTTCTATTAGAAATCAGGTTGACTTTCTATCCTTTGAGTGGGATGTAAAGTGAATGAGTAAAAAATTAATTAATTAATTAATTAATTAATTAAAAAGAGAAAGCAGGTTGGACAAGCCATGTAAAGCAAGCCAATAAGCAGCATCCTTCCATGGTCTCTGTGCTCCTGCCTCCAGGTTCCTTCTTGGCTTGAGTTTATGTCCTGACTTCCTTCAGTGATGCACCGAAATGTGAACATTTAAGCTGAATAAACCCTTTCATCCCCAACTTGTTTTTTCGTCAAATAGTTTGATTGCAGCAACGCAAACCTTGACTAAGACAGTTCATGTATAAAATCCTCAAGATTTGTCTTACTTCTGGAGTTCACACTATAGTCAATAGAAAATATATCTTCATCAGATTTGTTATAGGAATGTACCTAAGTAATTACAGAGGATGAGAACCAAATAGAAACAAGGTATTATTCAGTCATAGACAAAATGACCATCTGAGGACAAGAAAAGATAAAATAATTCACTCTTTGTTCTCCACAACACTTTTCTGCTATCAACCCTTCATATGATTTGATCATACCCACTCATGATTATTAGTGCAAAACTTGTTTATGCAGTTTATCAATTAAATGGTAATTTATTACAAAATATTCTCAGATATATCCCAATATCATGTTCTACCAGCCATCTGGGCATTTCTTAGCCCGATCAATTTGACATAAAAAAAATTAACCACAAATTTGGATTTTTAAAAATCAGACTTCAAGGCTGGGCAGTGGTGGCACTCACCTTTAATCCCAGCACTTGGGAGGCAGAGGCAGGTGGATCTCGGAGTTCCAGGCCAGCCTGGCCTACAGAGTGAGTTCCAGGACAGCCAGGGCTACACAGAGAAACCCTGTCTCGAAAAACCAAACAAAACAAAACAAAACAAAAAAATCACACTTCAGGATTTGGGAAGTGACATAGTTGGTAAAGTATCTGGTGAATGACCCAGAAGACATGGATTAATTTGCACAGCACCCATGCGAAAAGCCAAGCTTTGTGGCATATTAGTGTTGGTGGGGGTGGGTGGTAGAAGGAGGCATATGCTCAGAGATCCTTGACTAGCTAGTCTAGCCAATCAGTAGGATCTAGGTTAACATAGAGTCCTAGTCTCCACAAATTAGTCAAAAAGCTAAACAGTAAAATACTTGATGTTGGCCCATGACTTCTATATGTACATGCACACCCACAAGCTTAAGATTCTGCACTCAAACAATCACATATGCAAGAACAAATCTCATACTAGACACAGACACACACAATGCCTCTCTCTCTCTCTCTCTCTCTCTCTCTCTTTCTCCCCCTCCTTCCCTCCCTCTCTCTCTCTACCTACCTACCTAAAGAAAAAATGTTTTCTATATCCTTACTTAACCTAGAAAACATTTCATCCATATACTTTTCCCACCCAAAGTAATATATGCAGCTCTAAAGGGGATCCACACACTCCCTTTCCTAGTACTGTCCCCTCTGTTGGAGCCAAGCCATGGAAATAGAATGAAAATGGCAATAATGGTCTCAGTGCATTGACCCCATGCTAATTCCTTGAGCATCTTTTGTTTTGGCTCATCTCACTGTGAGTTCATTCAAAGTCAGCACCATCTCATTGGCCATTGGGCCACCACTTACCTTCTTCTGTCCTTTACAGCTAACATCAAAGCCACATCTAAAATCTGAGGGCAACAAAAAATTTGTTTGTTGTTGTTGTTGTTGTTGTTGTTACTTATGGTAGATTCCTTGCTTTCAAGTTCCTCAAAATGTATAAATCATACCCAGGCAACAGACACTCAGCCTATAAAATTTACATTGCTTTAGCCACATGATACAGTTCTTGCCAAAATAAGTTTACCTAAAATAGAATTACTTCTTAGCTGCCTGTCTTCACCACCACCACCACCGCCTACTCCTCCCTTCTGCATTTATGTCTGTGCAGAGCTTGTATGCCTGGTACCCATGGAGGCAGAAGAATCAAATGCTCATCACAAACCTGCTAACAACTCTATCTGACTGTTTCCATCACTCCACTCACTCTCCTTTACTCTTACTCATTCTTCTCTGAGGTTGTCAGTCTGAAGGAGGTAAGAGTGTGAGAACATTTGTTCCACTCAAGCTGCTCTCTAGGAACTACAGGCCATTAGAACTGCTCCCACTCAGGTGGGGAAGCACATCCAGAAGCATTTATAGAGTTATCAGAAGAACCAGAGGTGTTTCTGGAAAACCAGTGTATAAGAACCAAGTGATGCAAAGAAAGACAAATATAGGTAGAGAGGAAGAAGAGAAAGTATGAACAACAGTGTCTGAAACCCAAAGGAAAGGAAGTCTGGGACAAGAGGAACAGCCAATGGGACAAAAAAAGGTAATAGTGGTCAGCGAGGCCAAGTAAGAAAAGTGTATGAGTGAGGGTTCTATAGAGGAACAGAACTTATAGAATGAATATATATCTAATACTAGATAGATAGATAGATAGATAGATAGATAGATAGATAGATACAAATGTATATAGATATAGACATCTATATCTAATATATATATATATATTCTATCTACATATCTGTGTGTGTGAGTATCTTTATATGAAAGATTTATTGTAATGTTTTACAGGCTATGATCCAGCTAGTACAACTATGGCTGTCTACCAGTGAAAGGTGTAAGAATCCAATAGTCATTTGGTCCATGAGGCTGAATGTCTCACCTGGTCATTAGTATAGTCCAGAATCCCAAAGAAGTAAGTACTCATATTAGTGAAGATATATTCACTAGCAAGAGCAAGCAGGCAAAGAAAGAGCAAGCTTCTCCATATACTTATATAGGCTGATTGCAGAAGGTGTGGCCCATATTAAATGTAGATCTTTCTACCTTAAAGATCTGGATGACAGGTTGATCTTCCCATCTTGAAAATCTAGATTCAGAAATTTGTCTTCTGAGTTCAAACGAGTTAATTAAGAAAACATCCTTCATATATATGCTCAGCCATTTGGATTTTAGTTGATTCCAGATGCAGTCAAGTTCAAGTCAAGTATTGCAATCACAGAAAGAGCTGAATTTTTAAAATTAGCACGGAGGAGGCCATTGCCAACCTTATGTAAAGGTAGAAATAAAACCAAGGTTTAGGGGATTTCAGAACAAATCTAAGTGGATAAAATACAGGTAACAGGCATAGACAGCTCAATGTAGGGACTATGAAACCAAAAAGATCACTATAGCTGTAGCCAGAATTTAATATTGGCTTGAATGGAGAATTTTTCATTTCTGTGTTCATTTTTATATTGGAGAAAGCTGCATGTATTTATATCCTGATCGAAATGAACACATAGAGGTGATGAGCTAAAGGTTCATACGGGAGTCCAGGAAGCAGCCATGGCAGACAATTTCTGACAGAATGAAACATTTTCCTATTTCTGCCCTCGAATGCTGTCACATATGAAGAAATGTGTTTTCCTCCACAAATCCCCCATTAGAAATCTGACCACAAAGTCTGTCTAGAGCTGGCAACTCTATTTCTAAGTGAGTCAGTCTAGGCAGGACAGCAAGGAGAATTGTCTTCTGTGGCCTATTTTAAGGAGAAGCATAGTCACCCGTCTCATGCCTTTGACATTCACCCTTGAAACCAAGTTAGATTTCAGCATTGGGGCAAAGTTTACAGGGCCGTGATGATCCAGCACTTCTAGAAAAGAAGGAATATACACACATAATTATTTGGGCATACAACCAGAAACAAATAAATACAGGTTGTCCAAATGTTATTTTGTTTTTACATGTTTGTTTTGCTTGTTTGTTTGTTTGTTTGTAAAATCATGGATGCATAGCACTTGGAAAACCTGGAATGACTTAGTTCAAGTTGAATAAATTATGACATAATGAAAACTTAGAATAATACCAGAGCACAAAGACATGAATCACAGAGTCTTTTTTCCATACAGTAATTCATTCCCACCTCAGAGAAATGGTGGGAGATGGGAGAAAAACCAAAGTAGATTAAATTTGTCTCGAAAACATTGCCTTAATTCTCACAGTTCCACAGAACAGTGATATTTATCTCCTTCTTCTGCCAGCTAGCTTCAGAGTGAAGAAGATGACACAGAAGTATATGTTTGAGATTAGATATGCTTCCTAAGTCTAAAAACCATATTGGAACCAACAACAGAGATTTTCTTTTTTTATTTTCTATTTTGTAGCAGTGAATACTTATTAAGGCCATGTCTAGTTCAAAATTTAATTACTATGAAAAATCAGAGGCAGTGAAGAGAGAGGAATATAAGGAGCTGACCATTATTTTCCTAAGTCTTCAAAGACTTGATAATATGAAAGAAACTGAGCTCTGAGGTTTCTCCAGACACCAGTTGTCCCCACTTGTGCTTGCTAACTGGAGTCATCAGAGGAGCTAAGACAAATCGCAGATCCCTAGGCTCTGCTGTAGCCTAACTGAATCAAACCCTCCAATAGACGGGCTATACAATTACATGTCTAAGTTTTTAAGCATTCTGGTGAATTCTTAGATTCTTCATTGTTTTTGTTTGTTTGTTTGTTTGTTTGTTTTAGTTTGGCATTCAGATCAGATGTGGAGTTCATTTTCTTTAAGTCCTCGAAATTGTACTCTGTATGTACAAGTATCTTATAATACAACAGTCCTATGAAAGTACTCCCTCACAAAGCAAAAACCAAAGAAAACAAATCTCAAGCTCCTGCTGCTGTGTGGTAGTCAACCATTCTCTGCGTTTATGTGGTACAGCAAGGCTTATGTTGCATCACTTATATTGTCCAGTAGAAATAATAGAAGCCATGTATGTGCCTTTAATTCTTGGTGTCAGTGGCTTCCATATAAGCAGGAACTCCTTGTGGCAGATGAGGCTCAGAAGGCAGATGAGCACCAAGCTGCCAGTCTCTTATGCCAGAGCCCCCTGTGTATTATTGCTGGTATCCATGTGTAACCGATTGTATTGTGCACTGAGCGGGAAGATAATATATACATGTGAAGTGATGATTTACAAAAGGGTGCTCAAAACTCCTTGACCAACAGGAGGAGAAAACTGTGAAACAAAGTTGTGCTGTCAAACTCAAAATCCATATATAGATATGCCTTTCCCTTTTTTCCCTCCAAAGGTCTTTTTCTTGGAGATATAACTCGATTTCTGCCTTATCATCTAGATATTTGCTGATTAATTACTAAAATAGTTTATTCACAAATTTCTATCTAATCCTCACTCGTTGATTTTCTTTTTGAAAAATCTCATTTTATTTTTATTTTTCTAAATTAATTATTTTATTTCTTTATATTCCAAATGTTGCCCCCTCCCAGTGCCCCATCTCAGAGTGGTTCACCCTACCCCACTTCCCTTTTGTCTGGGAGAGGATGCTCCCCCTCTCACCCCCTTGGGCATCCCCCTTCCCTGGGGCATTGAGTCCCTACAAGATTAAGCACATCCTCTCCCACTGAGGCCAGACAAGGCAGTCCTCTGCTACATATGTGCCAAGGGCTGTGGACCATTCCATGGCTCTTTGGTTGCTGGGTTAGTCTCTGGGAGCTCTAAGAGGGTATGTATTAGTTAACACTGTTTGTCTTCCTATGGGGTTGCCATCCCCTTCAGGTCCTTCAATCTTTCCCCTAATTATTCCATAGGAGTTCCCTTCTTCTGTCCAATGGTTATCTGTAAGTCTCTGTATCTAAGTCAATCAGCTGCAGGTAGAGCCTCTCAGAGGACAGTCATGCTAGGCTCAGTCTGCATGCACAGCATCAAATCAGTAACAATGTCAGGGTTGGGTGCCTGCCTGGGATGAATGACAAGTTAGTTTCTCTGTACAAAAATCCATCAACAGCAACTAAAAACCCCATTTTAAATTTTTGTTTTAGAGTTTCATTAAAATATTTTTGACTTTTGGGGTCTTTCTATGATTACTTTTACTTCTTTTTAAAGTTTATCCTTCCTTTCACTATTACAGTTTTAAGAAAAGTATGTGGCTATATAAAACTACGTGATTTAAGATCTTAACAGCAACAAGAAGCCTAAAATATAAACAAAAAATGCCAGCAAATTCTTTGCATGATTTTCTATGACACAATTGTTTTCTATGAGGCTGTTCTTATTGGGAGAGAAAGAAGCAACCAGAGAAAGTGACGATGATAGATGCATTAGGTGATTAATGTATTGTTTGGTTGGTGGCTCATCTGTAACAAGTGAAAATGGGTTGCTTATTTATTCAAGAGTATGCTTTTTGAAACCAATTTAATACTAAAAAATAATCAAAAGACTAAAGTCCTAACTAGCATAGCCAAAAATGGAAAATGATTTATCTGAGGGGTCACCTCAGACCAGATGTTCCAGCAGGAAATGAATTGCCATTCTAGAGTCAGTTTTACATACAGGGCAATGAAACTAGCCATTTTTATCTCATGGGCCCAACAGTTTGGCAGAGTGATCAAGCACGTTGCCCAGCAGTATAATTCTCACTTCTACTTGCTACCTGGGTGGTAGGGAGTGATACTAAAGCATTAGTGTTCAGCATCTTCCTTTGTTAAAAAAAAAAAGGGATGCAAATAGTCCCTATCTCCTGGAGATGTTATGAAGTTTCAAACACCTCAAACTTCAGGTGAGGCTCATAAGCCAAAGATTGCATTACAATTCTTAAAACATGGAACATTGTCATTCAAGACATATTGTATTCAGACGGAGCTTGATTGGTCTATACCTACATGGAGGAGAGGTGAGAATGGTTTAACTAATGCATTTCCCTTATACTTTAGTCACTGTATCAGCATTTTTAGGTGATACTGGATTAAAAAGAAAGTGAATCGAGCATGAATGGTTCTCTGCCAAGATGTTACCATGTAGAGCCAGTGTAGAGCAGGAGAGATCATCACTGTCACATCAATAGTTACTTGAGCAACAGCTCTATTGTATGCTTGGATACCCTAACGAGTCATCTAATCTCTCTAAACCTCGGCTCACACCAAAGTAGCTTGTAAGCATGTCTCTAGTTGCGGGTGTTACTCATCCCCACCATCATCTTCATCATCTTGGGAGAGAAGATAGCATAGACACACTTGGATAGGTTGGATTTTGGAGAAGCCAGAAGCCATAGGACACATGGGGAATGATTTACAAAAGACGGCAGTTGTTTGAGCCTTTCAACTTTATCTGTGTCCCTCTGCATATCTTCCCATCAGGTTCTGTTAAATAGAATACTTAGTCAATTGATACATACCATGGGATCACTTCTATGGATTGGACACCTTTCAGTGCAAACTGTTAAGTACTGAAAGGATCTAGCAACAATCCTGCAGAATTGGGAACAAACATTGTACATAGATCAACAGTTCTTACTGTAGGTCATAATCCCTTTGGGGGTCAAACAGCCCCCAAAGTTTCACAGGAGTTATGTAAGACCATCAGGAAAAAAAAACAGAAATTTGCATTACTATTCATAGCAGTAGCAGAATTACAGTTATGAAGTAGCAATATTATGGCTGGGGGGATGGTCACCACAACATGAGGAACTGTGTTAAAGTGTTGCAGCATTAGGAAGGTTAAGAACCACTGACATAGATGTAAACAATACTTATGATCTAAGAAACGACTGAAAAAAGAAAATATTTAGCATGAGAGTCAGTGTGAGGACATTTTATCCAGAGTCCAAGAAAAGCCCATTTTACAGGTAAAATTGTCCTAGAGGCAAGAGGAACAATCCTCACAAGGATTTGTAAAACACACATGAACATGACAGGGTTTTGTAAAGAAAGGTGTCCAAGTAAAACTGGTTGTATTTGTTGCATTTAGGATATATATCCATAAATTTGAAAAAAGCAAGACATTACAGTGGAGGAAATGGAAAATAGAAGTCATATAACTATATTATAAGCTCAAAATAAAATAATGAAGAGTTTTTACATAAATAAAAAAAAAGCTTGTAGTCTAGTTCTGGGCAGCTATGTCCACTGCTCACATTAAACATAATAGAAAGGGCAGCAGAGCCAGGTAGAGAAGGGGTTTCTAAGCCATCCAAGAAGTTTCATGAAGCCCTAGGTATTGAGGGTTTCGTAACCCACTTCAAAACCCACTTCATGGTTTCAAATGATTTGTCGGGGGCTGTTACTAAATAGGCTCTGACCAAGAGTTCAAAAGAGCCATTAAAATGTAACCCTACTCAATTCTTCCAGCAGGATGCCTGATCAATGCTTGAAGTAAGGATTTTGCTCGCTCACAGTGTTCAAGTTCTCCAACCAGATTCTCATATAGGCATAGAAATGTTTGCTAGTGGTAGAGGTATAGGGTCCAGGCTAGCCTTGAGAATTCTAACACTGACTTCTAGGTATAAGAGCAAATTCATATCATACTTGATCATATACATAGTCAAATATATACATCATGCATACACACACACACACATATACACATCATAAATGTTAACCATGTAAATATATGCATCCTTTATCTAATACTAGATTTTTCACACTCATTATTTCTATTTGATTTCCTAGTAGGTCCCAACAACTAAGACTAAACTCCTTGGATGCATGCATTAGGCTCCTGTGAGTCTAAATAACTACAGAGATATGAAGGTACTAAACACTTAAGAATAACATGAATCCTTGCCATGCTTCCACTCTTGGATATGCAGAGTGCATACAGTGAGAAGTCTGTTAAAAGGTTGAGTCAGAAGCATGTCCTAGACATCTGAAAAGACTTCATGAGCCCCTCTCAACCTTCTCACGACCTTGGGAACAAGGAACTTTGTAAGTTTGTAACTTTGTAAATGTTGCTAAATCCAACATTTGTGATTTTATATTTGAGTGATGTACAGTTCCCTACATCACTGGACTGAAAGCATACAATAATCAGAATGACAGTAGTCAACAGTAGCCCAGACAACTACAAGGAGTTTCTCGGGATTTAATGAGAGATGGAAAAGCAGCTTCTCTTCCAAAGTCGAGGTTTTGTGGTAGTAGAGATGGCACATGTAATTTGGAAGCCAGAGGTAAGACTGCTTGAGCATCATGCTAAAGAGTTAGGGGAAGTGAGCTCTGTTAATAAAATGCAGTAATGAACATGTTCACTAATTGTATAGTTTTTAAGTGACACTGTTTTTCTTTTTCATTTTCCTGTTTGTTAGGAAGATGTAGGCATGCATTGGAAACACTAATTCTAATTATTACTATAAGTGGGAGTTTTTGGCACAAGGTCAAGAAATAACAGGAGAATGTGTGAATCTCACTATTGAGATTCACTGAGCCTAATCATTTGAATAAAGCCAGTTTACTTTTTTTTCTGTCTCTGGACTGTTCAGTGTTCTGGACAACTCTAACATAATCAGGCTGTTCTCTGGTGTATAACCACTTCCTGCTGACTCAGGGCAAGCTTGCTTCCTCTGCCGTTTATTAAAATGAAACATTCATATTAAATCACCATTTTTTTTAGTGATAAACCGAATATACATTAGTAATGACATTGTTAAAACTATTCTGTTTAAAATGAACTCTCACACCAGCATGTTGCAAAACAGCACAGACAAATCTGTCTAATTTCTCTGGCGATGGTTTGTGAAAAGCTTGCACATCTTTCTGGCACCCTTACAGAAGAGGATTTGATGTGTGTTTGAGGAGACAATCGAAGTTTTTATGGCCATAAAAAATGAATACTGTTTCCACTACTCCACATTGCAAATAATGTATAATTCATGTTTTTTCATTAACATGCAAATGTGAAATAGTGTCTTCTATGTTTGCATCTACTAATAATCTATTAAATATTTAGAAGCATAATAAAGAATACTAAAAATATTTGGTCTGGGCACTGTTTAAGGACAATGTTCCCTTATTTGTTTTTTATTTATCCACATATTTACACATGTAAAATGTGGAAGAAACAGACAATTCACTAACTGGCAAATGTAAAATAAGATAATAACTTGTTTATGTTGTTCTCAGTGTTTTTCGGAGCATTTCCACAAAGACTGTATTTGCCAAACATAGCACCAATCATAACAGCCTGGTATTAGCCCCATTTCATAGATCAGAAAACGAAGACAGTGTTTTACTGAAATTGCTTTGTAAATATTTAGTCTCCTAGCCAGCACAGCCTCTTAGCTACCATTCTTTCTAATTCATTTTAGTGAAAGACTGTAATAGAATCTTAATATAAGATCATAGATTTTCTGATCTTTGATAAATATGTATCTATACAATCACACACAGATTACACTGGCTTTAGGAGATAGGATTTTTCAGTGTCATTTCTAGAGAGCCAGAAGTTCTCATTGTTTGTTCAACAGATATTTTTAACTTATTTATTTTAATACTTTGATTATGTGAATATGTCTGTATGAAGGTATATCTGTACATATGAGTGTATGCGCTGGCAGAGGTCCAAAAAGTCTGTTAGATCACCTGACCACAACCTTACATTGGATCTAAGAATTGAATTTGAGTCCTCTGCAAGAACAGTATTTGCTCTTAACCTCTGTGCGATCGCTCCTGTCTTACAAATATTCTTTGAAGAGAGTATCTTGTTCCTGTGTGGTTGTCAATTTTCTGTGAACTTGCTGGGAATCAGTGAGGCATTAGGCACTAAGAGGCTATCAACAGTAGGGCTTTAAAGTCCAAAAAGCACTCCCAGAAAGGAAATTACTATTGCGAAGGGAGTACTGTATCAGGAACCATTAGTATGGTACTAAAACATGTAAATACAAGGAAGAGTAATTGGCCAGAGAGAGAGGATCTAGGTAGATATCTCTCTAATTGATGTCTACTTGATCAATTAGAGAAAGGTCTACCTACTTCCTAGTCTTAGTTCTTAGTCTAGCATGGGAATGCCCAGAGTCTTCCATCTTCCACATTAGCAGGTCTATTGGAATTGTCTTCTGCTCTTCATATTTAGGCAGTCATGTTGATGAGAGTTGATTGGTATAGCTTCTCTAATCCATAAAGAGCTCTGGATTCAGGTTCCTGTGGTTGAGAGAAGCCCACTCAGGTGGTGTATAAAGAAGTTTAATCTTAGATACCATATGGGTATCTTAACTTAAGGGAAGGATGATTAACTGATCCTAAATTTCAACAAATTAAGGGAATAAATTTGCATAGAAAAGAATAATGGGAATATTTGTAGAACATTCAAACTTTAACATTCTGGAAAAACGTTTAGAAGCAGCTGCCTCTTTTCTGTATATAATTAAAATCTAACCGTAAAGAATCAGAGACTTAAAAAGTACAAAATTAAATCACACACAAAGTCTGTATTTCTCATGAACTTCTATACAGATAGAATAACCATTGTGAAGCTGTGGAGCTTCACATTGGATTTTACAGTTTTACTATCAATTATATTTTTATGTACTTATCGATCACACAAAGAATAAACTCAATGGCAGATTTGAAACTAGAAAAACAATTAGCTTTACACATGTTTTATGATTCATGTCTCCATTGCCTAGATTTCACATTTTCTCACCTACTAATACTGTAGAATTCCTCAAATATAAACATTGATGCTTTTCTAACCTGAGAACTGTCCCCTCTACTACAAACATTAGGACTCAAATCCAGTAGAAATAAGACAGGATATAAAATACCATTGTTTTATTGTAGTTCTCTGAAAAATTCTGTCACAGTACAAGGCATAGAAATTAGAAACATGGCTCAAGCAGGACTTACATTAGGGCTACTCATTGTTCGCAACTGTTTGTACAGTAAGAGCCTGGGAAACACATACTTCTTGCCATCTCTAGACAAATAAACAAAAAATTTTTATTAGTATTTTTTTATTTTTCAAATTAATATAATTATATAATTTCCCCCTTCCCATTCCTCACTTAAACCCTTCCCATTCAGCTTTGCTTCCTTTCTCTCTATTCAGTTCATGGCCTCTTTTTTTTTTTTTTTAAATCATTGTTATATACTCAGGGATAACCATTTGGCACTGGGAAACTAACTGGTGTGATCTTCCCTGGGGTAGAATATTTCTTCTACTCTCAGAATTTTATAGTTGCCTGTTGTTCTTAGTCTAGAGTTTATATATCATGATGAGACCTGATTGGTGTAGCTTCTCTGACATTTTCTCAACATATACAATTGCATTATAAGCTTTCTGTTCCTCTGACTCTTATAATCTTTCTCTCCTCTCATCCCTAGTGATCCCTGAGCCTCACGTGCAAGAGCTGTGTTGTGGATATATCAGTTAGGACTGGGCTCCATACGTCTGCATTTTGATGTGTGTAGTTTTCTGTAATGGTCTCATTATCTGTGACAAAAAGAAATTTTCTTGATGAGTATGGGGAACTATACTTCTTATGATCTAATGATAAATATTTAGAATAATGTACATGCTGGTTTAGTAAAGTGGCAGCTGTAGTTTTCTTTCATGATCCATGATTTCACTAGTCCTGCATAGTTAGCTAGGTTTCCTCTATCAGGTATGATTTCCTTGTTGCTCACATTTTAAGTCCAATTAGAGAGCTGTTGTTTCCCACCAAAGCATGGGTACTACTATTATACATTTATGCTATAGGTTTATTGGTTGCTTCTACCCTGTGGAAGCTTCCATGGTATCTTCTAGTAGTCCCGAGGGAGGAAGCTTTCAGGTCAGATCCATCTCCAGCATAATTAACTTTAAAAATACATTTTCAAATCAGAATTGAACAGAAGAAATTTGTTGTAACATTTCACTACCATCATATTACTGTTATAGATCAACCTATCTCTCTGGAGAATATCTTTCTATATGGATGCCTTTATTTTCATGGGATATTTTGTTGTACATACTGTAGGCTCCAGATAGGTATAGTACAACTCATTGGAGATCTGGGCAAGCAGAAGATTCTTCCTACTGTCAAGGGAAGTCAACTAATGTTCTAAAATATTTTTTTAACTTTAAATGTGATGACATTTTAGAAAAAATGTTATTGTGGTAGCATAGATGTGACAACCAGGATTGCAAGGGGAAAAACAATGGAGGAGAGTGAAGGGAAAATCACGGTAGTCATTAGCATGGGTTTCACAATGAAAAGCAGTGATATTGGTGAAATTGATGTCTACTCATTATTTTTAAGAGATTCTGAGAAATCAAAAATATCTCCCAGTTTAGATAAAACAAAAAAATAATGAGAGTCAGACCACTGGCATAGGAAAGAGAACCTGTAATGTTATGGATGTTCCACTATTGGAGACCATTGCCTCTCAGGCATTGTGGGTACAGTTTACCCTCATCACCCATAAAAAAAAAAAAAGAATTGAGATGAGAATCACATACAAGAATTTAAGAATTCATCTTTCACTTTAGGAAATGTGTATTCTATACAAAGTTCAGGTTTAGTGCAGCAGAGGTATAGATGCAACCAATGACATTCTTGAGACTCTTGGATGTTTCCAAATACTGAGATGGTTAGAATGCATGTCTCTAAATGTATTCTTCTAGAGAAGTGTAGTAAAGGTATGAAGATCATTCATATAGCAGCATATAAATGGATTAGGAGAAGAGCACAATGTAAGGTTATGATCTGATGTCCAGACAGAATGAATGATATGAAGCATATCTTTATTATGGACATTCAGAAACAATGGAGCTAGGCACCACCTAGAGCAATTGTGCTTGCCTCATCTTACTTTAGTAACATGATTTTCCATATCTCATCCCACTATGTATTATCATGCCATATACATTTACTTTAGTGTGTAAAAGTAACTGTGTGTGTGTCTAGATGTAGCTAACTCTTCTTGCTCAACACAACTAGGGACATCTCCATAAAAATACACAACAGCGCTTCAAGGCAATGGGATCAGAGCAGCTGGGTGAGACTTAATCGGGAACATTTAAGACATGGAGACAACAAATATAATCATATTTTACCTTTGGATATTTGTAAAGGAAAGTTTATGTATAATCAGCTTCTTGGACAATTTGAGAAACATGTCTTCATCTCCTCTCTTATTTTTGTTACCCAGGCATATCTATGATGATTTATCCAGTAATTACACAATAAGTGCAATTTAGCATTTAATTGTTGGGGCAAAACATGTTTAAATTTTTGCATTACAAAACCCATGAGAAAATATATTTCTACCTATTTTATTTTATTTATTCTTTTTGTCCTAGTCCATGAGTTCTGCTTGATTTACATATCTCTGCCAGCTGAAAATTATGTCTGTTCCTTTGGTCCAATTTCGAAGTTCCCAGCATTAGCAGTATGACCACAGAGATCTACGATTTGATGTTCTATTTGATTTTTGTGTGTTTGTTTTAATGGAAAAGTAGAAAGGGAGGGGAATATTTGATTTGCTGTCTCGCCAACACAATTCTAAAAAGCATTAAGCTGAAACTGGTACAAGTGTTTATTTTCTGACTCTCTCTTGTATAATGGGAACAGTCAAGACCTGAACATGAGTCGATATAAGGTTTGTGGTTTTTTGATAAGCACATCAGCCAGCAGATAGAATAAACCCCAGTGACAGCTGTGATGGTTCTTGGAATCCGACAGCCTTCAATCACATGTTCCCTGTAGCGTATGGACACAGTGGTAGAACAGGGTCAAGGCTTAAGGCAGATGTTGAATGTCTCTGAGCTATGTGAAATTTCTCTCTGTGGACCCGTGCCTAACAACCATTACATCAAACCACAGGTACAATGAAGCCCATTTTCCTGTTTGACATAGTACTGTGGTTACTCTGGAGGAAAAATCTTACGCTATTGCTGGCTGGGAAAGACATCTCTCTAAAAGCTGAAGGATTTCAAACATAGAATCCGGAACACTTGGGGCTATTCCAGTCACCAGGCTATAAAGCAATGATTTTTCCCTGGTGTTATATATCACTCGTTACACTGTAATGTCTTTAAATGAGGAAACTTAACATAGTAATAATCCTAGCTAAAAACTACTTTATAGTTTATAGTTTATAACATTTCCATGGATATGAGTCTGCTGAATGCTAACTGCTGTTACAGTAAATACTCCTTTTTTTCATGAGGGAGCCTGGCCACCTCACTGATTGATTTGCTGAGCAATCAGGTCATGTTTACTGTGAGCCTCTGATAAAAGAATAAAGACATCTAGAGCCAGAGTGTTTCCAAATATCAGTTAAGTGCCAGGAAATACTGGGTGAATAGAAGTTTTCTAGGTACTGTAGAGAAACTAAGAGGAAAAAAATATAAAGCGCATGGACTCAATGCACATTCTTAGACAAATTAAATTGATTATAAGGGTACTAATAGAAAAAAAACACTCGAGGAAAGGCTAAGAAAAAGTATTGGATAAGGCAAATGCTTAATAATTTTAATATGTAAGCTATAATCTTGACAGTCTATAAAGATGATTATACTTCATCTTATTTTATAGCCCCAGAGAAGGCCCTGTAGTTAAGAGTGTAATCCTATCAGAACCTAAACCTAATCTAGTCTCATAACCAGAATGCTCACCTGAAACTAGAAACAGGATGCAAATGTATTTGACCCTGAATAGAGTATCATCTAATTGTGTGTGTGTGTGTGTGTGTGTGTGTGTGCACATGGTGTACACACCACAAGAATGGAGGCCAGAGTCCACTTTGGGTGTCATTTTTAGATATAATGTCCAAAATATTTTTGAGACTGGTCTAACACTGGCTTGAAAATAGCTCATTATATTAGGCTGGCAAGCCCATGAGCCTTAGGGAGTCCCTGTCTCCATTAACCCAGCAGTGGAATTATATATTCATGTCACTACAGCTAGCTTTGTAAGACAGGTTCTGAGGGTAGAACTTGAGTCCTCATGCATGCTAGACTATCATTGTACCAACTGAGCCATTTCCTAAGCTTGCTCTATAATACATTGTGAAAAACCAGGAAAGAGAAAAAGATACTGGAATTGTACCTCTGGTGTTTAATGTGGGTTAACTCTAGGAAAAATAAGTGTTTTCCTGAAAGAATTCTACAAAGATCCCAACCAACAAATCGTTGTAGCTTCACCACGTTGCCTCCAATATGAAAAGGAGTTGTTATCAAAAGGAACCCAAGCCCATGAAGTTTTGTTACTTTGCAAGATGTTCCACAGCAGTTACCTCTGGAGAAACGTTCATCCTGAAAACATCTAGGGAAGAAAACTCTGGAAAATAGAGGGAAAACTTGCATTATATACTGCTATATTTTCTTGATACTTTTTCATATCGTCATTGGTTTCAGAAAACCATACAAACTCTTAAATGACCAGAAGAATCCATTTAAGAAATTAAGAAGAAAAAGGGGAGGGGGGAAGAGAAGGGGAAGATGGGGGGAGAGGAAGAGTGAGAAAGAAAGAAAGAAAGAAAGATATATCGCCTGTTAGCCAGAGAGAGAGAGAGAGAGAGAGAGGGAGGGAGGGAGGGAGGGAGGGAGGGAGGGAGGGAGGGAAGGAAGGAAAGAAGGAAGGGAGGAAGGAAGGAAGGGAAAGAAGAAGGAAGGAGGGAAGAGAGACACAAGACAGACAGAGACAGAGAGGAGGAACGAGCTCCTTTTTGGTTATGAGGAAATATTCATTTTCCTTCAAATCATTTTCACAGCAATGTGTACACATTTGCATATTGTAACTTTCCTTGTTTTTTTCTCTTTCCCTAAGTATCTGTCCTATAGCCTATGAGAACAATGATGACAAACTGATGTATTTGAATAGATTAGTGACATTATAAAGTTGTACTGAAGTATCTTTTATAGCTTAAACTTTTGTGACTATTAAAAATGTAACTGCAGCCGGCGGTGGTGGCGCACACCTTTAATCCCAACACTTGGGAGGCAGAGGCAGGCGGATTTCTGAGTTCGAGAGTTCGAGGCTAGCCTGGTCTACAGAGTGACTTCCAGGACAGCCAGGGCTACACAGAGAAACCGTGTCTCGAAAAACCAAACCAAAAAAAAAAAAAATGCAACCTCAAGTGCTGCCTGTGGAAATCAATCATATGCCCATGAACAAAGATTTCTAATCCTAGAAATAAACTTATGAAATAGCCCAAAGCATCATACCTTGTATATGCATGTGTGTGCTGTGCATTCCTGTGTGTATACATGTTAACATATGTGTGTGCACAAGTGTTTTGTGTGATGAAGGCTGAAGTGGGTGCTGGGTATTTCCAGTTTTGTTCCTTTCCACTTTATTCATAGTGAGCTACAGCTGGCCTAGTCTAGCTAGCTAGGTGGAATCTCAGGTCTCTGCCTCCTCCTGAGTTCTGAGCTCACATTGCTGGCCACCATACAAGCCTTACATTTATGCCTAAGTGATTTTCTCGATGAGCCATATCTACAAGCCTTCAATACACATATCAAATTTACATCAGTCCAGCATCAGACAAGCTCAGTAGGAAACTGTGGTAGTGTTGCTTCCATGGCATGTTATATGGTAAACTGAGCCATCACCAGTAGCAAGTCCAGTTTTCCTTGTTCTTGCCCCCATATTACAACCAAACTCTTTTCATCTGAGAAGTATCTTTGTCCCTTCTTCCAGTGATGATGTTTCTGTGAGAAAAAAAAAATCCCCTTGTAAGTGAATGGAATGAATGAAAACAGAGAATGCTAAAGGGGAAACTCAGCAAACTACAAGAGTGCGATCCATGTAAACAGTCTCTCAAGAGTACTCTCTCTGAAGCAGCCATACAGCTTTGGCAGATTTCATGTTTCCTTACACAAAATATAAATATGAATTACAATGCCAGACAAACTCACTTCCTTCTTTTGCAGGAATTAAATTATTTGAGTTGGTTATCTACATTGATCCAATTAAAGCTCAGACAGCCAAATCCTCCCTTTCATTTTGTGATGCACGTAGCCAGTCTTTGTTGTGTGCCCCTGGGAGTTACAGTTGAAAATGAAAGCAATTAAAGAGTTTCTGGGAATTATTACACTATTAGGAAATGCATACTCATCTGCCAGAAGAGGGATGATGGCAGGAAGCTAGAAAATGTCTGCAGAGGGGTAGCTGTAAGGAGAAAAAATGGAAACAGAGAGAAAGGAGTTAATGAGAGTATGATCACTTAGTCATATGTGTGTCTACCTTGATTCTTCCCATAAACATACCTGAGTCCTATACTAAGAACAAAGTTTAATATTAATTAATGTTTTATGATCAAAGTATTCACATTACTGGAACTCTCCAGAAATGTCTATAGAATAATAGAAAGTTGTGAAAGATGGAAATTTTGTATAGATCAGGTTAGGAAAGTACCAAGGGTGCCCAATAATATGGAGAGACCTCAGAAACAATCCCAAATACATTGCAAAGCTTGTTTTAATGAAAAAAGATGATCGTGTAAGCTGGATACTTCTGAGGGAAAAGAAATCTAACAGAGGGCAAAAATAATTTTCCCAAGGAGGCAGATAGGTGCAAGAGTCTGGCTTGCTCAGTAGAAAAGAAATACAACTTTCTTCAGGCAGCATTGACACAGGAAACTCACATTTAAAGACGTTTCCTAAATCAGCATGTACAGTAGAGTTTGAACTTTTTGCTGAAGACATCAGGTGGCTTTTACATGATTTCAAATTGTGGGGTTGCATGGTCTGAGTACTGAAGTAGAGAACAAACACATATCCTTGCTAAAATGGTAGGACTCATCTTTGACTGGACGATGAATGTTGCAGAAAGATGGGCTTCGAGCTCAATCACCAGGTCACCTCACAGTAACTGAGGAGATTTGAGATCATACTCTACAAACTAAACCACCATCAAAACTGACTTGGTTGGTTCTCAACATTGAAAGGAAAGTCAATGAGTCACAGGACAAGAAGAGCCAGTCCTCCTGTCAGAAGGTGGTCTGTCCAGAGAATGAGGCACAGAGGCAGCATGCTGCTTATGAAACAGTGCAGTGTGCTCATCTGTGACAGAAGCCAGGGGAGCAAGGCACACATGGAAGGAAAATAATTAATTTCCACACCTCCTACTTAAGCAGCAGTCCAGCACTGTAGAATAAGAATAAAAGTGGAATATTCTAAGTCCATCTGTAGATTTTGTTTTTGTACTGAAGTGGGCCAATACATTTTAACATCACTGCCAACTTTTAGCTTTAAAAATTCAAGTGAAACAACAACAAAGTAAAAGAGAAACAATTCACAATTTCAACTTTGTAGCAGTTTCAATTTTTAGAAAAGGAGTGAAAGATGGTGAACGAGACAGTGTCTGCTTTTATGAGGCTTGGATTTACTTAAACAGAGCTGACAGCTTCTGTGACTCGACATTAAGAGACATCAATGCAACAATGCAGTGAAATGAATTCTGCATTCACAGGATGAGTCACTGAGCTTCTAACTGACCTGATGCATTTTGAACTGCCTATGACCCAGTGCAGCCCTCTCAAACTCGTTGTAAAAGACTTTCTGGAAATTTCCAATCTCCATTTTCAACCTCACACTGTGGAGTGGAGTCATCTACTAAATTTAAATAAAAGGGAGATTGTTTATGCCATAGGTTAACATTTTAAATGCTAAAGGAAATAAATGATCTATTTGAATAGATACTCAAGTTAGGACCAGGGAGAATTGTCAAATGTAGGAAGCCAATCACAGGAGTGATGCACAAATGCTCATAAGAATGCTAAGGTATTTGGCCTGGCTCAGAGGAGAGTGGGCCTCTTAACTTTCCAAACTATATTATTCTAGTGAGTCTAGAATGTTCCTAACATAAAATTTAAATTTGTACAGATTTCCAAGTGATGGGAGTCACCACAGTGATATAAGTCATAATCACACTATCTGTCTAGCAGAAGAAAAACCATATAAATAACAGACAAAAATATTCTTGAGATGACCACAATTAAGTGGGGTCTCCCTAATTTCTGACATTCAGATAATTTGCATTTCGGTGAGGCAAGCCAATGCTGTGCTCCCTCCCTTGTGCCGATTCACAGTGTTGAGCCCGTTGGTTTAGTTTGTTAGTGCATGAGCACTTGGAGGCTTGCTGGAATCGCATCTCTTGTTTGGAATTCGTTCAGGGATGAGAAACGTTCACACCAACAAAACAGGTCCTTTTTCTTCCTGACAGAGTAGCTCGGCCACGGTAAATTCGGGAAGTTATCGAGTGAGCCTGTCACGAGGTAGGGGAGTTAGAAAATATTTTCAGTCAGATAATATTTTCTCCCAAATATGGAAAATAAAACTCCTTTCTTTATAATACACTGTCAGGAATGACAAAGGGAAAATAGAACCAAGTGAAAAAGAGGCCTTAAGAAAACCTAACCGGGACCAGAGCATCTCAAAGAAAACCAGGAGCCGGCTCCAATCAGATGCATAGCACAATTTGACTGGCTTTACACGCCTCAGAAAAAGTCAGACCACTTATACTGAAAACTAGGACTTGAGATGTAAATTATTCACGGGTCATTAGACTAAGACAAGCGTTTCTCCAACATAGCTCCATGCTTGAGAAAAGCGACATATTGAACCTTGTTTTACTGAGAAGCTCAAAACGGCAATTAACAGTCTTGAGCTGCATATAAAACCCAATACGAACTGCATTTACAAGAAAATAGTGTGAGAATCAAATTACATTATCTTTGGTTTGAAGAACTAAGAAATAATTGCCAATAAGTATTCATGTATAGGCCCAATTTTTTTTTGAAACAAGTTATTTTAATTACTACTAGTGTCAGGAGTACGTGAGGGTGATTTTATTAGATTTAATGTGTTTAGTGGCACTTCCTGACTGGAACTCCTATTCTTGACAAGACATTAAAATTATATTCTTGCATTGTTCAGCACAGACCAGTATGATAATAAAACTATATTTTATTTTAAGTTCATCTTTCACGTTGCAATAGAAAAAAAAATACTCTCCTGAAAATACAGAGCCAAACGACACATTACAAAGTCCTATTTTGAAAAGGTACAGAGCATATACCAAACAAAATAAGAGGTTGATAATGTGTTTAAAGGCCATGAACTCTTTCCCTCCATTCATATTAGAAAAATGCTTGTTTGTGTTAGATCCCTGAAGAAGCATAGGCTAGCTAGTTTTGTCTGTCCTCTCGACTTCAAAACTTCCTGATCCTTGAAGCACATTTGTCCCCTTTCAATGCCTTCTCACCAGGTTGCAAACTAACATTTCAGAGAGAAACTAAAAAAGAGCTCACGTGGGCCACTAAAAGCAAACAAAATAAACTATAAACTCTCCTTCTACAATAAGCTCTAATAAGTTCTCTGGAAACACACCTAGGCAGCGACATCATTCTTCTTATGAACACCACAGAAATCCAGTATATCTGAGGTTGGCATCCATGGACTGCCTTTCACCCCCATCTAAAGTTAACTGCCTTCTCGCTCAGGGCTATTTTCTTTTTCAGTCCTTGTAAATTGTCTCCTCTCAGAACACCTAAAGGCTTGACACACAAATGTCTAGCTCCGAAGAGAGCAAGATTCGAGGGAGACACCTCAACCTTTCTATGAACAACTGATGCTATAAATTAATACCTTGAAAGAGTTCCATTGGCGGTTAATTTGCTATTTTTCTACAATGAAAAAGCTTTCAGGTAGTCTTGTGAAAATCAGAAAGAGATGTGAACTGTAGTTGTAAAAATAAATCTTCAGAAAAGAGAGAAGAGAATGGAGAGGAAGGTTCTCATTTACCTTCATCATAATCCTATTAGCATTTCTCAGTGAGCAGTTCAAGTATCAGTCTATAGTCCTAGGACTCTGTCTCATAAATATGTCAAGTACAAAGTATAGCGATTTTAATAGCCTGTGTTGGTGGACTATCATGGATTTAATTAAGAGACAACTGGTATATGAAATATGACACAAAAGCACAAGTCTTAATGGAGAAATGTTTTACTGCAGATTTAAATCAGGACCACAGACTTAATGATGATCCAGTCTCAGAAAATCTACTTACATTTAATTAATGCAGACTAGTACAGACCTGGTCATACACAAGGAGAAACATAGACATAAAAAAGAAAAAAAATACTTTCGTGATTTAAGATTCTCAAAGTACACTGTCTTATTTATAAGGTTATGCAAACATGGGTTATTAATAGCTTATTGTTTTGAATTTTATGATATGAGATACTTAGAATAAGCTGTATAAATGTCCTTTAAAACAGTGCTTCTAGCCTCCTCATTTTCTATAATAAAGAGCCACCTCCTTTGCTTCTTGCCAAAAAAAAAAAAATACTGAAGGTAGTGTTAGCCATCTCAATTGGACAATGACAGCAACAATATGCAGTCTTGTGACTTGGAAAAGTGCTACATCTCTAATTTACTTTACATGCAGGCACAGAGTGTGGACTAAGCCCTGGCTGCTCCTCATATTACTTGGGCTATTCCTTCTTTGATAGCTTTTCATTACAGACACACAGTCCGTCTGAAACTCTACTATCATAATAGGTGAAAGCATCCTCACAATCTTCATGCATTTATTCTTCTCTATCCTTTTCAAGTCACTGACATTTTTATACATGTATATAATGTCATTTTTACCCCTCAGTATCCTCTATCATAGATAGCCCTTCTTTCCTCTCTTGCTCAAACCTTTCTCCTTCCTCAGAAGTTTTCTGACTGCTTTCCTGTGTCTCATTGCAACACAAGGAGTTCAACGGGGTGGCAGGAATGAGCATGAGTGGAGAGTTATTTACTGAGCATAGGAAACACCAGTGGCTACACCACTGACACACTTCCTCCCCATCAACCATAAACTAAGAGTCTCTTAGGGAGGAGTGGGGCCCATGAGTTCTTCCCCTTCCATGATGAGGTGGACATAGACTAAAGATCATAATTCTTATTACATTTAAAGGATGCACTGAGTTTTTATAAAGTAAAACTTCGTAGCACTCAGCTAAGTGACTTAGAGCAAATTATTTGTCTCAGCTCCTCAGCTGGGTGCTTATTTTATTTTATTTTATTTTATTTTATTTTATTTTATTTTATTTTATTTTTTGACAGGATACCCTGCCACCCAGACTGATCTCCAACTATGTCTGTGGCAAAGGATGGTCCTGATCCAGCTCCACCTGCCTCTGCCTCCTGAGTGCTCATCACACACCTTTTATGCAGTCCTGGTGATCAAGCCCAAGGGCTTCACGAGTGCTATGCAAGCACTTTGCCCACAGCCCATATTTCTATCCTTTGTCTTCTTTTGCCTTGTCATTTTTCTCAAACTTACTTTTTTTTTATTAGATGTTTTCATTATTCACATTTCAAATGTTATCTGTTTTCCAGTTCCCTGCTTCCCGGAATTCTCCTATCCCAATCCACTTACCCCTGCTTCTATGAGGGTGTTCCCCCACCCACACACTCCTGCCTCCCCACCCAGGCATTCCCCTACACGGGGCATCGAGCCTCCACAGGACCAAGGGTCTCTCCTCCCATTGATTCTGCTATATGTATCCTCTGATACATATGCAGCTGGAGCCATGAGTCTCTCTATGTGTACTCTTTGTTTGGCAGTTTAGTCCCTGGGAGCACTGCAGGGTCTGGTGGCTTGATATTATTGTTCTTCCTATAGGGTTACTTTTATGGATATCTTGAACAATTCTTCTAAAGTTTTTCATGAGAAAGGAACAGAAGTGCCTCCAAGAGCCTTCTGATTAGGCTGTAACGTTTTGTTTCAGGACTGTGTATATTTCAGCTCTCCCATGAGACTCTTTTAGCAATATAGTCATCTTATTTATTTCTTCATTCACAATATTAGACATTATCTTAGTCAGGGATTCTATTCCTGCACAAACATCATGACCAAGAAGCAAGTTGAGGAGGAAAAGGTTTATTTAGCTTACACTTTCCACATTGCTGTTGATCACCAAAGGAAGTCAGGACTGGAACTCTAGCAGGTCAAGAAACAGGAGCTGATGCAAAGGTCACAGAGGTTACTTACTGGCTTGCTTCCCCTGGCTTGCTCAGCTTGCTTTCTTACAGAACCCAGGACTACCAACCCAGGGATGGTAGCACACCCACAATGGGCCATACCCCCTTGATCACTAATTGAGAAAATGCCTTACAGCTGAATCTCATGGAGGCATTTTTTCAACTGAAGCTCCTTTCTCTGTGACAACTCCAGCTTGTGTTAAGTTGACACAAAACCAGCCAGTACAGGCATTAAAAATAATTACTCATTAATGCCTTTATTTATTTATTAATTACAGATGTAAGTTTACCCTTTGCTAATCTAACTATATCCCTCCATGCATTTGTGTTCTTTCACCCTACTATAGGTGGTGCTGAAGATTAAACTCAGCTATAACTAGGTTGGCACTCCATGCCCTAAGCTATGTGACCAGCACTCCTGATACACTTCAAAAACCATTCTCCACTGGATATCCATCCCTTGTGCAGTCACCAAAGGTAGATGCTGATGTGGATGACAGGAAGTTCATGCTGACAAGGAGCCTGATATTGCTGTCTCCTTAGAGTTCTTCCAGAGCCTGACTTATACAGAAGCAGATTCTCACAGCTAACCATTGAACGGATCATGGGGTTCCATTGGAAGAGTTAGAGAGAAGACTGAAGGAGCTGAAAGGGTTTGCGGCCTGATCAGGAGAGCAACAATACCAACCAACCAGAGCTCCCAGCATCTAAACGATCAGCCTGGGAACACGTAGGGAGAGACCCATGGCTCCAGCTGTATATGTAGGGGAGGACGGCCTTGTTGGGCATAGGTGGGAGAGGAGATCCTTGGTCCTGTGAAGGCTGGATGCCCCAGTGTGGGGGGATTCTAGGGTGGGGAGATAAGAGTGGGAGGGTAGGTGGGGGCACATCCTCATAGAAGCAGGAGGAGGGGAGATTGAGTGTTTCTGAGGGGGGAATGGGGAAAGGAAATAACATCTGAAATGTAAATAAAATATCTAATAAAATGAAAAAACATTCTCAATATACTTTTATATAAGAAATTGAATCATTCTACTATATGTCTTTATTTTATTTGCACATTTTTAGTAAAACATGTTCTATTGAGCTACTTTCTTTCATCATTTCTTGCATAATTGCCTCTTTGCTGGGGAACCATTTTTTAATGGAAAAAGAGAATAGATTCTTTGTTATTTTCTAAATCTATTTTTGTTGACATATGCTTCTTTAGAATGCACTTTATGATTTACACATATAGACATTCTGTTTTATTTTTGCAAATCAAAAAATGTCCATATGTGACTACATAAATAATGTAACATATTCAAACTCTTACCATTCTTCTATTTGATCTTGTATCCATCTAAGATTCAAATGCCACTAAGTATGTCAAGTTTTCTTGCTTGATTTGGGCAGCTTTTTAAGATTTTGATTGGGATAACCTTTAAGAGATTGGTTGTTTCAAAAAGTCGTTGAAACAATCATAGCTTTTTCTAACTTCATATTACTTAAAATAATCACTGCAATGGGCCTTTAATAATTAGAGAGCAAGTTTTTAAAAGAATTCACCTTTCTGGCACGAAATCACCAGAAACTAATTATTCTGCATCATCAAATATCGAATTAAACCTTTAAAGTAGCACACAGAGTGAGACTGGATGAATATTTTAAGTCATCTTAACATTTGTTAAGATGAATATCAATTCAGATGTTAAAAAGACAAAAAGCAAATACTGGTTTAACAAAACGTATAGAAGGAGTTTTCCAAGGTTTTAAAACACACTCCTCAAAAGTAAAGTAGTGTTCACTAAGTTAAAAGCCCTACGACAGCTTCTGATGCATTTGTATTTGTTTATACTCTAGCACTGACCCTGATAACATGCAGCTAAGTCAGGATTGCATGAGTTGGGGATGAACAAGAGAGAATGGCATGGTGGCTAGATTTCTCCTACAGTCAGGAGGGGCTGGTTAGTAACCCAGTTCTTTTGTGAGTTCCAGGAATGTAATCATAGTTGCTTTGGTGTCCATATGTCAGAGCCACATTGAACCCAAAGGACAATAGTGCACACCATACACTACATTTTGAAACCTTGGTTCTATGTAATTTCTGGGAAAATTTAATTTATACTTCCCTTTGTTGTTTCCTCTGCAAGGTGAAGAAATACCAGTGCCCTCTGAATTGATCAAATGTTACCCAATTGACTATAAGAACTAGTTTTGTAAGAAAGATCATTGCAACACACAGCTATGTGGAGCGCTCTAGATTGTAAACAATATCCACACATCTTATGTTAGCTGCATAAGAAACATTGGAACATGACTATATTTTTATGTTGATACATTGTTGGCTCACTTTGTATGTTTATATAATGATAAATGTTTTCTATTTACTCAATGCCATGATGTAAGCCCTGACACAACACTTCACTTTCTTTGTCTATGTGAGCTGCAGAAATATGGTAACAGAACAGTCACTTTATTTTTTTATATTTTTTTACTTTTACTGATTATTTTATTTATTTACATTTTAAATATTATCCCCCTTCCTGGTTTTCCCTCGGCAACACTCCCATCCCATCCTCCCTCTGCTTCCTTTCCCCTGTTTCTAGAGGGTGCACCCCCAACTCCACCCCTGACTCCTGCCTCAGTGCCCTAGCATCAAGCCTCCAGAGGACCAAGCGCCTCCCCTCCCATCGATGCTAGATTAGGCCATCCTCTGCTACATATGCAGCTAGAGCCATGGGTTCCTCCATGGGTACTCTGGTGGGTGGTTTAGTCCCTAGGAGCTCTGGGGCTTCCAGTTAGTTGATATTGTTGTCTTCCTATGGGGTTGCAATCCCCTTCAGCTCCTTCAGTCCTTTTAACAAGATAAATCAGGAGGTAATGCAGAGTCCTCAGGCTAAAAGAGCCATCCATTTTGCTCTGTGACATAGTGCTGAGAAATTCATAGTCCCGTTTTGCTCAAAGACGAAAAAAGCATTTTGGCATAAAACAAATATGAAATTGAGGGGAAATATACATTTGAATTATTGGTCACCATAGAACCAGGAAGCTTTTGAAAGTGTGATCCAGTGTTGATGAGGGTCTTAGGAAGTAAGATTTCAAAATTCAGATGTTATTTTCTGATTGAGGAATGGAGTTGCTCATTCGCTGCTTCCTATAAACAGGTAAACTAATCAAAATTTGGATCCAATTTCCTTATAGATACTTAAATAATACAGTTTAAATTCAGCCACACAGAGAAGACAGAAATTATATCATACTGACTTTCATTCTCTCCAGCCTGATTTTTCTTCCCTGGTTTTCCTGGCTACCTCTTCCTGCTTAAATTCTCTTTTCTTTGTTGTGAAGCTAAATACTGTACAGGGATCCCCTCTTGTCTCTCTAGTCATATCTCTTCTGTCTTTGTTACTTATTAACCAGCTCACTGGGGGGAAACTAATTACCTTTCCAAGTCTCAACATCTTCAATTGTTAAACAAACAAAACAAAACATTGCCACCAACACAACAGCCTCAGAGATTTGCTGAAGGTTAATTCAGATAGCAAGTGTCAATGGCTATGCCTGTCACCCAGCTGGGACTTGACACATGATGATCCTTACCATTGTAGGTGCTATAACCGAGGTAAGATTAGATGTTCTTGAAATGCATGGAAAGCTGGAGATCAAATCATAAGAGAATCAGTTAACTGGTTTCACTTTCATTCTGTTGAGTAGTAAGAGGAAAATATTCAATGGAGGGCTCTGGACATGTGTTTTAAGGAAATTGAGCAGTCATTTACATGAAATAATTTGGTGATTTTTTTCAATAATTAGTTGATCAGATTAAAGAATTTAATTGGTTTACTATTCCACATTATTTTCATATAAAATACTACATTTGTTTCCTTTTGATTTAGGGTTTTAGATTCTGATTCATAGAGTCACTTTCCTGTAGAAAGAAAATGCTATAAACTATAATACCGCATTTAAGTGAATATAAAGTCAGCTGTATTAAACAACCGAATACATTAAATTTGTGTAGATGGAAAATAGTGGAAATTGCTTTACAAAGAACATTTTATCTTAAGCCATTATCAGCTACTGGGAGATTTCTTGCACTGCATTTTAAATAATAATCATACAAAGAGTGTATAAAATGTGTGTACCATGTTCTCTCCTCCTACATGTAATGGAACAAAATATCTCTATTACTTTCTAAACTTCTGGGGCAATAATTTCCTCCGTTGATTTTTTTCCAGTACAGCTGCATGTACTAGTCTCCCAGAGGCTGATAAGTTTCTCTCCATGAGCAATTCCTACGACTGTTGACTGAATGACTGAATGGCAATACTGACACAGAGATGAAGCCACAAAAGGAGAATTTTCTGCTATAAGATACTAATACTATGATTACTTTGTTTGACCCAGCAATTTTTTGTGTTAGTAACTTGCTTCCTCTTGAGACAACATGGTGGGAGATGGTGGGGTCTTTAACAGGTAGAGTTCAGTGCAACTGTGCCCTCTGAGGGCGTTATGAGAACATAAGCCTCTCCAGTTTCCTCCTGCTGACTTAATCCATCCCTTCTAGATGTGTTCCACTATGTGGTGCCAATAGCCTTCTGCCACATGTGTGTCCCAACCACAGCTGAGTCAATAACCAGCCTTCCTTTTGGATCTCTGACACCTTGAATAAACAAGCCTCTTTGATTTCTAACATCAACTCATCTCAAGTATTTCATTAGAGTAGTAAAAAATAGATTAATATCATTGTAGTACATAGGGAATTGAACAATGTTATGTGAAAGTGGATGACTGTTATGAGCTAGTTATGTGTATATGAATATGTATAAATTTATGTTTAGCTTATAGATACAGAGAGCTTGGTATAGAAGATTTATAGGTATATGTATACATCTGGCTTAATATATAAAATTACATCTCGCTTTTTCAGCTAAAAAGGCTTCCAAGCAAAAGGCCTACAAGTAACAAATACATCTAATTTCCAAACTTTATTATCTAATTCAATTGCCCAAGAAATGAATATCTGAAGAATGGCAGATTCTAGGACTGATGCAATCTTGAAAGAATGCTGTTCCTGCCTGCCTTGCTTCCTCTGGCTTGCCCAGCTACCATTCTTATAACCAAGCTCACTGCCTATGGATGGCACCATCTCCAGTGGGCTGTACATTCCTGTATAAATTAACAATAAGAAAAATGTCTCACAGACATGGCCAAAGGTCAATCAAATGGAGCCAATTTCCCAATTGAGGTTGCCTCCTCCTTGTTATGTCCAGATTTATGTCAAATTCAAAGCTATGATCCCAGATCAGAAACTCAAAAACTTGTGTCTCCCTCATATGAAGATTCTGATTTATAATGTATTCATGTGCATATGTAAAGAAAGTATAAGTGTGGGAAAAGTCTAAAATCTAAAAGCGAAATTAAGTGAGAGAACTATTTGGTGATGAGGGAGGATGGGTGTGAGCAAAGGGCAAGTAGAGGAACAAGCAGATGAGAATGTTGAGGTGGTGTGTTGCATGTAATTTTAAAAATCCACACTATCATCTTCCTGGGGCTGCGCTCTCTGCTCAGCTCTGAGAACAGGCTGCCACTAGTCCCACTTACGACATAGCTCTGCCAACAGCCAGCTGGTTCCCTAACAGGGGACTGTGCTCCCTCAACTTCCATGCATGATCCTCTGGCTGCCTGCTTTCTCCTCCTCCCACCTTAGCCGTGAATGGAAAACAGCAGATAGCCTTAATATTTTAAAACTAGTCAGATAACTCAATGCCTGGCCGAAGAATATCTTGCCCCATCCTTCTTAGCCTCCATGGCCTGCGGAGGCTCCAAACTATTGGTGCCCCAAGACCTACATGTATGCGGCTTCCTCCTCAATATCATCTGCCCTGATTCTTCTCTATCCTCTCTCGTCCCCTTCTCCTCCTCCTGGGACATGGAAAACCCACCTTTTTCCTTTCACCCAATGAATAGCTCCCACCATCTTTATTGATACAATCAACAACCAATTAAGGAAACAAAGCCTCGACCTATACACTGATGGTCAAGGGGTTAAACAGATATTAACCAGTGAGCTTCAAGAGACCCACAAGTGGTAGAGTTACAGATGCATGCTACTGGGCTCTTTTATTGGAACTGGTGATCTGAATTCTGAACCTCATGCTTGCACAGCTAACATTTTCTTCACTGAACTCTCCTCAATCCCATGTCTTTAACTTTTTTGAGATTACCCATGGTGCTTGCTATAGGAGACACATCATCTTACGTTCTATCAATAGTATATAAGATCAACTTCTTTGCATTGACACTGTAACCTCTCTTTTGCCTTTTTATATTTTATTAGATGTTCCATCAGTTTTGTAGTGATATATCACTGTAGTTTAGATTTGCACCAAACCAAAACCTTGCACTTCATGATAGCTTAAAGAGGAGTAATCAGATGAGCCCAGAATGAAGTGGATATTAGAGAAGAAATAAACAAAACACATATGGAGAAAAGTAATAGAGAAAGCCCATCAAAACCAAGAGGTTGCTCTTGATCTCCTGTTCCTTTCTTGCCCCCTTAGGCTCTGCCCTTCCCCTCTCCTTGCCCCATTCCCTTACCCCTCTCTCCACCCCATGATATGTTTGCTAGTTTTTTGGAGGTGCCCATAGTTTTGACATCTTTATATAAAATTTGACAAGTATTCACTAAAGTTTGTGTGCATCTTTTGAACATCCCTGTCTTAGTGATGTCAAATTAGGGAAGGCAGAATGGAAATGTGTTTCACTTGCTTACAGGGTAAAAATTTATCCTTTATCATTTATTTCTTTGCAAGGAGATAATTGAGAGGCTCTCAGTGTTAAATTGTTTGCACTCTGTTAAATGATTTGATGTTGATGGGCCCCAGATGCCCTGAACAATGTTCCCCCTCCCTTGATGGGTCCCTCCATACACTCATTATTGTCTTAGCATGGGTGAACATATTAACAAATTCTAGGTCACCATCTGCAAAGATGTTATGTTGTGCCAACTCTGAGTATGTGTATTCTTACAAATTTTGTATCAATGGATGGCCTTTGAGAGATGTAATAACAAGAGAGTATTGTGATTAATAACATACCTTTATTGTTACAAATCCAGCAAAGGAGTTTTTGCAGGTCCACCTATCTATTAATGGTGTGACTTTGAATAAGTCACACCATTCTATAGGCCACAGCTTTCTTGTGTGAAAAAAAACTAGGAAGTATCAATAACTCTCCAGTTCATTACAAGAATTCAATAAGTATTGTGTCAAAGGCCCAGTGCCAAGTACATAGTAAAGTGATTTAATAATTAAATGGTTTTGTTGCAATGATCACACAGTAACTTTGTAAATGTAAGAAAAAAAAGACACGTTTTAATTTATTTTCAAACTGTGCTTTCTTACACTTTTCCATTCCATAGCCATTACTCTTGAATTAGGCATTCCCCACTCAAGGTACATAGGACTCAAGAAATAGACAAAGACCACAAAACACAGAAGGTAAATGACATTTGCAAGGCTCAGCAAGCTAAAGAATTCTACAAGATCCACAGATACCTGTATGTCCCATGTATGTCAACAGTTATACTTGCTGAGTCTCCTACAAGGGGAGGGGCAACAAGGTAGAGAGAGAACTCCAGAGATGCACTTTTCATGGGTTTTCAACCATGCTAGGAGTGTGCTTCTGAGTGATTTAGCTGTCTTTTAGTCATCCATGATTTTATAAATAGCCTTCAGCCATGTTCCTGACACTATGATAAAATCACATTTCTTTTAATTTTTTTTTGTTACTGCCCTCTCTAGGATAAAGAGACAATTTTTCATATCTACCCATGAAAATCAAGTAATACAAATAGTCGTCTTTTGAGTTCATTTTTCCCAATAGAGAAAACATAGATATAATAGTAAAATCTCTATGGAAGTAACTTATTGAACTTTTCCAACTTCCATAGCACATTATCTATAGTATTGAGTTTAAAACAAAGGACTTCCTAATATGAAGAAAAATTAAGCAAAGTGAATGAGACAGGAATGAGACATTGATGCCACCCCCCTCCGATGCACAAGGGACATTTTAGAAGAAAAAGCAAAATGAATGTAAGAGTGGAAGAAAGGGATGGTAGATTCTGAAACATAGTCTTCTTGGGACTACATGGTCATTACATTCTTGAACTAACAGAAACTGTGATCACCAGCACATGACCTATGCAGGGCTGCTCCTATCAACTCCTCTCATGGAGCAAGAAGAAACTCACAGGCCCCATATGTCCTCAAGTATCTAAAGGCAATTAATGGTTGTAGGGAGAGGGAGAAACATTTTCTCAGTAGTGTAGCTGCTGGTAAATGCTCCTGTAAATAACTCATTAGTCCTCCTGTGATCAACCCTCATGAAGCTCACTGGCTACAAATAAAGAAATCATGAAAGTAGAGGTAGACAAGGTAGGAAGAATATGCCAACAATGGTGGATTGGAAATGAGAGAGTATGAGCCTAGGCAAACACCATCGAAGTACATTATATACATATGTTCATAATGAAACTCTTCTATTCAAGCAATTTGTGCTTTAAAAAATCAAAAGTAAAAAATGGTCATAGAAATGGACTAGTTCTTTGATGCTGAGCAGACTATGGGGAGAGAGTATGGGTACGGTGAGATCCCTTCCACCTTAAACAGAGGCTCAGTGAGGCCAGTAAAGCAGGTAGGCACACTCCAACAAAGGCTGCACAGTATATTGAGTGTGAGGAAAATATCCTGGTCCAGCCTTTTCAAACTGATCTGGAATCCATGCTGTGGCTGGGACTCTAATATCCCTACTGCTTCTCCTGAGATGAATGCCAGTGGGTGTACCGAAAAGAAGTCAGTTGACTCTTGAAGCAAAGTCTGAGATTGTTGTACCTGGGAAGGAGACTGAATAGAGAACAATAAGATAAAATATTTAAATTATTCCAAAGCTTCTGCAGGGCTGAGATGATACTCAAATGAAACAGGAGCCATTGTAGCAGCTTATGAAATGCAAACCTTTATCATTAACTTCCATAAGATAGCAATCAGGAAGACAAAAGAGAGGCCAATTCCATGAATGGCCTGCTGTCTCTCTGACAAAATGCTGCCTAAGGCTTAATACCCCACAGGGTACTTGGCACCTACTTGAAAAGAATCTTAAAGGAAATATTGGACTTTAATGGGCTAAGACTTCTTCACAGACAGAATAAACATTATCTAAAGCAGTGGCTTTCTTTTCTTTTTTTTTTTCAACGCCTCCACAACTCTGTATTTTGATAGGTTGTGGTTTTCGGCAATGATCCTCCATTGCAAAAAGTTTTCTAGATAATTGATGGGAACACTTATTTGTGGAAGTAAGGACATTATTCAAAATATAGTTACATTATGCTTGTTCAAAAACAAACAAACAAACAAACAAACAAACAAAAAACCAGTAGGTTGTGGCTTCTCTTCTAAGACTCATGAATTCACTGTTCCTGGGCCTGGGTAGCAACTAGGCTTGAGTACTAGATGGCTTTCCTCTTGTTGAGCACGCTTTAAGCTCAATTTGGAGAGCTGTTGGTTACTGATAAGGTTTGTGTCACTACTGTACCTTTAGGGTTAGTGGCATGCTGCTTATTGGTGTGATTTACAGGGACCATAGCTGATGCAACTATAGCATAAACTCCTGCACTCAAAGCACAGGCAACATTACAGAAAAGGGAGTAAACAGAGGGTAAGATCAAGAAGGACAGGGAGATGACTGTAAGACTGTGTCTCCTAGAAATGTCAGAAATCCATAGTCTCACTAACATGACTGCCTAAACATGAGCCGAATATGAAGAACAGCAAGACACGTTCATGTGGACAGGAAATCCCAGGAGGCCTCAACCATCCATAAAGAACAATAAGCAACTAAGAAATAGTCTTCTTCCAGGTAAGAGCACACCAATTGGTTATCCAACACAAAATGGCCAGCTTTGAAAACATACTTATGAATAAATTATATAAACTGAGCAGGCCATACTGTTTTGTGTGTGTGTGTGTTTGTGTATGTGTGAATGTATGTATGTGTGTGTAACAACAATTAAAGAAAATGGGTCTGAACTGGAGGAGGGGCTGAGGCTGTGTGGAAAGGTTTGGAGAAGAAAGGGGCAAATAATAAGATTATATTATAATCTCACAAACTTATATATATTCTGGTGACTATTTTGCCCCAACAATTGTTCCCATGTGCCTGGACTCAAAAATTCAAAAGTCCTGAACTAGAGTTAAGCAAAGGTGAATTTTTTCCTCTAGTCAATGATGACCTCATTTCATTGGCTCTGGGCTGTCACCACAATCCATTGTTTTCAATCCTTCAACTCCCTTTAACCAGAAAACTCTTATGTGGAATTTTCCAAGGAAGTGGTTGGCTTGGTCTAAGAGTATGCTCTCTTACTCCTCATTCTGGCCTTGGACAGATGTTAAAATTTGGCCTTTGACCTCTCAATAATGTTTACTAGTTTAAAAAGAATTATAGCCCAAACATGAGCTCTCTAGTAACAGGTAGTAACCCAATGAGTGAACACTGAAGGGAAGGAATACAGGCAACCCTTTCACCAATGAGGAATTTCACTTTTAGCAATGAGGACCTCCCATGATGCTAATCAGTGGAAACACCTGTGCTTGTTGTTTTCCGGTACTTTCAGAGAATAAGGAAACATTGTAAAAGAGATTTCAAAACATGAGTGATAAGTCACCCACAGCTCCCTTCTTATGTGTGTGTGTTGTTGGGAATGAGTTTGTGTGTAAGACATAGAGAGTCAAGCAATTCAGACAGCTCACTGGAGAGGATTCTTCACTGAAGGATGTAAGCATACAGCAGCTGGGCTACTACAAGTGTGATTACTCAGTTTCTGTGTTAACATTTTTTTTCAACAGCCTGAATGCTTACTTCATTCATACTTTGCCAGGTGTGCCTGGGGAAAAGATTGGATTTGATATAAGAATCAAATAGTTTTTTAGCCTTGGCTAATGGTTTTTCTTTCTTTCTTTCTTTCTTTCTTTCTTTCTTTCTTTCTTTCTTTTTTTTTTTTACAAAATATTCGGCACATAAGAAACATTTCAGACTGTGAAATTTGTCTTAATTTCTGTCCATCTTAATGAATTTATTCTTAATTTAACAGTAGAAGTTAGCTCTCTGTGACCATTGCCTTTAGACCATTTCAACATAGCAAAATGCATTTCATGTAGCACAAGATCCAATGGTATGATGAATGCCTAAAGCAGAAGGCTTTTATTTGGAATATGCAGTGAAATAAACATTCTCTCTGCTCGTGACAATTTTACTAGAGATCAGTTTGTCTATGGAATTTGGAAATAAGGCCTATTAGTCCAGCAGCAACTAGAGGCACAAAGGACTTGCTATTTCTGACAGCAAACGGACTAGGGAAAACCATATCCTGAAACTCACGGCTAATACTGTTATTAGTTTATCTTCTTTTATTTTGTGCTACTGTTTCTTAGATGTGTGTTTATATTCTAATGAGAGAGAGAGAGAGAGAGAGAGAGAGAGAGAGAGAGAGAGAGAGAG